>NW_022900913.1:12844992-12923136 GCF_012274545.1 Fukomys damarensis
GCCGGGAGGTGAGGTGGGCGGGGCGCGAGGCTCCAGGTTCCTCCTGCCCCTCGGCGGGCGACTTGCCTCCGGCGACCCGGCTGAGTCCTCTCTCCCAGCGCCTCGGATCTGAGCGGACCCTGCACACCCGTCTCAGAAGTGCCGCTGCGCGGACTGGCCGAGACGGGGGAGGAAGTGAGGAGCTGGGCCGGATCAAAGCGGAAGCCGAGGCTAATCAGAATTTCTGGAAGTTGCTTTCCCGCGTTGAGTTTCTCCCTTGAAGTCAGGTTAAAAAACGTTTTCATAGCAGCGGAAGTGTGGTTTTGAAAACTGGAAGGGGCCACGCCTGATAACGCCTGAAGATGGAGATGAAGCATACTCCAGCCCACCTGGAACGGTGTCCTGGCTTCCTCTAGGGTGGTTCTTCAAACTTTGGGGCACCCGGGAGTCGCCCCCCCATCTTCTTGAAGCGCAGAGGGGACTCCACGGGGTGACTGCGTCCTTAACCGGCCTCCCAGTCCCCTGCGAAGGTGGCAGTAGGCCCTGAGCAGATATAGATCTCTTTGACAGGCAGACAAAAGTAGTGAAGACTGAGAAACTCCCGGAGCCACTTTCCACTGCCACGTGGTCACCGGACTCCATGCAAGGGCCAGTTTGGGTGTTGTTGGAATCGCTGGTGAGTCACCTGGCACAGCGTTGTCTCTGAGAATGAATGGAACATCCTTTGGTTTGCCTGGTTTGGACATTCAAGCATCTTCGAAACTTAGAGCAGTTCTTTAGTGTTAATATCATGGCCCCACCCGCTCCCCTCTGGAAAGAGTAAGGTGTAAACTAATTAATGCTTATTCGGTTTCCCCGGTTTACACGTCTAAGACTCCATGCCATTAAAGGTTGTGTCCAGGGTTGAAGGCAAGTTAAGATGGACTCAGGATAAACACCAGCAATCCCACGCCTCAACCGAAGTGCTTAGCCAAATGGCCCTGTGGCCAATTCTGTGCTGATACTGAAGCAGAGCGATTACAGTCATTATAGGGTTAATCTGCACGCAGCATCTCTGAGAAGTTACCCAGGACCTCGTTCAGCCTGTGGGTGCAGTTTCGTTCCCAGCCTTGGCCCAGCCACTGATGTGCTGGGAAACCTTGGCCTTGCCATTTCAGAAGTCACTGATCCTGTACAGATATTCCCTGTGTCACGACCTACTTGTTTAACCAATGCTGGGTGAGGATGTGCCGTTCAGACACACCACCTGCCACTGAGACTTGTGACCTGTCCTTTTTTTTTTGCATAGTTCTGAAAAGACAAATGTCTTCAAAATATGTATTATATCTCTAATGTCTGATATTGGGGAAAAATAAACTACCTGACATTTTTCGGCTATCGAAGCTAAACAAGCAACCTCATGCCTCAATAGCCAAAAAAATACATGGTTGCCTGTTTTGATGCAGAAGACAGCGATTTGGGGCACGATGTTAGGACACCTGTTAATCATATGCAATCCAGGCAGAGCAGCTGTGCCAAAGGGCCAGAAAAATGCGCTGTTTCTATTGGGCTCACTTCTGTGTGTGTGTGTGTGTGTGTGTGTGTGTGTGTGTGTGTGTGTGCGCGGTACCAGGGATCAAACTCCGGTCCTTGCGCTTGCAAGGCAGGCCACCAAACCACTGAGCTAAATCCCTGGCCTGGGCTCACTTCTAAGGACTACTTGCTTCCCACACTTCCTCAGGTGATAATAAAACTGATTCATTTGGAGGTAAATACATTCTCAGGTATAAACAAACTCTTTGGCAGTGACACTACCTTTGAAATTTTTTGATGTGTGTTAATGCCGCATATCATAGGAGTGCTCATTTTCTCAAGGGCTGCTTATACACTTCGAACCGTAGGAAACAATTCAGCAGTTGGTTATCACTTATTCTTGGCTGTGTGATTGTTTTATGTGTTTAATTTTTGTCTTGCAGTCCTGGCTAGTGAGCTCCTTTGCTTCATTCTTTTTATGCCTGTCTGTCCTCCAAGGTGTTTACTGCAGAGGTGGGCAGGGTAGTGGCCCCGTGAACTCCAGTTTCACTGTCAGGGCAGTGGGCCTCTCCAGTGTCAAGCAGGTCCATGGGTCTGTGACGTCTTATTAGTAGTATTTTAGTTTCGCTGTGCCTTGCTCTGCCCTACAGAATTTGCTCCTTCATAATGAACCAGAATTGCACATTCAAAACACAGCTTCCAGCAGGATCAACCATGTGATCAATGTAACCCTGAAGAACTCCTGGAGGCTGCTCAGATGCCAGGAAAGGGCAGCAAGGAAGTATAGGAACAGATGCCTTACTGGTTTGCTGAAGAGAGTATCTTCGTTGCATCTGTTCTGCAATTACGATTTTTGGTGAACACTTTCTATATCATTGCTGTATCATAAGATATCCTGGATTTTCTGGGTAATTTTCATCCCTGCCTTTTCTGACATGGAAGGGATGGGTACTGCCCGAACCCAGCTGACGTGAAGATTCGTTGGTGGCTGCGGTATTTTGTTAAAGGTTTTTGGAGAGCATGTGTTCTTAAGAAAAACAAATCATTTTCATTGCACTATTCTGGTAATATGACGTCTAATACAGACATTCCTTGTTTAATGACCCCCCCCACTCGGACTTACTTTCCTTTTTTGTACAGTTCTACGCATCTTTTTATAGAGTCTCTTTTTCTTGTATGTTTATAAAGTACCATAATTCTTCTGATTGGGCTGCACAGTACGGTAGCGTAGTTTCATGTTAACCACTAACCCTAACCCCAACTACTACATGTAAGAGTTATGTAAATAAAGACAAAGTCCTCAACCTGGAGTTTCCTTTAGCCATTTCTTTGTTCTGAATATTGTAATGAACATGCCATATGCAAGTTCTCATGTAGTGACTCAGTTAATAACCTCGTCACATGAAAATAACTTGGTCGTTAAACGCGGTGGAGGGTGGCGTATCTGTAGGATTATTGTAGATAGGTAATTTAATTAGTTATCTTGTAGGTAGTTAGACAGGGCTGCCCTCAAGGAGCCAACACAGCAAGGAGCCAACATGGAGGACAATCAAGACACACTCATTGTGGACAGAATTGTAAAAGGAGAGAAACAGCTATACCCTTGTGCTTCCCACCGGCATAAATATCAGTGATTGATATTCTAAATAGGTATCAATCACCTGGGGGGGGCAAGGTCTTAACCCAGCCTTCCCAGGAAATAACCGTGACCCCCCACCCTTGCTGAAAATCTTTGTTCGCTTGCTATGTGACTTGCTCCCCCATTTGACCCCTACTTAGTCAATATTACCTGGGTAAGTGTACTTGTAGGCTTATTGGTCGTGGTTTCGCCCCACCTCATGCCCACCCTGTAATTTTCCACTGGGTCTTACAGTTCTGTCCCACCTTGTACCCACCTCACCACAGGGCTTTGCTGTATAAAACACCTTGGGGAAGTGGGGTGGGCACTTTCCAGTCACCCTTCTCTCTCTTAGACAGAAGCTTTCTTTCCCACAATAAATTTTTCCTCTTCTTAATCTCCGTTGTTCCTAGAATTCATTCTTTGATTTTAGAGAACATAAACTCATGTTTCGAATATCTAACAGTTTGGGAGTTACATCTCTTCCCCCTACATTAGGATCATCAGTTGTAACAACTGAACGCATCATGTTAATAATAGCAGATAGGGCATGATAAGGAGATATTCAAATACTCTATACTTTTCCCTCAGTCTTCTGTACACCTAAAAGTAATTTTTTAAAATAAGGTCTGTTATTTTTTTTTTTTAGTCACTACCTTGTCAATTAAGAAAACCACGGCCAGGGATTTAGCTCAGCAGTTCAGTGGCCTGCCTTGCAAGTACAAGGTCCCAAGTTCAATCCCCGGTACCAAAAGAAAAGAAAAGAAAGAAAACAAGGATAACAGTTGTCCCCAAATTGACAGGCATTAAAGAATGATAAGCCAGATCCAACATATGAAGCTGAATCTTCTTTCTTTAAAAAGCTTATATTTGGGCTGGGGATTTAGCTCAGTGGTTCTGCTGCCTGCCTCAAAAGCGCAAGGTCTCAAGTTCAATCCCCAGTACCATAAGGGTAAAACTTATGTCAGTTTTATAAATCATGATTCTTAGAGCACTTTACCAGAATCCCCTGGAGCACTTGTGAAGAAAAAAAACCCAAAATGACCCATACTCTTAAATTCTTGTACAGGTTGGGGGCCTGAGAAAATGCATTTTAATAAACACCTATTAGCCCATTCAGAGCTTGAGAATCACAACTTTACTGTCTGAATCCACCCGATCTTCTGTGTGCAAGCACATTCTAAAAAGGTGTAAAGATAAACGGTAGCAGTAAGACTCTATTTGCAGCATAACCAGCAAAGTGCAATGTTATTTTAAGCATTCTTAATGGACTGTCTAAACCCCAAGAATTTGGGATAGAACCAGTTGTTTCAAAAGACCATGTTAAATTTACAAAGGCTTTGACAGAATTGGACAGAGACAGGACATTGTCTTAAATCAATAGATTTGTAAGAATATGCACTCTTGCTACCAGTTTTAAGGAGTTAGTATTTCCTCTTGGGAGCAGTGCTGGCCACTGAGACAAAACCGTCTGGACTGAAAAGGGTTACACACCCTGCCTCTGAGAAGGAAGAGAGGCACGGGACTGTTAATCTTTCAAAGTTTCTCTTCAGCTGTCCTACTTATTTTTCAGACACGAGGCTAATGGAGGGTTACATTTCTTAACAAAGCACCCAGAAGAGCTTAAGTTCTCTTATTTAGTAATATAAATGAATGGACAGTTGACAAAATTTTGCTTTACTCTTGACTGGACTGTGTGTTTGTGAGTAAAATGCCATCATCTTCCTGTTCTTCACCGTGTGTGTGTGTGTGTGTGTGTGTGTGTGTGTGTGTGTGTGTTTTCAGTTGAAATGTGTTGTCCCAGCTACCTTTGTGAACTCAAGTGAGTTCCTTTGTTGTTGATGATGTTTACCTTCATCTTAGTCATGAGGTGTATACAGGGGTAGGTTCTTTTCATTATCTTTATTTTTATTAAGCAGTCACCACTTAATTGCGATACAGTAATGGATTAATTACTATTTACACAAAGGGAAAGTTCTGGAAGGTTCTCTCCCAAAAATGAGAAGTTAATAGCTCACAACTCTAAATCCTTCCATGCATAGCTAAACAGCAATTCATCCTTTCTGTTCCCATAGAGTCTCAGGGGTTTAACATTTCAAAAGTTTTTGTCTTTTTGAACAAAGAAAAATTAAGAGGGGATTTTAAAATGTCTTTTAGATTTTTCAGACAATTGTTCCATTTACTTCTTATAACTTAACAATGCAAAAATCCTCAACAGTACTTTTTTTTCCTGTGAAACTGAAAACAATGTGAATGATTTGTACAGAAAGAATAAAAATTTGAGGGTAAATACCTGAAATGTTTCACATCATAATAGAATTAATTAAGTACAGAAAAAGAAACACAGAAATAAAATGGCGAGAAGACACTCAAAGAACTCATTTTTCCAGCAGTCATTTTTCAAAACAAGTTTCAGAGGTCCCTTATGAACAGCTGATGCTAACTGAATTCGTCATTTTAAACTACCAGGACACTTTCTAGGGTGATATCCCACAGAACCATAAATGGGCTGGCCCAGGTCCCATAGACTATAATAAATAGCACAAAATTTTTCAAAAGCCCCAAATCCTCCCTGATGATAAATTCAGCCCATTTGGAGCTATATGTGGCATCTCCCCTGCCCTGATTTTCTGTGCACCTCGTGTCTGCCCTGTCTTCCATACTCCAGCATGGCTCGAGGCTGACTTCTAAGGTCCATCATCTCTCACCTCTGTTGTTAATCACAGCAAGTTTACCAGCTTCAAACCCCGTGTACTCAGTATTCCCCTTTCTCTTGCCTTCAGTCTTCTGTGTTCCTTATCTAAGCCGATAACTGCAATTGTGTTTCTGTTTGAAAACAGACCTCTGGTGAGCGTTTCAGCTGTTTCTTAACCCCATTGCTTCCTGAGCTACTAAGTCACCTCTTTTCAGATTGTTTGCTATGGCTGGATATGGCTTTCCTCCCATAAATTCAACTTTGTTGGTTCCTGATGTACTAGGGTTGAAAAGTGGCAGAATGCTTAAGAGCAGGAACCAGATGGAAAATAATCAGGCTGTGGGGCTCTTGGAGGGAATTAATGCTGGTCTCTTGGAGTGGGTTCGTTCTTGCAGGACCTTGAGAGCAGCTTGCACTAAGCAAGGCCATCAAATATGCTTTGTGCCTTCCACACATGTCTGTTACCCCTTCCATTCCACTACCACATTGTGACACAGCCAGGGAACACTTACTAGGCCAGTATCATACTGTTGGCATTTTCCAGTCACCGGAATCATGAGTCAAATAAACATCTTTTTGCTGTATGTCTTAGCCAGCCTCAGGCATTCTGTCATAACAACATCAAATGGACAAAGATGCCCCTCACTTTTCACTGTCTGCTCTGCATCTCCCAAGAAGTAAGTCTTCAACCCATTGTGATCTGATTTCTGCACACATATCCTCACCCTGCACACCTATAGATCTCTGTGATCTCAAAATGAATACAACATTCTGTTCTCAAATCTTAGCGTCCTCACTGTGTCCATGTTTTGAAATGCTATTATTATTTTTTTGGAGGTGGGTACTGGGGATTGGACGCAGGACCTTGTGCTTTTGAGGCAGGCAGCAGAGCCATTGAGATAAATCCCTAGCCTGCTGTTACTTCTTAATGTCAGGGCCATCTTTGAAAGTGAACAGCCTGGACAGTTAGCCCGACAGAGCCCTAAGCTTTTTCTTGATACCCTAAACTTCTTAATAATTTTTGAACAAAAGGCTCTGCTTTTCATTTGGCACTGGAGTCTCACAAATTATTGAGCCAGTTCTGAGATTTAATCACAGTACATTGGTCTGGTCTCCTTGACAAGTCTGTCTCTTTTTTGAAAATCTGGGCTCAGGCCTGATAGGATAGCACTCTGGCCCTGAGCTGCAATCACAACCATGTGCTGCTTGGCAGGCTCCTCCTTCCCACTCTGGGGAAATGGGACCCACCCCACACGTGTGTTCCCTCCCTGACCCCTACATGCTCACTGTTCAGTCTCCTCACGAATGGTCCCCAGATCCTCAGCTCAGGCTTTCAGCAGGCCCCCATTTCCAACTACCTGTTGAATTTTTCCTGGTGAGCTTTTTCACACTCCGTACCTGCCAACTATGCCTTCTTTGGTCTCCTGATTAATTTCTACCAAGTTCCTGATATTTTGCTATCAGAATAATTCACCTTGATGAAAGATTATCTGCCATTCAGACTTTCACTAAAGTTTTTAATGATCTTATTCACATGCTGGGAGCATCCCCACACTGTGGATCCCTCCAGCCCAATGGAGAATTTCCTAGCCTTCCTTGCTCCAAAGGTGTGATTTGACTGTGTAGACTGAGTAATGTGTGACCTCAAAGTCTAATCTAGGGAACAAAGTACAGGAGGAAGCAAGGGAGGCTCAGAGTATCAATTTTGATGGTACAGTCAATGGCCAAGGCAGTGAGCTTTAAGGCCTTGAGAAACTTGAGGAACGACTTTGGAATACACCTCAGGACCAATTTTATGCAAATGACTCCGAGAAACCTGCAAAGGGCTTATTTTCTGCCACCTAAAATTGCTTAATATCACCATCAGTAGTTTTGCTTCTAAAATGAGTTAAAAATATGTTTGGAGTTTTCCTCACCAAAGCTTCCATTAAATGCAAGTATGCTGCCATTGAGGGTATTAGGAGGGAACATCAGGTAAGTGCACAAATTTATTAATGTAAGGATGGCCAGGGCAGTCTTCTTAAAAATAACTAAAAACTCAATGTGATCTATACAATGTGATCACTTTCTCAAGCAGCTCTGGAAGTCCTCTCTTGTGTCATTGTGTAGTGACTAAAACTGTGGTGGATGTTGCTGGAGTGCCTTCCAATGAAAAGGAAGCCTCTTAAAAACATGGTGGCGTGTCCTCATCTACCTTATTTACAGGATTTGGTGCTACACGACTTCTGGCTCTTCCCCAAAGTCAAAATGACCATGAAAGGTAATCAATTCAGGATGTTGAGACCGCTATGACAGCATAACTAAAGACACTCCCGAAAGAGCACTGCAGAAGTGCTTCCGAAAGTGGCAGGACTGATGGCGTAAGTACATTTGAAGTGACAGGGAATATTCTGAGTTAGATTAATGGCGATGTATCTTTTACTGTAATATATTTTCTAAAGTATAAACATTCACTGCATTTTTTAAAATCACATCTCATAAATGCCTCTCAGAAGGACGTTGCTTGAGATAATGAAAGCAGATGACCATAGTGATGCACTCTGGTTGTGTATAACAAGCCCACCTGAAACCAAGTAACAACAGGCCAGTGACTTAGTTCTCTCACCCCTGTGGTGTGGTCACAGGAGTGCTCTCCGGTGGCTGCAGTCAGGTGGCCACTGAGCTGTGGCTGGGGATGGCAGGGGCCCCCACCGATGGAAGGGGCCTCGTTGGCACAGCTGAGACAGCTGTCCCTCCCCATGGCCTGTATTCACGCAATGGTGGTCTTGGGATTTCACTGCCACCCGTGCAGATGCCACAAGACCTTTGATGAGTGTGCACAGATGTGACACACGCTGCTGCAGTTGTCAATCCCTGACCAAAGGCCGGCCTAGGTTTTAGACTCGCTGGAAAGAAATTCCACCAATGTGGAAGAAAAGCATTGTCAAATTCACGTAACATCAAATCTGCCATTGTAAAGTGCACAGCTCAGTGGTGTTCAGTACACTCACGATGTTGTGCAAGAATCATCACTACCTACTTCCCAGTTATTGTCATCACCTCAAAAATAAAACCTTATTGCTGTCTGATTTCTGTCAACTCCAGACTCCAGCAACCACTACTTTAGTTTCTATCTCAGGATTTGCCTATTCTGGATACTTCACGGAAATGCAATCATGCAAAATAGGTGGTCTTTTGTGCCAGATTTATTTCACTCAGTGTAATATTTTCAAGGTTCATTCATGTTGTAGCAGGTATATCAGTCGCTTTCCAAATACTGAGGAAAAATACCTGACATCTTCAGTGCAAAGGAGAAGAGATTTATTTTGGTGCATACTTTTGGTCTAGAAACATCACGGCAGAAGGACCTGGCAGAGGAGAGAGCTGCTCATCTCATTGCAACCAGAAAGCAGAGGGAGAAGGAAGGATCCAGGGACAAGAATAACACGGTGCAGATCGCACCCATGATCTGCCTCCTCCAACCAGACCCCACTTTTGAACATAAGATTGATGTGGGCGTGCTGTTGTTGCTGTTGTTGTTGTGAGACAGAGTCTTCCTGTGTAGTCCAGGCTGGCCTTGAATTTGCTGTGTAGCTAAGGCTGGCCCTGAACTCATGGTGATCCTTCTGCTTTAGTGTTTCGAGTGCCGGGATTACATTATGCCCAGCTTAGGATGGTACATTTTAAATCTAAACCATAACACTCTGACTCTGGACCCCAAACAGCTCACCTCCACCTCGATATGCACAATGCATTTAGTCTATTTCTAAGAGTTGCCCAAATATTTACAGTCCAAGTCCAAAGTTTCCTCTGATACTCAAGGCAAACTCTTAGCCATGAACCCCTGCAAAAATAAAACAGAAAGTTAAATATTTTATACAGTGTTAGAGAGTAAACATTCCCTTTTCAGAAAAGAGGGATGGGGAATAAGAAGGAATCAGAACAAAGCAAGACTGAAAACTGTCAGAGAAAATATTAAATCCTGTAGCTCCATGTCTAGCACCCCAGGGCCAGTTAGGTAAAGAGTGGTTTAGCTCTTGGTTTCTTTTTTTGACTAGCCCTGGAAGCTCACTGCCCATGGCTTTCCTCAGCAGACATTCCACATTCCTGGCATATTCAACCTCCTGAGAGTCCACTACAGTTCAGTTCACTGCCATGGCTTTAAGCATCACTGTTGCAGGGGTACATTGCTTGGCTTCCCAGACCTTCCTCAAAAATCTAGATGGAGGGCCAAGGATTTAGCTCAGTGGCACCACACCTGCCTGGCAAGAGCAAGGTTCTGAGTTTAATCCCTGGTACCAAAATAAATAAATAAATAATAAAAATAAACTAGTGCATAAATCTGGATGGAAGCTTCTATCACCCCACAACTCTTACATTTTGTATGTCTGACAAACCAGGACCATGTGGGTGATGCAAAGATCTGCTACTGGCTTAAAGAGTAGCCTCTTCCCCTTACACTATAGCTGTAGAGGTCTCTGAATGCTTGGATAGCTGAACTTAGCAAAATACCTCCCCAGATGGCTCGGAGTGAGAAGGTCCCCTGGGGCTCTTTTTGCAAAGTAATCTTCACAGGAATTTACCCCTTTACATTCTTGAGCCTGTAATAGGTAGAGTCTGGCCATTTCCCGTGATGCCTTCAAGGGATCTTTCTTAGTGTCCTGATGCTTCTGTTTAATATTAATCTTTTCAGCAACCAAGCTTATCTTGGCCCGTACTTTGCACATGCTTCCTTTCTGGCCAAGCCACAAATCTTTCAAATCATTCACCTTTGCTTTTTTGCTCCGGATTCTCACTGTAGATCTGGTAGATCTGGCTAAAAATAGCCAGCAGTACCCATGCCACAGCCTGAATGTTGAGCTGCCTTGAAATTTCCTCCAATAGATCAATTAGTCCACCACTTTCAAATTTAGCCTCACACACAATCTTAGATTACTTTTTTTTTTTTGGTACCAGGGGTCAAACTCAAGACCTTGCACTTGTGAAGCAGGCACCATGCCACTGACCTAAATCCCCAGCCCAAGAATATTAGAACATGGACAAAAAGTAGGCAAGTTTTTTTCCAGAATGAAACATGCATGACATCTAGTTCAGTTTCCATTCGAATCCTCATGCCCAACTGACACCTCAAGAGCATGGCTTTTACTTTTCTATCACCATTCTGGTCTTCTGAGTTCCAATAAGAATCATCTGCCAAACTTGTCTTACACCAGTCTTAGGCTCCTCTAGCTTTCATCGCCAAACCTTTCAAAACTCCTCCAACAAACCAGTTCCAAAAGCTTCTAAAGCACATGGTTAGGTACAGCCAAATGAACTATCCTACTCCTCTGGTACCAATTTTCTGGTTTAGTCATTTCTCTCTCCTGGGAAAAAATATTCAACACCTGCAATTTAAAGAAGGAGAGGTTTATTTTGACTCATGGTTTCAAAGGTTTTGGTCCATTGTCAGCTGGCTCCAAGGAAAAATATGGTGGAAGGGTTTGGTGGAAGAAAGTTGCTCACCTAATTGCAGCTAGGAAGCAGAGAAAGAAGGGAGGAGCCAGGGATAAGAGTATACTCATCCAGGTCACAACCCAGTGACTTGCCTTCTCCGACCTCACCTTTGAATACAAGATTTTTGGGGGACATCTTAGATTTAGACCATAACAGCAGGTGTCAATACATTATTCATTTTTATGACTGAATGATAATCCATTATATGAATATGAATTTTTTGGGGGGGTACCGGGGATTGAACTTGGGACCTTGAGCTTGCAAGGCAGGTGGTGGAACCACTGAACTAAATCCCAGCCCTGAAATATTTTTTTTAAATGCATTTATCAGTTGATGGACATTTGGTATGCCTCCATTTGCCTATTTTGAATAACACTACTATGAATATTCATGTGTTTATTTTCAATTCTTTTGTGTATATCCTAGGAGTGAATTGCTAGGACATATGATAATTTTATGTTTAACATTTTGAGGAATTGTAAAGGTGTTTTCTTTTGTGGTCACTTTTAATCTATACTATCTAAAAGCTAAAATGACAAATAATACCTCTATGTTTATTGTCTTGGAGATGTGAATAAATAAGTTACAAAGTGATGTGTTTCATTTTCATGTCACAGAGTTAAAATAAAAGAGTGACTTAAACCAGATATTTTCTTTCTGTAACAAAGATCTCAAGGACTGGAATGTTCCAGAAGATTCTCAGAGATACCAGCTCCTTCCAGCTCTCACTTACCTGTGAGTTAGTGTTCTTCTGTAGTTCTCAGTTTTGCTTCTGCTTCCCAGGCAGCAGAAAGCAGGGTAATGAGGGGGAGACAAACAGCATGCCTGTGGTTACTTTTGGAAGATTTCTAGACATAATCATACGTTACACAAACTAATGTTTTATTGACAGAACTCCGTCATCATCTCCAAGGAATATTATCATGTGTGAGCTATGCCATTAACGTAAGCTGGACATATCTGTGTCTTTCCACGATGTCAAAGTTCACTTAATAACAATAAATGCACAAGATACATTGATTTCATCAGCTTTACATTGCCAAGGACTCTGGATTTCACTTGATAGCTAGTACATAGACAATTGCAGTTTCTTTTATTCCAGTCTTATTAATGTCTATAACACTCAAGCCACACATCATACTTCACACAATAGTATGTAGATTATTGAGAGGCTGAGAAAGAGTTAATGGGGGAATAGTATCCTTACCGGCAGAACTAAAAGTCAGGGCAGGGAGCCAGATAGAGATATGAGCAGACACACGGGAGACCAGATAAGATTACAGACCAGGCAGAGCTTGTGCAAGGCAGGCAGGTCAAGGAGGCCTGTCACATAGGAGATGGGGTGGATCTGAGGCTGGGAGTTGTGACGTGTGTTGCTGACAGACCCCAGTGTTGGGTTCTCCTCTTTTATATGACACAGGTGAGGGGATCATGTCATTCACTGCTCTGCTGTGTCTGATAAACTCATGGACTTGGTTTTCTCTGATATGGCTTTGATATATCACCTGTCCAGATTTAATTTGCTAAATTTACAGGTGGTCATTTTTATTAGCATTGATTAATTTATTTCTCAGTTTGTACCTTATGATTGTACTGGGCAGTCTGGGGGTTGTTGTTTTTGAAAAGTTTGGTGTGTCCAACATGCGGAGGTTATCTACTTCTGTGCACAAGTTACCTAGTCATTCTGCCTTGCCATTGGCACTCAGAATGGAGTCACTCAGGGTAAGGCACAGCTTGAAAACAACTATTCTATACAACCTGGTTGGGTGCGGCCTGCTGTACACTAATACTAAGACATGCAGTATTTATTCTGTTTTCCTCACCTCAGCTAAAAATCATTACTTCAAAGAGGAAAGAATATATATTTTAGGGAGTAACTGGCTGTCTCTTGTGATAAAATGAATTAGAAAGAGAGCGTCAAAGAAAGAACAAAACATGTTTCACTGGATGGTGGAGATATGAACAATTAAAGCTTCTTCTTTTTTGGGTAAAACTCATTCTTGACCCTTGTCTATATTTTTTATTTTTCATGATACCTATGTACCATAAAGTCCCTGTTATTTTGAAGAATGAAATCCATAATCTCTGTGTAAAAGAAGAATTCTGTTCATTTTCTTCCCCTTTCTTTCCATAGTTCAAGAGAATGTTTATTTTGTGTCTCTGATGTCAGGAATGAGGAGCTCTAAAGATGAGTGATACAGTGCTGTACCATTAAGGAAATCAATAGTGTAACTGCGGAGGCAGGAATGCTAAAAGATTATGTCAAAATGGCTATGGAAATTCCTGTAATAAAAGTATGTGCAAAGTTACAAATGACATAAAATAAACGGTTATACTCGGTAGTGTCTATAGGCTAATTTGTGCCTCTCAAAATGTGTATGTTCAAATCCTAACTCCCTGGCTCTCAGTGTGAGGTTGTCTTTGCAGACAGGGCCTGCATAGCGGTGCTAAAGTTAAAATGAGGTCATTAGGCTGAGCTCTGAGGCAATTCTTCCTTATGAAAAGAGAGTATTTGAACACACAAAGAAATACCAGGAAACCAGAAAGGCACACAGGAAAACCATGCAAAGACACAGACAGAAAGCAGCCACCTGCTAGCCAAGGACAGAGCTCAGGAGAAAGCAACCCACCGCCATCTTGGTCTTGGATTTTCAGCCTCCAGAACTGTGAGAAAATTAATTTCTGGGTTTGGCTACCCAGTCTGGGGTGCTTGCTTTGTTATGACAGCTCTCCAAGCTACCTTAGGGCATCAGAAAAGGGTTTCAAAGGCAGCTGTATTTGAACCAAGGGCTCAGCAGATGGATAGGAGTCTGCCAAATGCCCACCAGGTGAAGAAAAGGAAGGCGCATTCTAACCAAAGGGCATATGGAGAGACCCAGAGGGCTGAGACCCAGGGTATTGATATGGCTGGGACATGGTCTGTCCCCCACGGGCACGGGTGTAGGAAGATGGTGTGATACCTGTGTAGGTGGAACATAGCTTAAGTTCTTTAGGTCCCTGGTGTACTGTTCTTTGTGCTAGGAAGCAGTTAGCACAGTTCTCATGGTGGGCCTGTCTTGAGAAAGTCATTGGTCCCTCTCCACTAGCTTCCTGTCTTACCACACCATCTCTCCCTCCCCCGATGTGTTCCCATCAGGTGTGTTGTAGGCAAAAGGACCCGCACCAGAACCAACACATGCTGCTTGGAATTTCAGCCTCAAAAACTGTGAGCTAGCTGGGCATGGTGGTGACCCCTGTAACTCTAGCCCCTGGGAGCCTGAGGCAGGAAGATCAACAGGAGTTCAAGGCCAGGCCTGGGCTATGTAGTAAGTTCAAGGCCAGCCTGAACTATATATCAAGACCCTGTCTCAAAACAAGTAAACAAACACCCCCAAAAACTGTGAGCTAAACAAACCTACTACCTTTGTAAAGTATCTGCTTCAGATATTTTGTTATAACATTGGAAAGTAGACCAATACAGGTACCATCTTCAGAGTCCCTAGGACAGAGTCCATATGAAGAGTGAGAGGAACAAACCTAGACAGTTGATTTAAAACTTCCATTAATTTACTTTACAATTAGTAGCGCACTGGCAAGTATTTGGCAACTGGCTCTTTGGAGAGAGTAGTCCTAGTTTTCAGTCTTTCCCAGTTGCTGTGCTATAAACTCAGACAGCATGGCTGACTGCAAGCTATCAACACGGTTCGCTACTGAGAGTTGGGCAGATACACACAATTAGCCCATCATTACTTAGTATTTCAACCATTAGGCAAAACAACCCCAAGGGAATAGATGATGGTAAAGTAGAATAATTTGGAAATAGTGAAGTTTCGGAGTTTGTGTCTTTGGTTTCAGTGGAATGCACTTACATGGACGTTTACACGATGGCTGTGTTTGATGACTGCTCCACAACATGCCCGGTAAATGAACAACAGGCTGCCTTAGTTCCTACGCACCTCGTTCACAGGTGCTATCTCCGATGTTATTGTTCTTGCTCTGGAGGATTGGGGCTCAAAAAATAACTCACAGCAAATTTTACATCAGACTGAGGCAATTACACCCACACTTTACCATGAAACTTGAGGATATCGAGAAAGGTTGAAGGCTGGGGGCTCTTGGGAGGAAGAATCCTCATGGCTTGTAGTGGTCTTAAACCCTGATCCAGGGGGAGAGATGGGCTTGTGCCTTCAGGAAGAGCTTCAGGGCAAGCTCTGGGAATTCAGGAGAAGATAAGGAAGACGTGGGGCTCACAGAGCCAGGGATAGAACAGATGGTGAAGCGGGGCGGAGGGGAGGCTGAGGCGCTCTCTAACTGGACGCTACGAGGCCTTGGCTTCCTAGCTGGGACACAAAGGGGCTTGCGCGTTTGCTTTAAGCAGTGTGCAGGTCGGCCAGCTTTTACCGTGAGAGCCAGGTAAGGTGCTCTTCATGGAGTAAATAAGAATAATGGATTCCGGCCACCACAGCCCACTAGGGGCCTGGGAGAGGCTGGGGATCAGGTCCGAGTCCCTCTGATTGTGGGAAAGCACTAAACTAGGAAGACACCACACCTCAGGCGGCAGACGCAGCAGTTCTCTGAGCTCACAGAGGCAAGCCCTCCGGACTCCACTGGTAGCCTTCCTTCCTGTTCCGCCAAACCTTTTAACAAACACAGACCACGCCCCAGATATGCCTGGTGCCGGCCCAAAGCATTCTCTCTCCCTTCCTTTTCTCCACTGCTGATCGCCCTTTTTCCTCAGCTCTCTTGTTTCGCTCCCATTGCCGGTGGCTCTGCTCACAGCAGGTCCGCGCTAAATGAGAACAACAGTACTTCACCGTGGCCCTTAAACTCCCTAAGGGACTTCCTCCCACTTACTACCACATGCCAGCTCCTTTTGAGCTAAGGATGCCATGCGGGTCCTGCCTCCTGCCTCTCTGTGCTCCATTCTTCTACCCTGAACCCACTCTGGATTCTTTTTGTCTGAAGCACAGTAGCCATGGAAAGTGAATCTGCCCCACGGCCTTTGCGATGTCATGAACCGAGGGAGGTTTCATGGCACCCGGTTCATCCATGAGGAAACTGAGGCTCACGGAGCTCCTGCTCGAGCTACCACCATTGGCCAGTGGCCTCCCAAGCCTGCGCTCTTCCTTCCGCCCCGCCAGCCCCGAAGGACGTGAATGTCAGTGTGAGACAGACATGAGTCCAGGATTGGACACCACCGCGGGGCGAGTTGTTGGCGATTCCTTTATTGTGAAGCTCGGCGGTCACTCCTGCTTTCCAGGGTTTTGGGGGAGGAATAAGACAGGTCAAGTATCTCAGGGCAGGCACAGAGTGCCTGGATGTTCCAGAGCTGTAGCTCTTTCTCTCTCTTTTTTTTAAGGACAGTGGCGAGGGACCCATTTTATTCAGCCTGTCATTTCTGTTATGCCTGGGGCTGGAGCAGATGTGAGAACCAGCTCTCCCGCCTGCCAAAACAGGTATGCTGTGTCCTCAAGGCTGGGACAGCCCTCACCTGGCTGGAAGCCCTGAGTCCTTTTTCCTTTTGATCCTGGCAATTTGCCTTGGCTGGGAAGAGCCCCAGGCCCCCTCGAGCACTCTCCCTGGGAAACTGGGACTTCTGCTTGGACGATTCCTGCCTCCCCATCGCAATCCCCTGCTCTGGTCCCTGCCTCAGGACAAACAGAAACCGGAGCAGAAAGCAACCCTGGCAAACAATAAAATTCCCCTCGGTCTCAGTACTGGCTTTTGAGTAAGTGCAGAGAGTTACCCCAACCGGGGAAAACCCTGAAGAAACCGGCAGGAATTCGAATGCCAGGAAGATGATGCATTTGGTGTTGCTGGAAAAGAGCATGGGGTAGGGGAGTTGTGGGAAGAGTGACAGGATAATATATTACGGGTCGTGGATTAGTCACAGAGCTCTTTGATTTAAGCAAGAAAAATTAACCCTGGCCAACTTAAGGAGGGGAACACATTTCTGAGCAGTACACAGGTGGCCTGCAGAAGCAAAGGCTGGGGATTCCTCTGCCAGCCCCATGCTGAATTAGATAGCACCTCTTGCCACTCATACCTCTATGTGCTGAGGATGACACAGCAGGCACCCTTAAAATTCGTACACAACCTCAGTTACTCTGGAGGCTGAGGCAGGAGGATCACAAGTTCAAGGCCAGCCTTGGCCATGTAATGAGATTCTGTCTAAAAACAAAATTTAAAAAGGGCCGGGGATGTAGCTAAATGGTAGAGTGCTTGGCTCATATGCAAAGGCCCTGGGTTCAATCCCTACTAAAAAGAAAAAGTCAAGCTGGGCGTGGTGGCGCACGCCTGTAATCCCGGCACTCGGGAGGCTGAGGCAGGAGGATCGCTGTGAGTTCAGACCAGCCTGGGCTACATAGTGAGTTCCAGGTCAGTCTCAACTACATAGTGAGACCCTGTCTCAAAAAACCAAACAAAAACAAAATAAAAAGAAAAACTCACACCTATCTACATATGTCCAAATGGGGACATTCTACAAAATAGCTGACTAGTGCCCCTGAAATCATCAAAGTCAGTGAAAAGAAAGGAAGTCCAAGAAACCACCATGGATTCAGGAGGCCAAGATCTGAAAACTAAAAGTAGTGTGGAATTCTGAAAAAGAAGGAGAAAGTTTTTGGGAAAAAAAAACAGTGAAAGTCTAGAGTTCAATTTGTACTAATGTACCACTGCTGCCTTCTTAGTTTTCTGTTATACCAAGATGATGTAGGCGGTAGTACCATAAAGGAAAACACTGGATAATTCTTTGTAAGTTTTCTATAAATCTCACATTATTCCCACAGAAGTGTGTTATAAAGAAATTCATAAGTCCTCTCACAAGAATGTAAGGGGAACTCACAAATGTTCGAGGGAGTCACAGAAAAGTTAGAAATGACAAGTGATTGCCGAGCTGTGAGAAATGGGGTATGGGCCTTGAGTGACAAGTGAAATTATTTGCTTTTTTCGTTTGTTCATTTTTGCTTTTTTTTTTTTGCCATAGGGTCTTGCTATGTAGTCCAGGCTGGCTTTGAACTCCCTATGGAGCCCAGGCTGGTCTTGGACTCATGGCATTCATGTCAAACCTCTTGCCTCAGTTTCACAAGCACTGGTTATAGGTGTGTGCAACCACACCCAGCCAGAAATGAGATTCTTGCAGAAACCTAGGACTCTCAGTGGACCAGGCCCTCAGAAACAGATAACACCGAGAATTCACAACGCTTGTCAAAGGCACTGACCGGAAAATGCGTCCACTTAGGCCTTGCTTTGGTGTGAAAAATGGACTCTCTCCTAAGAACTCATGAACACAAGCAGTTCTTTTTCTAGTTTAGAGTTTAGATTTATTACTAACTACACTATCTGCCATGTGCTGAAGTATGTCTTTTAAAATTCATATATTGAAGCTCTTACCTCCCAGTGCCTCAAAATGTGACTGTATCCGAAGATAGGCCTTCAAGAAAGTGATTCAGTTAAAATGAGCCTGTAGGGGTGAGTCTCAGTCTAATAGAGACACCAAGGTGTGCACACACACAGAGACCATGTGAGGATACAGCAAGAAGGCAAGGTGAGGCTGTAACAGAATGCCACAGACTCAGTAATTTATAAACCATAGAAATTTATTTCTCATGGGTGTGGATAGTAGAAGTCCAAGATCAAGGCAAACTGGCATGTCTGTTGTCTGGTGAGGGCCCAGTCTCTACTTTCAAGATGGCGCCTGGAGCACTGCTTCTTGTGGAAGGCATGAATACAGTATCTTCATGCAGTGGAAGAAGAGCAGAGAAGAGCAAACCCAGCCCCTCAAGACCTTTGTAAGAGCCCTGATCTTATCTACTAAGGCTCTTAAATGATGACTTCATCACATCCTAAAAGCCTTATTAAATTAATTATAATATTGTATATAATATTATTATATAGTAATGCTATTATATTGGCAGTTAAGTTGCAACATAGGTATTTTGGGGAACACTGTCAGCTCATAGCAGTGGCTACCTACAAGACTAGCAGGGCCTCAGGAGAAGCAGATCTCACCCTACCTTGGTTTTGTTCCTTTTTTTTTTTTTTATGGTGATGGGGGTTGAACACAGGATAACCTATATTCTACCACCAAGCTACATCTACATCTCCGCTCCTCCATATCTTGATTTTGAACCTCCAGTCTGTAGAACTTTTAGGAAACAAATGTTTGTTTAAGTCACCAGTCTATGGCATTTTGCTATGGCAGTCCTAGAAAACTAATACTGTACCCCTGTGTCCCAGGAAAACCCAGACAAAAAAAGTTAATTTTAAGTACCAGCGGTAGTTAAGACCCTTCTACAGTCAATCTTGTGTGGGAGAATTTGCCCTCACTGCACCATCCCAGGGATCCCCATACATGAAGATCAGCCATACATGCACACACCATAAAACCCAAATAACGGGGCTTTAATAAACAGAAGCTTGCTTTTCTGTCATTACCTAAGGAAGAAAACTGCTGACTGGGGCTAGTGCTGAGGGACTCTAGGGCTCTTAAGACCCTAAGGTCCTCTGATCTCTTTTTACCAAGCTGATTAGAATAACAGACTTTGGAAGAAGAATGGATGATTCTCTAGGAATTTTGTTATAAAGGGAAGCAGAGAAATGGGGAGCTGTCTGCCAAGAAAAGTAAACACAGAAGAGAAGATCTGTTTTAAGGAGAACCTGGAGAACCCATCTACTTCCGGGTGCTGACGGAATGAACCGGAAGATAAGGGAAAGTAGGCTGATTTAGGGTAGAGGAATAAGAGTTGGAGGATGCCTCTGAGCTGGTGACAAGGGGGGAGATCTGACACTCAGATTCTGACCAGGAAGGGGCCTCAGAGAGACCGAGAGCCCCAGCTCTGAGGTGGGACTGAGGGAAGCCAAAAAAGGCATTGGCCTAACATAGACTTAGGAGGCTCTTGTAGGCTTCTTCCAGGGTGTAGGAGAGAACTTGGTAATGTTTTCCCAGGCATTTGTAAATGGTTGCATTACAGTCGAGTCACCGGCTCTGCTGCACTTGCCTGCATTCTGGGGGTACTGGAGTGATTCTGGGGACCAGACCAAGGGAGAGTTTAGTCGTAGATCAGCCAGAGTCTTACAGAGATACAGAACCACGAGTTGGGGGAGAGATTTTAGAGAATTGTCTCACTTGATTGTGGAGGCTTAGTCTGATTTCTGCAGGTTGGGCCAGCAGGCTGGTGACCCAGGGAAAACCTGCAGTAGAAAGCCAAAGGTCATCTGCTGGCAGATTTTTTTTTTTTTTTTTTTTTTTTTTTTTGCTAGGGGAAGTCAGTTAAGGTCTTTGACTGACTGGATGAGGCCCACCCCTATGATGGATGGCAGTCTACCAAAGCCCACCAATTTAAATGTGAATTTCTTCCAAAAATGTCCTTACAGAAATGTCCAAATTATGTTAGACTAACTTAGCTGGGCCTTGTGACATCTACATTTATGTATGCAATTTAACCATGAGGGGAAGGTTTGCGTTTGTACAGAAGGGAAGCAAGAGCTAGCTGCCCGAAGGTGTGAACTGCTGCAGGGATGATTCCTGCCTGCTGCCTTCCTCACTTCACTAGGAAGGGGGCCTGGGAATGGGCAGCCAGAAGTCAAGACGCTTCTGTGACCCAGGCTGCAAGCTCCACAGTGGAGAAGTTGAGTTTAAAACACACAAAGAAGTCTGGGGAGTTCTTCGAAATCTGACAGCTCACATATAAGAGACATTTGAATGAAGTCTGCTTAACTTTGCCAACAATCCTGAAAACATGCATATGCTCTTCTTTTGTTCTTTGTCAAACAGAGAGAAATTCCTTTTTACTATCAACATTAGAAAGCAATTTCTCTTCCTCAAACTAGAGGACAGACTAAATTATCATTCCATTGTTTCTATAGAGAATGACAGAGTGATTAAAGAACATGCAGACCCCAACATGTAGGAAAATATGATCAGAGGCAAGTGTGCCTTAATAATAAATTTCTTAAAATTTGCCATTTTTGATGATTTCTTTATTCATGCCATATAATACTCACTTTTGTGTGCGTAATTGGGTGCTATTTCTCAGAATTCTTCAGATTTCATGCAGGGATTATGGACCCCATAAAACTAGGATCCATTCCTGTCTAGGGTGTAGGAGATGCAGTCAGAGAGGAAGGAGAGAAAACAGCAGGACTTGAAGAAGCGAGAGGAGTATTTTGAGGAGCAATACACTTAGCTCTGCGATTTTAGCATTGATGCCTTTCAGATCTGCGCCTCTCAGGGGCAGTGCTGGAAAATCTCACCTGTGTGCTTTAAAAGGTTGCAGGGAGTTGCGGACAGTTCCATTTTAGAAAAGCTTAGCAGTTTATAGCTGCTCATCTGAGCTGGACTCATTAGGGGTGCAGTTACCAGATTGAGCTAGTAGACATTTACTATGTCCGGTTTAGTTTGAGCTTCCCATTAACAATGAGTAGTTTTTAGTATGAGTGTGTCCAATGCGATAATGGCATCTTGCCAGCCCATTCTACCCAGGAACTTCTTAAAATACAACTCAGCAGGTTACCCCGGGGATTTGTAAGTAGGTGAAGTAGAGATAGTGTTATTTTAGGCACTTGTCCCTGTTTGCAAATAAATAAATGAATAAATACTCCTGTGAACTATTAAAGTCCATCTCTCCACATTTATTTCCAACCCATGTTCACAAACTTGCTGTATACTGTACAAGCGGAATGCAGTGTTATAGCTCACAGATCTTGTTCCCTCCCGCGGAGCAAGGTAGTAGATTAAGGCATTACAGAAGAGTCCCTGGGATGAAGGGACTGTGACCGAAAGTCGGTGATCTAACAGGTTAGGTGGTGTCGCGGTTCTCGGACCCTGCTCGGTTGGTCGTGGCGGTTGTGATGTCCCACAAGAACAGCCCCTGAACAGCCCCCTGCCAGCATCCAGGGCTGGCTTCCTGGGCATGTGACATGAAGGCTCCACCCCTGGCTCAGTTCTGCGGTTCCAGCACCTCTGCCTTCTCCGGACTCTTCCCTTTGAACTTGAGAACAGGCTACAGAACGCCCGTGTGCATGAACTAGGGACTCGGGCATCCCCTGTCCCTCCCTCTCCTCCTCTCCCTGCGCTGTATTGGGCGACAGCGACAACAGTGGTGCTACAGAAAGCATCGGAGAGCGGCGAGTGCAGGGCCCAGTAGAGAGAGGGGGTAACGAGTACGCATCAAGAGGGGAAGGGAAAGTGGGTGAGCAGGTTTTTTGCAGCGTTTCCACCGTTCTTGTAAAAGCAAAGTGCACGCGATGCATGTGGAAGGGTTGAAATAGGAAATACAACGTGATGATTCCAAATGGTTAAACACTGATAATTTCCTTTAAAATCTGCAATGGAGCAATATCAAGATGGATAGTAAAATTCCAGCTAATAATTTAAAATTTTAGTTTTCCTTTACTTATGAGATTAAAGAGTAAATTTTAAAACTCCATGAGGCGGGACATGAGCGAGCAGAAGAAAGGGGGAAAGCCTTTTATCTTAGTGCTTTAATTTAATGGTATGAGTCCCCCTGGTTCGCACAATTTCATTCTGCGGGTAGGCCCCATGAATACTACAGCCCGCCCTGGCAGCGCCACCCCTCCGACTCTGCAACACTGTGGTTTCACGTGCAATTAGGGTGCGGAGGGAGGGGCGGACCCTGAAGGGCCCCGCGATATTTTAGGAAAGGCGGAGCTGACCGTGCTTTCTGTGAATGTGAAGGAAGGCACTTTAGAAAGAAAGTAGGGAAAGGACGGAGCTGAGACGGGGCCTTCGCTTCCCTTGGTCTTAGCTTTCTCCCACCAGGGGAAGGACGGACAGCCCCTGCCAGACCCTGAAAAAGGGAGAAGGGAAGCCAAGTCCAAAGAGCTCCCTGTTAGTAATAGAAAGTATCACCCAAATAAAGTCAGAGAGGGAAATGAAGATAGCGAGAGGCAGTTTCACTGATATTGTTACAGGTGAAAGAAAATATATATATATATATATATACACACACATACATATATGTATATACATATACATATATATACACACATATATATGTTTTTGCACTCAAATCAGCACAAATGTCAGTCTGTAGTTGACTTAAGAGGACTTCATTTTGATTAACTGATCGATAAAATAAAAATAAACTCAATTATCATGCCGCATCCTTTTAGACTGTTTAACATAAATATTTCATGGAAATTTAAGTAAGCCCATAAATATCAGAAATAACAGTCCTGTACTTAGGCAAGTTTTTAGTGTTTTTTGTTTTTTGTTTTTCTTTTTGAAGGAACTTTGAAAGTACCCTCGAGATGTCTTGGATCAGTGACTTGGAAGGTCCATCTTCCTTTTGGAATCTGAAATATGTCCTTTGATTGACAGTGTGGGTTCCCCAGAGAAGGAAAGCAAAAAAAGAAACAGTGAGATTGCCTCGACTTCTCTGGCCTGCAGTTGTGCATGTCCTGTCGGCTAAGATGGCCAGGGGAGGCTAAAATGTAATCACAACGTCACCGGCCTTGGAAACTCAAGTCAGGCTGGATCAAGGCCACTGGTCAGGGAGAAGGGTGGCCAGCCTGGAGACCTCACATTTGAAAAGAATTTACATGCGAATCCCCCCGAGCACTGGGCAACATCTGGAAGGTACGGAACTCTTCATTATTTAGCAGTACTCCTCTTGCACAGCATAAGAAATGTGATCCTTTTTTATGTTCTATTGGCCAGACGATTCATGGATTATCTGTCTCCAGACAAAAAATATCATGCAAAGGGAAATCTTCCATAGTACTAAATGTGTATCTTGAGAACTTAGCTCATTTAGTGCAATTTATAACCTACTTTAATCTTTCACTATGAGGTCGGTCCTTATTATTGCCCCATTTTATAAAAGAGGACACCAAGAACCAGACATTGAGTATTTTGTCCAAATTCACAGAATTTGTGAGTCATAAGACCGAATTTAAATCCTGGTGCTTTGATCCTAGAACTCATTGAACCCAACCACTATGAAATACTGTCCGCTTGAAGCATCTCCTAAAGCAATCTCGTCACTTGATCTCTCTCATATAGAGTGTAAGATACAAAAGACACAATGGAGTACTACACTGCCATAACAAAGATAAACCTGAGTCATTTGCAGGAAAATATATGCAGCTTAATACCAAAAAGTTAAGTGAAATAAATCAGCCACACACAGTTAAATATCACATCATTTCTCTTACAGGAGAAACCCAAAGTTTAAATAAAGAGCAAAATAAAAGAGAGACAGTAGAAAACAGGGAGACAGATCTTTTGCAAGAGGGAAGGGGACCAAGATACAGTGAAAGGAGGGAGGAAAGGGTTGGAAGAAGAATGAAGATGTGTTCTATATGTGGACCAGCTCCACACAAAGAATGTACTCATTATGCACTCTACATATGTAATAATAAAAAAAGAAAGAGGCTTCTGCACAAATTTCTCCTCCCCTCCTCAAAGATGACTTGATGCATGGATAGCTGAATGTCTGAATTCTGCAACAGCTTAAAACAGAAAAGAACTATAGTTTGGTGTAAAGTCCAATGTTTTTGCCTCTGCTTGGAAGTTTTGTACTTAAGCTGAAAGCATCCATAGGAAGTACAGTGGAGCATACCCTTTTCTGCCATCCCAAGTCCCGAGAAGCAGTCTGAGAATACCTGCTCTGGATAGTCTCAGAGAGCACAGGTTCCTCCTATTTGCATGAAACCCTGGGTAATTTTAGAAGGACTGTTTAATCAGGTGATCCAGGAGCACTTAGTCTAAAGAATATATTGATCTCTGTGAGCTGACCTGTATTCCTAAAGTGAAAAATTGCCAAGCTAAAGTGATTTTTAAAGAGCTGCTACAGTGATAATGGGACTATTCTGCCAAACTTGACTAAGTGCTTTGAGAATCCTATGGCTTGTGGTGAAGTTGAGGAAACACAGACTGAGGAGAATGACTCCTAGGTACTACATTATGAGAATTTTATTCTTGGATGGGGATTAATTTTGGGAGAGGTTTTAAGCGGCTTCTTATCAGTTAATACACTTGACTTTGTCCAAATAAACTTCTTTTGGAATCAGTAATGTTGGTAGAAACAGAGACTGTTCATCAGATTTTGAAACGATGAAATACCCATTGCTTATAATGTGATTGACTATTGTCTTGAAGACTTGACCACTAATGTTAATGGGAACACATGGGAAATCCTGTTCAGATTTGTAAAACTGACCCAACTAGCCAGGTGGGGTGGTGCACACCTGTAATCTCAGCACATAGGAAGCTGAGGTAGGAGGATAGCTTTGAGCCCAAGGCCAGCCTGGGCTACATAGTGAGACCCTGCCTCAAAAAACCAAAATGACACCAACAAAATTTTGACTCATTTGTAGAGAGAGTTTGTATCAGGCTAGATATTACAGTGGTCACAGGCAATACCCCAAATTCCAGGGACTTAAGCAATAAAACTCTGCTTCTCATTCAGCTTTCACACCCCAGTGTGCTCTGGAGGACCTTAGCTTTGCATTTTTCTATGCGGGCATTTTGGGTGGATGGCTTCCGGCTGTTGAAAGCCACAATAGGAAAACTGCTTCAAAGGGCTGGGGATTTAGCTCAGTGGTTCCCGTGTCTGCCTCACAAGCACAAAGTCCCAAGTTCAATCCCCGGAACAACAACAACAAAACCAAAAACAGTAAGAAAAACTGCTTCTCGGGGACAGAGGGCAGCAGCCAATAGCAATCTCGTGTTAGTGCTTAAGGCTCCCAGTGAAAGAGCACCTTTGGTTTCACGCCATGTTATGTTGGCCGCGCAGGTCCTGAGCCCCTGTGACTCCAGAGACAGGAATCCTGGCTCACTGTGTGCAGAGATGGAGCGAGCATCCCTGATGAGCATCGCTGCTTAGACCCAGCGCAGCACTGCGCAGGGCAGCAGAGAGGGGCACAGCCGATGGCAAAGGCAGCGTGAGCAGAAGGGTGCAGCAGGCAAGCGAAGGAAGAGGTCAGTCGGTCTCAGAGGGCGTTGACTGAGGCTGAATCACGGCCCCCAAAGAGATCTGATTAGAATCCCCTACCCTGTGATCTTCTAGGGCAGAAAGACTGCTTACCCTAAGGATTCCGAGACGGGAACAGCATCCTGGATTACCCGAGAAGGCCTTAGGTATAATCGTTCAGTGTCCTTTCGCAGGAAGGCGGCAAGGGAAACCGGAGCTTTGAGCTGTGAAGGAGAAGAGGAACCAAGCCCCTAACGACACCTTAGCTCCGGTGCTGGGAAGACTCACTTCACACATGTAATGTCCAGTTGTAGGAAGTGACAAAGCTGTGTGGTTTGCAGCCATGAGAATTAGGATTGGTTTCGCAGTGCTAGGTAATTAACGTAATACCTGAGCAAGAGCTTGGCTGGGGATTTGGTGTAGTAGCACAAGACCCTGGGTCCCCTCCTCAGAACCACACACACTCGTGCACACATACACACACACACACACACGCATGTGCACGTATGCACACACTCATGAGTTCTTCTGTTTGGAGCATTAAAGAGGCTCATAGCACATCACACACAGAGCTGCAGAGCTGCTAACAAGGTGTAACACAGCAAAGAGAAAACAGCAGAGTTTCCTACGTGAGAGCACCTGGGGGTCACGGCTGAGCCCTGCCTGGCCTGGACACTGAGGCAGGCTTCATCAGTGAGTGTTCTGCAGCTGAGCTGTCCCCCCACAATGCTGCCTGTTCCACGTTAGAGCACAGGCTACGCTGCCACCCCTGGCTACCACTGAAGAGACGCTGGGTCCCTGCTGGCCAAGGGTGCTGTCAGAGAGACTCATGCACTCTGTAGGGAATCTGGATACACACCTCCAGCATCTATTTAAGCCTGATCATGACCTTGGGGAGGAAGCCATGGGATGCCTCGAGCTGTGCAAGGACCCAGGGCTGTGCAGAAGGGGACTAGTGATCATCCAACCGGTTGGTTAAACTGTGTGGCTGAGTCAGAAGGAGGGAGGGAGGGGCCCACTGAGAGCACTGAGAAGGACAGGTGGGTCAGGAGAAGGCTGGGAAGGCTTCGCAGAAGACTTGGCCTGCGGTGAGCTGAATCTCAAATGGCCAGTGAGGAGAACAGAGATTCTGAGTGACCCACGGATACATTCATTTTGAACCCCAGCATCGACTGGGCAATTTAAAGGTTAGGGTCAGAGCCTACAGGGCCCTTCTTCCTCCCTTTACCCCTTTCAGGCCCCTTTACAGATTCCATCTCCCAGGCCACCCACAGAGGTCACCTTTCTTGATCAGTTACCACCTGCATCATCATCACCCGAGGCTCTGGTTAATCATCCAGACTCGTGCACAGAGGCTTGGGAAGAAGCTCAGCGCTCAGCCAGCTTCCCGGTGGATCCTTTCCGTCTTTAAAGTTTGATAATTAATGCATGAAACACTAACATCCTTTTAAATCCTACACCGTCACTAGCGTACTGCCTGGCAGGTGAGGATAGGAAAGATATTTTATAAATAATGAGTCACGTGACTCAAAATGACAGCTTCTGCCATTGCCTTGGTGGTGATGAGGAGCCCCCGGAGTGACACCCCCTGGGCTCATCTCTTCTGAGTCCCTGACCTAACCCCAACCACTGATTGCACAGGAGCAAGCAGTGTTTGCAGTGCTGTGAGGACCCGAGCTCATGATCTTCCCTCAGTGCAGTTAGTCCTCAGCTCCCTTGCAAATGAACCCTTTCTTTCATTTCCCTTTAATGTTGGGTGGCAAGGAAAGAGAATTGAAATCCACCTTCACTCATCCCTGTTTTCACGGGGATTTCATGACCTCAGATCCTATAATTGCAGTATCTTCTGCTTCTGTGCCTCATCCTTCATTCCCCACACAACTGCATTCGCTCACGTTTCTATATTTTGTTTCCAGCAAAACTTCAAGAGGACCACGATAATTCCTTCAGCTTGCAGTCTCCTCCCATGCCAGCCGTTTTTTTCACTGCTGTGTATGAGAAACCCAAAATGTACATTAGAGCAAAATAAAAGAGAGCCAAGAGGAAGTAGGGAGACAGATCTTTCTCAGATGGGAAGGGGATCAAGAGATGGAGGGAGAGGAGAGTAAAGGAAAGAAAAAAGAGTGAAAATGTGTTGTGCACAAGGACCAGCTCCACACAGGGACTGTAATCATTATGTACTGCAAATATGCACTAATAAAAATAAAGTGAAATTAAAAAGACATTAAAGATTCAGTGTCCTACCCCATTGAATCCCAGATTTCCTCCTCTTTTTGATAAAAAGGCTTTGGTTTCCTTATGATGCCAAGAGAAAACCCTCACAGTCTATTTCTTGGCATATAATTTACTATCCGGTCACACTGAGCATCTCACGGCTCTGGTCTGAGGGCACTTAGACCCCTGCATGCCTCTGAACATGCTGGGTCCTTTGCTTAATTACTGCCCCGCCTTCTTTGCCTGCTACTTCATTACCAGTTCACATGGCATCTGCCCTGCATGAGTGTTTAAGCCAACATACCCTTATTTTCTATAGCCTTCTTTCTCTCTCAGCATCTGTTCATGCATGTATTACAGAATGTGAGGCGCTGAGTAGAAATTATCTATGTATCTGTTTGCTTCTTCAGTTAGCTGTGATCTCCTAAGAGACCATATGTTTTCCCATCTTGGTATTCATATTGCCTAGCATACATGCTGATACAGAGACACCACTAAATACTTTATAGGATTAACCAATCGCATCAGAGATGGTGATTAGCCAATCAACACGAGGAAATGCCTAGAGCAGTTTATTCTGGAGGACATTATGGAGAGCACCTAGCACCTTTGTATATTTTTGCTAGGATTCCAGTATAAATTTATCCCGTTTAACCTCTGTACTTGGGATAGATTAGAACTTTTAGACAATTTTTTAAATTTTACTAGAAAACTTAACCTTTTAGAGAATTTACCTGATTATCAGTCTAAGCCACGAGAGATGATTTTTTTAATCAAGTTTTATTCTCAAGGTTTACTATATCAATAGTAGGCCAAACTACGAAGTAGGCCAAACTATATAAGGCCCTCCAGGGATCTAATAGGATCATCTGCCAGGTGTCCTTCAGTTGTCTGGAAATCTAGAGGGATTATCAGGCGGTCTCATTGACTTATGGAAACATGACCCCTGAGTGGGCATTGTGTGACCACTACACAGATTAGATCCTAAAAATATATAGTCTCCTATAGGATATAGATTGTATCGCTTACACAACAGCCTGAGCTCCCTTGTAGATCCCTTAAAAGCTCCTGGGTATCCTACTAAGAACCCCTCCCACCTAGTGGAAGCTATACTTTGCCTTTACATCTTTCAAATACATTTGCTTACCATCTACCTCTTTTGTCTGCAGTTTCATTTTTTGTTACTGTGAGAAATGACCCTGGCATTCTGAGAACAGTGGTACCTCGATCTTGGGCTTCAAGGCTCCAGAACTATGAGAAATGAGCTTCTGTTCTGCATAAGCCATCTAGCCCCTGGTATAGCAGAGTAAACTCATATCATTACCTTTGGCTTGGGCCTCAGGCTAAAATAAGGGACAAAAGACTGGTGTCATTTTGTTCAGCTTCTAACAATGCTCATGAGGCCTATCCCATTTGGAGGGAAGGGAAATGTGAAGGGTGAATCTAGGGAAAAGCCCCCAGAACATTCCAGATCTTAGCAGAAAGCAAAGGACATACCAGATTTTTTCCATCATCCAAGGCTCTTCACTGAATGGTGCAGCTCAGCCTCATCCTTTTGTATATGTGCTGCCGAAGCGAGCACACAGTAGGGGTCCTTTGGAAACATCTATGAACAAATGCTACATCCTTGAATGAAGCGGGTGAATCTTGGCAGATGAGCCTATACAGTTCAAGCCCAGTGGCCTGGTTTTGCGCATCTTTCTATGCATGCTTTTCAAGCAGCATAAAACAAGCAGATTTAATTTTACCTTTATTTCAAGAATATTTTCTTCCTTTATATCTTTGTTTTTTGTTTTTTGGGTTGTTCTATTTATTTTTTCTTTTTTATGGGCCTCCAGCATGCTAGGCATTCTATTGTGTCTTTGAATCCTTTTTTTGAATCAAGTTTTGGTTCTCTGCTGTTAGTCATTCTTATTTTTACCATGTTTTTGCCTTCTCTATGTTACCTCTTCTTCCTTAATTTTAAAGGTGGGTATTTTCTCTCTGCAATCAAGGTGATTATCATAAAGCTTTTCTTCCATGGTACTATTTTTGTTTATTTATTGTATTGGAGATCAAACATAGGTTTTGCCTTTTATTTTATTCACTCATTTCTTATCACATTTTTGACCATCTTGTTCCACTATTTCTTACTCATGGCCCTCAGTTAAATCCCAAATCTATATTAAAAAGAGACGGGGTGGGGAGAGAAAAAAGTATTTTGAGAATCTAGTGCCCATCCAGGGGAAGACAGCAAAGACAGCACATCCCCTACAAGGAGGAAATAGGATGCCATATTTTTTGCCAGAAAAATCAATGCCAGATAAGAAAGAGAAATGTCCTGAGGGAAGGAGATTATGACACAGATGTTTGAAGCCATGTGGTATAAAAGTCTAAAGGTGGCTGTTTTTCACATAGGAGGAATATGCTGCAGTAAACATCCTATCATCAGCAATGAATTAGTATAAATGTAGGCCTAATACTAAAAAATTGTGAGACTTACACTTATGAAGGCAAAAATTAGTATTTTCAGCCTCAACAAAACAAAATATAATGAAATAACTATCAAAATTTTGGGAGGGGAGAATTTTATTAGTATTTCTTTTTGTTTCCCATGAACTTTTTTTCTTCTATTAAAATCATGTAAAATATCATATTGTTATGATCTAATTTAATCTATGTGCCCTTTTCACTGTGCTTCTGACACTTGAGGGAATGAATATGTGAGTCTTGCTTGTCTGTGCTGAGGGCCATCTTACTGGTTAACTGTTAACAGTAATTATTTCTGGGTGGTGTTGGGTGACTTGATATTTTAATCTTTTCATTTTTCTCCATTACCTAAATGTTTTATAGTGAGGATGGATTTAAAAAAACAAAACAGTAATGCCACTCTTAATTAGGAGAAAAAAAGCTCACACAGCAAACCTCATCTTGGAAGTTCTCCGAGCCACATGTGGTGGTACGCACCTATAATCCCAGGACTCTGTGAGGCTGGAGCAGGAGGATCAAAAGGTTTGAGCTCAGTCTGGACAACTGAGTGAGACCTTGTCTTTTTTTGGGGGGTGTTTTGAGACAGGGTCTCACTATGTAGTTGAGACTGATCTGGAGCTCACTATGTAGCCCAGGCTGGTCTCAAACTCACAGAGATCCTCCTGCCTCAGCCTCCTGAGTGCTGGGATTACAGGCATGCGTCACCATGCCTGGTGAGACCTTGTCTTAAATAAAAATAAAAATGAATGAATGAGTGAGTGAATGAATGGTAGGAAAGGGTTGTAGCTCAGTGTGAAGGCCCTGCGTTCAAATCCTAGTATGAAATAAATACATAAATAAGCAAAAACACTTGCTTTTTCTGAGCGTGCCTTAGCAAAGGAATAGTAGCTTGCAGATGAATGCCTGATTTGCTGTATGTCAATATCATGCTGGACTGCTTACATATGTATAATCATTATGTGTCAACTAAAAATAATGTAGGGCAGGGGATTTAGCTCAGTGGTTCTGCTGCCTGCCTCACAAGCACAAGGTCCTGAGTTCAATCCATAGTACCAAAAAAAAAGTAAATGTTAAGATAAAGGGAAAAAGCCCTGTCTCTCCTGTGGGCCTAAGTGACTTATCTGGGTGTCGGTCTGGCCAGCAAGGGAAAGCAGGGTTGGGCATTCTGAAAGTCCATGGACAGCACCATTACCCCCTGGTCTTCCCCAGGCCTTGGAGGAACTGAGCCTCTGAGGAGCAGAGCTGTGTGGGCCTCCAGTAGCACAGTCCCCACCCCATGCCACTGGCCACTGGGTACCGCCAGTACCTGAATTCATACTAACGAGGCACAAAGGGTCATAAAGGCCATTGTTCTGAGCTCCAGAAGATAGAGCAGAAGTGAAACAGAGAGAGAGAGAGAGAGAGAGGGCGAGCCTCTTTGAGACTCATTGGTGAAAATTGAAGCCCACTGGGAAAGTGAAGAAAACTGCAATAAAGGCACACCAGACCACCTTAGGTGGTAAGTTGGAGAGATCACCACCTCCTACCAGAACCTGGACTATCCTCAGGGTAAGGCCAGCTGGAACCTGCACAGTTCAATCCAGCAGGAGGTCAGGGAGCTCACCTTAGGTCTTGCAGCCAAAAATCAGCCTGAACATCAGGGGACAGCTGCTGTCTTGCTGAGACTAATTGACTTAGATCTGTACACTTCTGCCCACATTGTATATTGTGACAGCAAAAACATACCTAAAGAAGACCCTTTTTTTTTATTTTCAAAGTTAGTTTTTTAATTATTTTTAATATTAATTTTTTTATTTTTTCAAATTTATTTTTTCTCCTTTTTTTTCTCTCTCTCTCCCCCACCTTATCCTTCATCTCTCTCCCTTTTTATTCTTGTCCCAGTCCTAATTTGGACTTACTTTTTCTTTCTTTATCTTCTCTCTTTTTTCTTCTCTTGATTGTTATTTGTTTTATAGGAAAGTGAATAAAGTTTCTAGCTTCCCTGTTGCTGTTAGTTTCTTCTGTTCTTGTCTTTGTTCTTTTGTTCTGTCTTTTCCTCTTGTCTTCAACAGTTTCCCTGATCCTCTGTATCCAACAGTTTCCCTGTATCTTCTAGCCTCATTTCTAACCTTTCCCCATCCTCCTACCTATCTATCCCTCCCTCTCTAACTCCCTTTAAGTCTTCAACCTGAAGGGTGAGGTTCAAGAGTTTATTCGCTGTAAACATATTTTAGGCTGGTCCTCGATTTTGACTTAATTCACATGGTTCAAGATGATAGATTAATAGCTACCACAAACTGTCACTTTCTAAACTGTGCTTGATGTATTGTTGTTGCTGAGTGTATCACTTGGGCTAAGGTGTTATGATTGATCTAATCAGTTGTCCTTTCTGGTATACTGAACATGAGATTGCCTAAGAGTCATTAGAGATTCAAAACCTAAAGACCAGCTATATCTGGAAGACACCTCTGAGAAGCAATCATTCCATAAGGGTTCTAAATACAAGCAACAAAGATACTTACAATAAGCAACATTGAAGTATCAACCCAGGAATTAAACAAAAAACAGCACTAAAAACAAAAAGAAGAAATGAGAAGATACCTAAGCAAGGTACAAACACAGACTTCCAGCTCAACAAAGGCAAAGTTATGGAAAAAGAGGTGGAAAAATCTGATAATCAACCACCTGGACACACTAAACTGATAGCATGAGAAGTAATAAAACAGATGAATGAGGCTCTAGAAAAATTCAAAACAGAAATAATTTCCCAGATAACTATAGAGATGGCGAGCAGAATGAAAGACATGATTAGAGATGATAGAACAGAGACAGATTAGAAAAATAAATGAGCTCAGGATCATGATAGAAGGGATGAATGGCCAGGCATAGAAAAGAAATAGAAACCATGAATGGCCAACATAGGAAAGAAATGGAATCTATGAAAGAGATTCAAACAGTTGCCCAGGAGATTAAAAACTATCAAAAATATTTGTGGCAGAACGAGCCAATGTGAAGACAGAACATCAGTTACAGAAGCCAGGATTGTGGTTAGTGACCTTGAAAAGAGAGATCTCTTAAAAATAGTAATGAACCATGGGATAATGATCCAGCAGTTCCTAGATGACATGAAGAAGAGTTATATAAGACTGATAGGAGTCTGGGCTGGGAATTTAGCTCAGAGATTCCACCTCATGCCTTGTGAGTTGAATCCCCAGTACCCCCCAAAAAAGAAAGAAAGAAAACAGATAGGTAGGAATCCATGAAAAAGCAGGAGAAAGTGCAAATGATAATAAAAAACTGTTCATAGAATTAATGACAGAAAACCTCCCAAACAGACTGAAAGAAATTAACATATAGATAAGTGAGGCATATAGGACTCCAGTTAGCATGATAAAAAAATCTACACCTAGACATATAATAACCAAGATCCCAAAATCCCAACAGAAGAACAAAATACTGAAAGCAGTTAGAGAAAAGAAACAAATCACATGCAAAGGAAAGCCCATCAGATTCACAGCAGACTTCTCAGTATAAACTCTCAAGTCAGAGCCTGAGGTGAGATATTTCAAGCCCTCAAAGAAAACAAACTCCAACCTAGTCTGATGTATCCTGCAAAACTACCTTTCAAAATTGATGGGGAAATAAAATACTTCCATGACAAAGAACACTTGAGAAACTTCATGAATACCAAACCAGCACTCCAATCAATTATAAAAAATATCCTAGAAAAAGACAACGAAGGACCAGGATTTAGCTCAGTGGTGCTGCCACCTGCCTTGCAACTGTAAGGTCCCAAATCTGATCCCTGATACAAGGAAAAAAAAAAAAGATAATGAAGGTAACAACTCCGTGAGGCCCAACAAAGCAAAGCTGTCAAGAAAGCAAGGCAAGAAATTAAAGGTGTGTGCAGGGGGAAGAGCCAACAACAGGAAGTAGCATGACAATGATAAGTCAATATATATCAATTATAACCATCAATGTTACTGGCCTCAGTTCACCAATCAAAAGAAATGGGTAGAATTCACTAAGAAGCAAAATCCAACAATATGCTATATACAAGAAACACACTTAATTCTAAAAGAAATCCATATACTAAAAGCAAACAGATGGAAAACAGTTCTTCATGCAAAAGGAACAAGGAAGAAAGCAGGGGTAGTTTTCAAAGCAAAACTAATTAAGAGAGACAAAGGAGGTCACTACATCCCTGTAAAGGGAACAGCCCAAGAGGAAGAGAAGACGGTCATAAAAATATATATGCATCAAATACTAATGCCCCAACTATACAAAACAAATATTAATGGTCATGAAAAACCAAATAAACACTAATACTGTTGTAGTCAGGGACCTCAATACCCCACTGTCACAAATAGATCATCTAGACAAAAAAGTCAACAACAAAATATTAGAATTGAACCAAGCTTTTGAAAAAATGGACTTAATAGATGTCAACAGAGTGTTCCACCCCATAATGTCAGAATATACATTCTTTTTGGATGCACACAGGTCATTCTCTAAAATATACCATAGGCTAGCTCACAGAACATGTTTAAGTAAATGCAAAAGAATTGAATTTAGCCCATGTATATTATCAGATCATAGTGCAATTAAATTGGAGATCAATACCATAAGAAACTGCAAGAACTCCAAAACACACAGAAATTGAATACCACTCTCCTGAACAATTAATGGGTCACAGAGGAAATTAAAGAAGAAATCAGACAGTTTCTATAATTAAATGATTATGCCAATAAAACACACAGGAATCTGTGAGACATAATGAAAACAGTTCTGGTTCAATTCTCATTATGAAGGGTAGGGGTTACCAGAAGCACATTAATGAAGTTGTGATTCAGTAGGTTTCAACTGGATCTTGGATCCCCCCTCTTTTTTCCCCATTTTTGAGATGGGGGTATGGCTGTGTAATTCAGAATGGTCTTGAAGCCATGTAGCCCAGGCTGATCTTGAACTTGCTTCAATCTTCCTGCCTCAGCCTCCTGAGTGTTGGGATCACAGTTCTATGCCACCATTCCTGACTCCCGGACTCCATTTCTATGCAGATCCCAGTTACACCAAAGCTGGCCATGCAGACAGCAGGCTTCTCCCTCTATAAGAGGACTTCTTTATCATAAAGACCATCACTTAGCCTGTATACAAGATCATCAGTAGTACTGTCATGGACTGCTAAGTTAGGTAGAAATATTGTAGGCTGTCAGACAGGGCTGGGCCCTCGAAGAAGTCAATGAAGAGGATAAGCACACATCGAATCTGTGGCTGGAGATGCATCTGAAGAAGGTTAAAATCACAACGGCCAGATCTGCATACTTCCCTAAGGGATGAACAGAAGCTAGAGATTATTGATACCACTCTTTTGGGCTTTCCCGTATAGATAGACCATCATCTCACTGGGGTGGGCCATGTTCTCCTACCAACTAAGGAAAGACCACTAAGACTAAGACTATTAAGACTAAGATGACAGATTATTGACCAAGATTAATGATGTCATCCATATACTCTTGTTACTATTGGGTCAATATCACCTAAGCAACTGTACTTGTAATCTTATTGGCTGATTTTAGTTTTTACCCACATTGTACCCACCCCTCATGACTTTGCTCTATAAAACTTCCTTTGAGAAATGGGCTTCTTCCTTCCTTCCTGTCTCTCAGGAGCTATTCTTATTCCCTATTCCTATTCTCCATTCCTGTTCTTCATTCCTATTCCTCAATAAATTTCCCTGCTCTTAAACTCCATTATTCCTTAGAATTTATTCCTCGACTTTGAAGAACATGAACTCAGAGTATCTGACATTTAGTATGTTGGAGTTACATTTATTTCCCTTAAATCATTCCTATAGCCGTACTATGCATTCTAATCTCCTGCTACTTCAACTTCCTTATCTGATGAGCTCTGTGGGTGTGTTTTGCTTGTGTCTTCTCTCCTACCTGTGTTCTTTTTCTTACATTGGTTGGAGGCAGATACCTGTGCATTCTTCAGACCTCAATTTAATCTGGATTTCCTCCAGGAAGCACTCCCTGACCCCAGCCCGAGGTAGGCACCCCTCCTCTGTGTTCCAACCACACACTTAACTCTCCTCACCTCACTGATCCCCTCCATCCCCCATCTGTGCCCCCATGATCTGTTTCTTTAGTCCCAAGGCACAGCCTGTCTATGAACAGCTGCTTTGTAAACACTTGTTGAACTGGAGTCAGTGGAGGTTTGTGTTAACAGCCTGGAAAGAATTTGCAAAGGTGCAGAGAAAAAATATTGTGCAAGTTTTTTGGGGGGGACTTGAGTAATAGTGTGGTGAATCATGCTCATGGATTGCAGGGAAAATGAACTAAAAACCACAGAGGGCCCTGTGTGTGCCATGAACTTGACCTTGTAGGTAGCAGCCAGTGGTGACACTGAATCTCAAATTTAACCCTTATAAAGAAAATATTTTACTTGTGACATCCTCTCATTAAATTGGCTGGACTTGAACTTACAACCCTCCTGTCTTAGCCTCCCAGAGTGCTAGGAGCACAGTTAGATACAACAGAGCTGAGTGAGTCACTCCCTTCCCTCTGTTGAACTCTAAACAGCACCAATGGTCATTCTTGCTTTCATTATCCTGAGAGGTAGAGTATAAAATAACAAAAGCATAAGCCTAGGTGTGAGCACAGATGCCATTTAGTAGGAGGCACCTAGAGCAGAGGTGTTGGTTTTTAAATTCCAAAAGCCTGGTTATTGGCTTCTTGTTGCCATTGCTGCTGCTACGTTTGCCCTGTGTGCAGTGCTTCCCTGCGCCCCCTTCACCTTTCTTGGTCTGCATTATACTTCTGTTGGCACAGACTGGCCCTGAGCACAACTCCCTGTGACCTTCCATAAACATAGCTTCTTATTACTGGTTGTATACTTGACATTTCTTTGCTCATCGAATATTAGAACCTGGACTATCACTGGTCCACTCCACTGTAACCTCTGGCGAGCCAGTCAGGAGGGCATCACCAAACCTCAGGAGACTTCACTGGACAATGGGCCAAGGGACTCCATTGCACAACAGTCCACAGACCTCACCAAATGTTGGAGGCACCAGCAGCCCAGAGGCCTTGGAGATCACAGCAGAAGTGGGCAATCAGACAACCCAATCGAAAATGAGGGTAACTCCTTTGTCCCTCTTGTGTCCTTTTTACAAGCAACCAAGATGCTTGTTGGGGATGCAGAAAAAGCAGCTTGACCAGGTACTACATGGAAATAACGAGGTTGGGAAACAGAAGGCCCTTATAGGGCACAGGAGGACCCCTGCCAGTCAGTTGGGTTTATATCCTGTTGTTACTCGATATGATGTGGAAAGTCTACCTTGGAGGCTGGGGTGCAGGCCTCAGCAGGGACTGAGTAGAGAAGGTGGTCCACAGCAGGGGACAAGGGTACATGGACTTGGCTCTCCCGAATTGTTGCTTTTCTCTGGAATTGGGCAGCTCTTTGTCTAGTGCAAAGGGTATTTTTAGGCCCCAATGGGTCATGGACTCATAATGAGTGCTTTTGATTCATAGGTTTGGGTTTCTGTTGAGCAAGGCAATTGCTACCCCTACCAAAGCAGGATGTCAGGTGGTTTAAAAACTGGCTGATGCATACATAGCCTGTGAGAATCCCAGTTCTGGGCTCTGTGGATGCAGGGAAGGTTCTCAGGTTCCAAAAGGAAAGTGGTATGTGCCCAGGCAAGGCTGGAAACGTCCAGCCCAGGGGGCTCAGCTTCACCAGGGACACTTTGATATAAGCTGGAAAGGGTTATAGAGAAGCAAGAGGATGGCCTCGAAAGTTTCATGTGAAACCACCCCGGGAAAGGTTTTATGACTTAGTTCCAAGGAATTCAGCCTAACCAGGTCACAACCCCTAGGCTGAAAGGCTAGATGTCCTGCTGGGTCCCTGCTAGAGGGCATGGACCCAGGGACAGGCATGGAGGACCACAAAGGATAGTTCCTACCCCTCCTATGTAGAAACCCATCATGCGAACAACCCAACCTCACGTATTCCTTCTGAGTTTCCACTCAGATGTCTTCTTAATCATTGGGAAGAGTTTTACACTAAGACCCTAAGAAGAGATCATCTTATATCCCAGTGTAATAAAAAACGGCCTATGTATGCACTTGGAGAGATGTAGCCACCCCTTGGCAGCTTGAAATATAATGCCACATTTCAATATATCTTTACTGTAAGGGATGGGAAAAGCTGTTGGGAGTGCCTGTTTTAAAGTCCTTTTGTCCTTCTACCTGTAGGTCAGAAGTAATTGGTCCTTTCTGGGTCTACCTACCAAAGGGCCCCAGATTTATACACTAATCTAGACTCTGAGTCTAGAGAAGGCCAGACTGACCTAAGGCAGTACCTCAGTAGTCAGCTCCGGATATGAGGGAGACGCTTCAGAAACTCCAGCTAGGCCCATGAAGCAAAATAAGCCAGTTGGTCGATGAAGCTCATTCAGTGTTCCATAATCACGAGGAAGCAGAGGACAGATGACAGCTGGGTAAGAAAACGAGAAAGGCTAAAGCCACAATCGCCGTACTTGATAGGACTCACGACCAGGCCCATTCCCCCAGTGGAATCTGAGGCAATCCAAAGTGATAAAAGCAAGTCAGAGGGCTTCAAGTGCAAACAAATGGAGCACTGGGAGAAGGAATGACCTTGGAAACCACCTAGTCCCTTTCGGACCGGTCTGAAAGTGTGAGAAGACCTTTGGCATTGGAAGAGAGACTGCCCTTGTTCCAGAGAGGGGTGAGTCTTCCCTCACCACGGTGGCCAGGGGAGAAGGCTCGACAATGAGTGGTGATGGTGCCTGAGGCAGCCTGCAAGATTCCTGCACAAGATGATCACAGTTATTTTATGAGAGCCTCGGGTAACTCTGGATGCAGCAGGCAAACAAGTTATATTTCACTGTAGTACTCGGGTGACATCCCATTCTATTTTTCTACTGGGGCAAGCTTTTATTCCATTCCAAAGTCATGCGGGCCCTGAGGGAGTTAAACAGACAGCTTTCTTTACCCTGCCTCTGAACTGCCCTTTGGAAGGTTTTCTTTTCCAAGCTGCCTTTACTGTGATACCAGAGTGCCCCATACCAATAACTGAAGAGAGAGACTCTTGCTACTCAGGGCTGCTCTGATACTCAAAACCTCTGGCAACCCTATTAGCTACTTGTTCTATTTGCTAGGGTGCCAGCCAGACTGACGCCGCGGAGCCCGCTGTCTCTGCTGGGAGTAGATCTCAAGCGTGGTAAAATGGTACCATGTGGAGAGCTGTGAAGACCACCCCAGTAGTCATTCAACTAGAGGAGTCTAATCTATATTCTCACAGAAGACAGCATGTCCTTAGGAAAGAAGCTAGACAGGGGTTAAAGCCTGTTATCGATAAGTTTGTGGTGCCATGCCAGGCCCTGTGAAATACTCCTGTTTTACCAGTAGCCAAGCTGTCAGGAGACTATCACCTAGCACAAGATCTCAGAGCCGTGTCTGAGGCAGCCGTGTCTGCTACTATTTGTCCATTAGTAGCAGACTCATATGCCATTTTATACAGATCCCAGGAGACACTAAATAGTTCTCTGTCCTTGATCTCAAAGACGCCATCTTTTTTTAATCACTGTGGATCTTAGCTCCTAATATTTGTTCACATTTGAGTGGGAAGATCCCCAAACAGGACTTCGCCAACTGTGTACTTAGACCATCTTGCCTCAGGGTTTAGAGAGGCCCCCCCCCCACTGCCGTTTGCACAGGCTTTAGCTTGAGACCCGAGGGACTTAAAATTCAAAAGGGGAGGCCTATTATAGTATCACATCGATGACATCATTTACAGCCCCACTAAGGAGCTATCTAATGAGAACACCATTAAGACTCTTGATTTTCTAGCAAAATGTGTGTCCCAACACAAGGTCCAGACTTCTCAACAAAAGGCGACCTATCTGGGATATGTTTTAACTCGGAGACCAACTCGTACTCAATGGAAAAGCCCTTACACCACCCATTCTGACATGAAGGCCCTTACACCACTCATTCTAACTAACAGGGAACAGTTAGTTGGATTCCCCTCTCCAGGGTAACACCTAAGCTGCGTGAGACTGCCGAAGACAAAAAAGAGGGACCACAGACCCCATACACCTGTGAACCACTATAGATGCCCTCAAGGCTCTCTTCAGAAAAGAAAACACCAGCCACTCTGTCAAGCCAGATAATAAAACAGTTTGCTTCTTCTGGGTAAATTGGGTCAGTATTCTCGCTACTGTCCTGCTTACTACACCTAAGATTCCTATTCCAAGTCATAGCATGACATCTTTGGGGTCTCTTCTGTTTCTGTTGGGATCATCCAGGTTTATTACAAAACTTCCTCTAATAGAGATAATAAAAATGACTACCTATGTGAGGCCTTACAGCTCATTGCATCTTTCTTCCATCATCAACAGCCCCGTAAGAACTTGACAGCCAGCCCAGATGAACTTACCCAGAGTACTGTCTTCCATCAAGACCGGATAGACTCATTAGCTTCAGTGGCCATCCAACATCAGAGGGGACTAGCTCGCCTAACACCCAAAACAAAGGCGCCATGCTTGTCCCTAAAACAAGAATGTACTTCTTTTGCCCATAGATCTAAAATAGTGAGAGACATGGCACAAAAACCGTCTGACTTTGCTTCCAAGATCCATGAGGAATTATTTGAGCCTTTGTCTTAGTTCTTTTTCTCATTGCTGAGACAAAATACCTAGCACCTAAAGTTAAGGGAGGAAAGGTTTATTTAGCTCACAGTTTGTAGAGGTTTTGGTCCATGATTGACTGGCCTTCAAGACAGGGTGGCATCACAGAAGAGAAATGGTTCATGGTGGGCAGAAGGTAGCAAAGCAACAAGGGACGAACACAGGTACCTTACCCGGACTACTTAGGGTAGGCAGCACTCACAATCTTAACCCTAGTGCCCTTGATCCTAGCATTGTATCATGAATCAATCCCAACATCACACACTCTAGATGCAGCCACCTCGGTCTAGAAAAATCCTCACGTTCTGGACATCCAGACATAAGCAAAAACACTCCTGGATGTCCTGGCAAATATCTGGGGTCTTGGTTACTATTTAGAAATTATACATTTAATCTCTTTCTCAAACTTGTTTCTTCTTGTTTGACAGCCATCAAGATCCTGGTGATGATTCTAACTCAAGATCAGGGCCTGCCTTGTTGAACTTGTAGATCAGTCAGGGCGAGGGCTCCTTGCTCTCCTCATAGACAGGGCCAATGTCCCTATTTAGTCAGAAATGGCTACAAAAGATGGCACTACCTCCCTCAACTCCTCTCAAAGATTTTTGGGGACCAATGCTCTGGGGTGGGGCAGAATAGTACAGTTAAAAAATGAAGGAGCTCCATTTAACTCCAAATGGCACCCAACAGTCGGTTGCTCCTGCTTCCATGATCCAAAGTGAGGTAGAAAATAAAACAACCAAAGCCTAGGAGATCACTGATGTACTAGGCCAGAGCACAGACAGCCTAGGAGGTTCAGTGGCAGCAGGTTGGCCTTTAAACTCTGAAAGCCTGAATTAACTGCTCCTTTCTCCTGTTGCCGCTTGACCTGTGGGCAATGCTTTCGTGTCTCCCCGGCACCTCTGTCAGCCTGTGTTACACTTTTGTTGCATGGACTGGCCCTGAGCACAGCTCCCTGTGATCCTCAATAAATGTAGCTGAATACCACTTACTACTGGGTGTACACCTGGCAATTCTTTCTTGGTCTTACATAGGAACCTGGACTACTATTGGCCAATTCAACTGTAACACCAGGCTTACAGGTGCACACTCTGAAGGAGTCATGAAATCTGAGAGTCTGATGAGAACTATGGACCCTACTCCATGGGAAAAAGACTCCTGCAGACAAAAAACTATATAAACAAAATCTTGCAAATGACTGGGAGGCAGTGCAGTTTAGAGTCTGCCTGAAGTCTGTAGACCCCAGATCAAGAATATGGATATCAAAGGTGAGCCAGAGAGAACTGCCCCCAGCAGAGGATGGATTAAATCAAGCCCTTGGGCCATTTTTAAAATAAAGTGGTTGGAACACAACCAGGCCTATTGCTGGGTCCAAATGCAGAATTAACTAGTGATGCAGGGACCCTCTGGCCTGCCAGGCCCCGCTGTTTCCCAGCTGCCCTTCCCAGAACAGCCCCACTGACCTCTGTTTGACGAGGCAGTGTGGTATCAGCGGGAACCCCAGGCCAGGGCAGATCCCCATGGCCTTTCTGCACATTACTCTGTGGCTGGCTTCTTAAAAGAAATGATTTTTGTACATTTCAAACAGCTTTTCCTTTTCTGTGTTAAAAGCAAATAAATTAAGCCTAAAACAAACTGACAATAACCAGAAAAGCCTAGTGCCAAATAATGGCAGGGTCATTTTAAATTAGAAACACTAGAAATTTGGAATTAGTCAGCTACTTTATTTTACTTTTTTAAAATTAATTTTATTGGTAGATTTAATGAATACAATATAATGAATGACATTCATTGTTGGAAATTCTTACCTTTACATAATCAACCTTGGTTCTTATTTTTCCCCATTCCCCTGCCCTCCCTTCAACCCTCCCTGCCTCCCTATCTACAAAGACTTTGTTTCCACTATTTTTCATTTTCTCATATTAATTCCATTCCCTTCCATGCTTATTTTTAACACTCTGTCTTTTATCTTCAGTGCTAAATGATTTTATGTTAAGTGATTTATACATCACCATTATAATATTATATTTTTCTATACTTGCCTATATATTTACACTTTTCCCCCATTAAATTTATTGGTACCTGTAAAGCAGACAATACAGTTACATTTGTCATTAGGATCTTGGACCTTTACAGGATGTGTCTTGGTTTTTATTTTTTCCCTATACTCCTGCCCTCCCTTCACCCACTTCAGCTATTTTAAATGGGTGGCCTCAAGCTGGAATGGAAAGCTAAAGATCTAGAATCCAGCTTTTGTCCACCATTTCCAGGAAGAAGGGAGCGGCAGCAGTGCAGTGTAGGCTGTGTCAGGTGGGGTATTATTTAACTGCTCCGTGCCTCTGTTTCCTTTTTTGTAGCCTATAAAATGAGATACTCATCTTCTCCAGGACCATTGTGAAGATAAAACATATAATTCAGGCCTGGAAGGTAGCTCTTGAGAAATATTAGTTACTAACAATGTGTCTGAAAGAAGTCACAAGTGTAGGGGTCTAGCACGTTCTTCAGCCGAGGCCCCCCTAAAAAGGACTCAGTAATCCGCCTGTGTAATCCTGGGATGTTGAGTAAATCCAGCCATAGATTTACTGGAATCCATGCTGGTTTCTGTATCAAAGCTCATCTAACAACTGCTTAAATGAAGGGTGGGTGGCGAGAGCTCTTTTTAAAATTTCAATGGATGGACCTATCTTTTAGCAAACTATATAAGAATCCCATTTTCATACCCTTAAGACACAATCCATGGCATGTGGGGGTGATCCCATCAGGAGCTGTAATGAACGAGATTATACCGAGGTGAGAAAGAAGTTACATGAAGGAGAATACACTTCCGGGCTTTAAATAAAAAGGAAAACTCACTGAAGAGGTGAGGTGGGAAAGGTCTACAAGGAAACTCTCCATTTCCACCCACCTGACATCCAGCCTGCACATCCCGGCCTTAGTCACCCTGCATTTCACTCCCAGCAAAACCCCTTAAAGCGCCCTTTGTAAGCCCTGTGCAGTTCTAGCTTGGAGTACAATGTATCTCTGAGATCCTGCATAGGGACCTTTTGTTTCCAATGGGCTCATAATCTCTCAGGGTGGATGCCAGAAACAATTTACGAGATGTGCTTGCATTTCCTCTTTTCTTGTTTCTCTTAGGTCCTTTATCCAAGGTTCACAAGCTCTTAGACATATCGACTCTTCGAGCATTTTTAAGTGACAGTAAAATGTGAGAATAAATGGGCTTATGTTAGGACAGAGCAGAGGGGAGGAGAGAGAGAGGATACATTGATCTACTTTTTGAAAGTAGATCTAAAAGTAGATTTCCTTCCCTGTACAGATAGATCACTGATAGTTGGGAGATGTGGAAAGCCTTCAGATTTAACAGTTACAAGAAAATACAGAATTTGCCAGAATCCCAGTAGGAAGAAAGCCTGGGATTGGGACAATGAAAGAAAGGAGGAAGTCCTGTGGGAAACCCGTGGCCTGAGTTGGGGAAAGTTGGGGAGGGTATGGAGCAGCCTTCCTTGCTTCTGCACCCAACATGCACATTCTGGGGCTTCTTTCATGCCTGTTTTTGGGGTGGGGGGGCTACTGGGGATTGAACTCCCAACCTTGTGCTTTCAAGGCAGGCAGTGGAACCACTGAGCTAAGTCCCCGGCCCCTCACCTCTGCTTTTAACACTAGAAAAGAAAAAGAAAAAACAAAAGAGAAAATAAAAACTTTACCTCCTATAAAGCAGAAAGATTTACCTTCTGTAAATCTTCCTTCAAAATGAATATTTGCGTGGGAAGGGTAGGGAAAGGAAACAAGGGAAAATAAAAAGTATGAGAAAAGAAAAAAATGGAAACAAAGTCTTTGTAGATAGGGGAGGGTGGAGGGGGTGAAGGGAGGGCAGGGGAATGGGGAAAAAATGAGAACCAAGATCTGTTTTATAAAGGTACAAGATCCCAATGATGAATGTAACTGTACTGTATACCTAAAAAGTACCAATAAACTCAATGAAAAAGAAAAAGATGAAGATTTGTGAGAATTGATTTGTTTATTAGTATTACTTGTCTTTTTATTTCTGAGACAGGGTCTCACTATGCAGTTCAGACTGGCCTTGAACTACTGTAGCCCAGGCTGGCCTCGAACTTGCAGTGACCATCTTGCCTCAGCCTCCCAAATGTTGGGGTTACAAGCATGCACCACCATCCCTGCCTGATTTGCTCATTTCTGTAAAGCACCTTGATATTTTGAGCAGGAAAATGATCCATGAATGGGCTTAATCTGGCCTAAGTAGAATTATTTAAAATAGTGTCATAGTAGTTTAGGATTAATACTTTTTCCTTTTCTTTACAGACAAGGGCTTTTAGAGAGTAGCAGTTCACCACCAATTACAGAGTGGGTTTCCCTCTGGAGAGGATCCAGTTTCTCTTAAGATATACTGGAAAGAAAACTTTTCAGGAAACAAAGGATCAGTTAAAATCTAAAGCTCAGAAAAAATCTAGGTCTGGATTCCATATGATGAGTAAGAATTTATTTCTTCCACGTAAATTTGATTCTTGGAAGTTGTCACATTTGAAAACCCATAAAAGTGACATTGTTTAAGAAAGTTTAAAACGTGGCGCTCAGTTTCATGTTCTGCCTGGAAGAAAAGCATCCAAGAAACTGTGTGAGACCTGTGGTCCAAGTTGTTGGGATAGAATAGAAGAGGAATTGTTTAAAATCAAAACAAAACAAAAGATGGTAAGGAGATTGCCATGGGGTGGCCACAATTCTATCTGTATTTCTCAAGAAAAATATTAATAGTAACATTTTAAAAAAGGACTTTATTTGTTTATTCAAGAAAAAGAAGAAAAACAACATGGAGATACATGATTTTTCTTTCCACTCAATTTTTCCTTTCTCTCCCCTCAGCCCCAACTTTCCTGAGTCCTGAAAGGGCTGATTCAAATGCAAATGCAGGAATGATCATATGGCCAGATGTGTGACCACAACGGCTCTACCAGTTGCTGGGAGGGAGAATCAAGACTGCTGGAACGAGTTCCGTGTGTCTGCTTCGTGGACGCTGATGTTGGGGTGAGTTGCATGACTAATTTGGGGTGTGGAGACTGGCAAAAGGAACCCTTGGTACCTCAAAGCTGTGCACTCGTAGGGCTGTCCAGGGCTCACAGACGCATGGACACACTGAGCTGTGCTACAACCCGATAACTAAAAGGGCAGGAAGAGACTTCCCTGGACAGCGCACAGCAGCGTTGCTGTGGTGAGCGCTCCTGTTTCTCATTATGGACCGCTGTCACATCTCTTCTGACAGTGGGGTATGCACATGGGACCGAGCTCGGTATGGGCCTCTTGGCTGTATGGGATGATTTACTTCCCTTGGCGGAGTATCACAAAGGCCCTCTTGTGTGTCTCTTGTCTGACAGCAGGGTGGTGGTCCTTATAGCACAGGTCGCACACAGAAGACTCTTGTCCTGGAAGTAGAGGAACACTGACTTGTGATTTGTGGATGACTTTTTTCTGGAGAGCTGGTAGCTTTTGTTTTGCATATGCCAATTTTTTCTGTTGCTTTTATTTTAGAGACTTTTTATGTGTGTGCTTGCTCGTTTCCTGCAGCTGGGCACTATCTGTCAGTGTCCTCAACAGGCCAGTTCCCTCTCCATCCCCGCGGTGGAGGAGAACAGAAGGAAGTGGCCAGTGGAACACCATTTCTTCCAACAGACTCCATTTATTTTCCAAGAGAACTTCATTTCTCTTTCACTTTTCCATTTCTCTTCCCTCTCACTCTTTAGTCCTGAGGCTCAGGCATAGAGCCGATGGCCTGAATGGACCATCAAGTCCTCAGGAAGGGTCTGAGTGGATTCCAGAGGGCCTGAGTAGATTCTGGAAGGCCTGAGTAGATGATTCCGGAAGGCCTGAGTAGATTCCGGAAGGCCTGAGTAGATGATTCCGGAAGGCCTGAGTAGATTCTGTAAGGAAAGAGGAAAGAAAGGGGAGAAGGAGGCTGATGGGAGTAAGCATCAAAGGAAGGCAGAATGCAGGGAGGACAGGACTATGAAATGGAAGGAAAAGAAAAGGAAAAAGTTTAAATTGACATAAAAAAGGGAACACAAGATTAATCCAGAATACATTATGGGCAAATGTTTGTGCCAGTGACCACACAGATCAATTAGTTCCATCTTCCATCCTTCAAGAAGGTAGAAATAAGAGCAGAAATCAGAAATGCTACAGGCACACATAGACACCTGTGGCTATCCGTTTCCTGATGTAAATGAGGGAGCTGTTAAAAGTAATTAACAAGCCAGGTGTGGTGGCACAGGCCTGTAATTTCAGCACTCCGGGAGGCTGAGGCAGGATGATCACAAATTCAAGCCCAAGTTGGGCAAATTAGCAACTTAACAAGACCTCTCAAAATTATAATTAATGAGTTATTAATTAATTCATTAAAAGGGCAAGAGATATAGCTCAGTGTGACAGCCCTGGGTTGAGTCTCCAGTACTGAATAAAAACTAGCTAACATATTTTACTTATCTCTTAAAGTGTTTTCAGTGAATGGAAAAACTTAAAAATTAAGATGTTTAAAATATATGTTTCATAGGAAAATGGATACATATTGAGGATATACTCCTAAGTGAAAGAAATATGTCACACGAGTGTAAATACCTAATAGTTTCTGTGGTGTGAAAAACTATAACAGTACATAAGATCCTAATGAGATAACTGACCATGTGAAATAGGAAGAAAAGGGCTAAAGGTGTAGGGAAAGTGGGAAGGGTAGGGGAAAAGTAATAGGGGAAAAGAAAAAATATGAGAAAATGAAAAAATGGAAATAAAGTGTTTGTAAATGAGGAGGGGAGGAGGGGCGAAGGGAGGGCAGGGACAAGGGGAAAAAATAAGAACTAAGACCTGTCATGTAAAGGTACAAGATCCCAGTGATGAAAGTAACTGTACTGTATACCTGAAATGTACCAATAAACTAAAAAAAAAACACTATCTATCTATCTATCTATCTATCTATCTATCTATCTATATATATATATAAAACTCCTTACAGATCCCTCTTTTGCCTTGCAACTTGGGGTGGGGGCTTCGTGATGATCCGGGGTTGGGACACAGTCACAGGAGCCACGGGAGAGTGTCACCTGTCCCCCACTGAAGTCTGGATGTGCAGGACACCCGGGAAGGAGGAAGCTTGAACTCTGTCCTTGCTTCCGAAGCTGTTAGGGCTTTGGAAAGATCCAGTAAAGGATCATCACAATTGATTTCTGTGTGGGGAATCCGATAAACATTGCATCTTGCTGAGCAGGACACTCAGCGGAGAAACATTGTTTCTCCAGTGACCTGGCCTCGGCTTTCCAGGGCTGCCGTCCGGGAACCACAAGGGCTTGTTGTGGGCCAGGTCAGCACTCAGCCTCCAGCCACTCAGCAGCGGCTGGAGCTGGAAAACAAGGACATTCCTCTGTAAAAGGCAGGCCAGGCACCCAGGTCCCAAACAAAGTCAGGGAGAGGAAGTTTGCCACAAGAGCCAGCGCTTGTGATTATTTTTGGCAGTGATTTTCTCACTACCTGTACTGCTTGTTTGTGTCTTTTACGATGTTTACTGCGACCTGCAAAAAAATAGCTGCTAAATTGGGATCTGATGAACTTCTCAGCTGGAGGGAGAGCTGGATCTGGAGGAGAAACACTTGGGATCTGAGATGATCCCTTTGTGGCCTCAGTTTGATGTTTGGATAACAAAGGGAAAAAACACTTCCCCGAGACAGAAACAGCCCAGTCCCTGGAAGGGAAATCACAGTGTTTGAAGTCGGCTCTGCAGCTGTTTTGTCTGTAGAGATGAAGGATCTAGGCTCTGCCCAACTTGTGTTTGCTTCCTTTTGTATTTTTAGTGTGCTTGGTGAATTTTTTCTCAGGGTTCTATTTCATTTCAGCAAGTGCTTGGTGGTTCCAGGTAATATATTCACCCTACAGATGAGCTAGATTTTAACCACTTTTCAAGACCTTTCAAGGCTGTTCAAGACTTTGTAAGAGTTTGAAATTCCAGCAGAATTCTCTCTGCCTTCAAGGGACAGACACACTACAGATGTGATAGTTTCTTGGACTTGTTAGGAGCCCAGAGCAGAGCAGTCTGAAACACTAGGAAATGATAAATGTTTCTGTTGGAGAGAAGAATTGAGGGCTCCAAAAGGGGGTCGTCAGGGCCAAACCCGACTCCCTGGAAGGGTAATTAGTGAAGTGTGGTAGGCAGGGGTGGTCCTTGGGGTTCCCCTCAGTCACCCCATTGGGCTATGCTCTGGATGTCTTCGGTGGGTCGTGGGACCTCTCCCAAGGAGACTTCCACAGAGGCCAAAGTCTCCTTTGCACATTTTCCTCCGTTTAAGACAGGAACACCCCAAAGCAGTGGATCCTTGGTTAATCCATTTTGAAGTTTCCCTGTCCACACCCATATACATCATGTAGGCTCTTGAAAACTGCTTGGAAAGTCACTTTGCCACTCACCACTAATTCCAGGTATTTTAAAAAGGCATTTCTACTTTATTAGAAAGATGCGGGCTTGGGAATAGGTGTAGATTTTACGATCAAAGCTCTATCTTTTTCTACATGTAGGAAAAAGAAAAAGAACTCTTTTGGTGAAATTCAGTGACCAAAGTCTCGAGTGTCGCTGTGCTACTCTTTCTCTCCTTTCTGGAAATGGCTGCCTGCTCCGAAGCCTTCTGCTTAGGCTGGTAGCAGCCTGCTGTACCTTGCTGTACCCTGCTTTCTGTCCTCTGAGATTTTCAAATGGAGCTGCCTTTCCTTCACCCTCAGCCCCTGGAGCTGAGAAGTTGCTCTCTGAGTGAAGTGAGCCTCTCCATTGTGTGGAGTTGCTAATGTGCTAGAAATTCCAGAGAGGCCTCTGGGAAGGCAGACAGTCTTTAGTTTAAAACTGGATATATACACGAGTAGATGCTTTTCCTGGGAAATCAACAACCAATCAACTACCTCCAACTTAAAAACCTGAATTTTCCCTGGTTAGTGTCTATGAAAAAAAGGTGCCATTCAAATACACATAATTAAAGAAGCAAACAAAACAAAAACCTTTGTCAAACCAGTGGTACAGCTCCTTTCCTTAAAGCACACTTTAAATTTATCTTTAGCGACAGCCCTTTTGTTTTTGCCACTCAACATTAAGAGGCCACAAAATGTACCCAAGACAGTCTGTTAGACAAGTAGGTTGAAAGGAAAAATTGAGAGGAAGGGGCACTTAAAAATTAGTAACCAAAAGTTGAAAAATGGAAAATCAAGGATAAAAAGATGAAGGCTTTCTTGTTTTAGCAACCTACTTCCTTTGTAATGACTGTCATGTTTATTGAAACTGTCAAAAAGCAAGGACAAATTCCTAAAGACCAAAAATGAAATGGTGTTTGCAGGGACTGGGTGGGAAGAGAGGTCGTTACTGACCAAATTTCAATCTGGGAAGATAACAAAATTTCAGGAGATAGATGGTCATGTTGGCTGCCTAACGATGTGAATGTACAATTAAAAATGGCCAGAATGGTCAGTTCCGTGTATGTATATTGTACCACAATAAGGAATGAAAAAAGCAAAGAAAAGAAAGAAAATGAGCAGTGGAAGTGTTGGCTATGAGACAGCTGAGGTAACTAGTTTGTTGTTTGAACCTCAATAGAAAACAGTCAAACATCCTCTTAAAGTACTGCTTAAGATACAGTTCTACAGGAGAAAATGAGGAAAAGAATCTTCTTAGTCAGGACCAGGGATTTAGCTCAGTGGTTCCGCCGCCTGCCTCACAAGAACAAGGAGCAGAGTTCAATCCCCAGTCCAAAAAAAAAAGAATCATCTTAGTAACTTTGCATTTGTGGGGCACAAAACTGGGAAGGAAACACATGTGAAAAACACGATAGAAGGCCTTTATTTAAAGGGCGGTTGAAGGCCACTGAGTCATTGGATAGCTGAAGTATTTGTGGCTTGAGTAATGCCCTCGCCAAGAATCCTGGAGTCAGTTAGACTCTTTCTTCCTTGCAAGGAAAGAGAAAAGAAAGACCGGCCAACTAAATTCTACCTCAGAAGTTTTGTTGGACAATCATTTTGACCAAGCAAATTCCTCAAATCAGGGACCCGCCCTGATTAAGTGCCACATTTCAGACAAGGACTGCCCATGTGGGCGAGGAGGGGGAGGGAAGGAAAGAGCTGCATCAGGAACCCATTTTGGCTCCCAGTCCATGACGGCTGTTTTGTGGAGGTCAATGCCACATCTGATCTCATTCTGAAAATGTAACCAGCTGGGCAAACTCTCTGGACTTGAGTGGGAAGCTACTTGGTTGACTCAAACTAAACATCTGGAGGACATCGTCAGTGATTCTAACAGGGGCTGCTGGTTATCTCTCTGCCTAAGGTTGTGTTATTTCTGTGTGTTTTCTGGCTGGTATAAAGTGACCCTTGGAAATAGGGCACTGGTACTGCCGTGGCCCAGAGTTGCTGTTTGTTGTCACATTCGTGGCTAGAAGGTCGTCATATCAAGTAGTTGCACGTGGTCAGATGAGGATGTTCTACAGCTGGATTTCTCAGGCAGAAATCGCAGGTCTGCCCTCTACCCCTGACAAGAACATGGACGAGCATTTGCCACATCTCTGTGCCCGAGGCCCTTGCCTCTAAACGAGGGCAATCACAATACGCCTAGTCGCGCAGGTCTGCTGTGAAGATGTGAATTAAAACAGGGAAGGTGCTCCTAACAGGAGCAGGAAGTGGGCTCTATAATGTAGCTATTTATAACTAATCATTGCCTCTTTGGAATGAGATGTGGCCGAAATGAGATGTGAGGTTGAAAATCGGTATGGTGATTCGGTAGCTTTCGAATCAGAGGCCACTCCACATCTGTATTGGAGAGTTCAAAACTCTTGGCTGTTACGAACATGTATAGCTGAACACATAGGGTTGCTTTTAATGAATCATTTCTGCATTCACTCCTGTCATGATTCACAAAGGGTCAGAAACCAAGTCAACTCCAGTGTGATCTTTGTTCAGTCAAGTGGTAGAAACACTCATTTAAGGGGTTATTATGAACGTGTAGGTGCAGAGATGGAGTAGTACATAAGGAATCCCTGGGGCATGTCGGAGGAAAGCTTGGCATAAGGGTGAGGGAGGAATAATGGGGAGGAATAGTCAGAATTCCTGAATAAAAGCATCCCAGAAAAAAGCTGCTTTGTCAATTAGAATTTGATTTTGAAAAGATCGGCAGGCATTTCATTCTGTGTCTCTAAAAGGTAAGAGTCTTACACTACTGTTGGTCCTAAAGCTTCACAGTGATGAAACATCTGGTCAGTTTCCAATGCACTATCTCACGCTTGTCATGCTGCTTTTTGGTTGGGTTGCTTGGAGCAGGACACAGGTGAGGAAGGGCGTGCATTGTGATGTTTCTTAACTGTCCCTTAGTCTTTGTAGATTACAAATTCATCTTATTTTTGTTAACTTTCTTGTAATTGATTTGTTTTTCTTATAATAATTTCTGATTGTGTCTCCATAGTTGCATTATTTCTCGATTCCTACAAACATCTGGTTATGTCTAAAAGTCTTTCAGATCCATGTTGGGCGGGAGGAAGACTATTTCAGAAATGGTGGCACATAAGGAGGAGGTATGTTTAGCCTAGTTGGCTGTCTTTCTAAGATGCGCAGAGGATAGGTCCATTCATTCACAGGGGTTGTAAAGTGGCCATATTCTAATTCTACCCTGTCTTTAGCTGAAAAAGAGACTTCCTGTCATTTACTATTTGCTTGCTCAGTGGTGTAGCACTTCTAGGAAAAGATGACCCATCCTGGATTGAAAATCCATGTTAACAGTCGGCCTGTAGCACTGCAGGATTTCCAGCCTTTAATGTCAAAAGCCAATTCTGTGTACAATTGTACTAAAGCAGGAAGGTTAACTGCTGTGTTTTGACAAATACTGCTTGTCATGGGAAGGAGAATTTTCTGCTTGTGATTTAGCTTTAAAAGCAGTCTAACACTCCCCCAGTAGTTCAGTAAAATAGTTTTTTTATACAGCAGTTACACAAGATAGCCTTGCTAAACTGCAGTCCTACACTGCAGCTGACAGCATTTTAGTTTTCAGTGACCAGCTTACTGTGAGGATGGTTTACAGTTCAATTTTATTGCCTCGGCAAAATAATGTTGTGATCATTCACTCAAAAAGCAAAAACAAAACGCCAAAACAAACAAGAAAAGCCAAACCAAACAAAACACAAAACCTCCCCCAATTTCTCTCTGTTTTATTCTGTGGTGTGTACTAAAGCCTCGAACAGTTGACATTACCTCAAAGTTAAATCCCAATTAAAACAATGTTGTTCCTCAGAGCCAAGATAGATGTGTACCTGAGACATGATATACAGAGTTTGTGTTTCCTAAGAGGGAGAATGTATTCCTGCCACTGTATGCAGGATAAATAAACCACGCACGCACAGGCACGCACGCACGCACCTTCCCAGTATATAAGCAAATATTTGAGAAGCATTGTATTTTAGTTATTTTGTAAAAGTCCCTTTTAAATCGAGTCTCAAGTGTGATCAGCTGTTTGCACCTAGCTGGTGACACACAGCATCAGGAGCTGTGGAATCCAGAGCGCCCTCCAAACTGCTGAGCCATTGGGTGGTCTCTGGTCTGACCTCAGATACCCTTAGTCCCACCAGGGGGACCCGGTCAGCCCAGATCCTGAGCAGCTTTTTGCTTGCCCTCTTCTTCCACATCACTTAAATCCTTTGTCTCCAACTACATTAGATCCATTCAGTGTTTCCCTTTTAACCCTCCACCATTTCTGAATATCTACAAAGAGCGAATTGATCACCACCTCCAGAATATGTCGGCAGGAAGTGACAGAGTGCGCATATTGGACCAGCCCCAGCTCGAGGCCCAGCCCAACAAGGGGAATATTGTCTTGCTTTTCATTCTGCATGCTATTTTTTTAGAGCATTTTTCTTTTTTACCCCGATTAGTCTGACCTCTGTGCAAAACAATCATATATTACCCTTAACAGCAAACTTGAGTGTCGCCTGGCTGTGTCGGTGGCTTTCCTTGAATGTAATACGACAATCCCCAGGGAGCCAGGCCGGCCACTTATCACCCGACCCTGATATAATAGGCATACTTTGTCGTGCTATGAGGATGCCTTGTATTTTTAACTCAGCTGAAAATGGAAGCGTTACAGAGCTCAGAAATATTAATGAGAGGACTCTGCTCTACTTGTCACCCTCCTGAATGGGTGAGAGTAACAATACTGTGTTTTGCCCTCGTTTTACTTCAACAGACGCCTATCAAATGAGGCTTTGCAGCAAGGCTTTTAAGAATTACACGTACGACGCACACATTTACCAAATGGAAGTGCCCTGGTGTAGGAAGCTGACTTCTCTTACTGCCCCTGTAGCTCAGTTACAAAAGGAGTCGATAAATAATGCACACACTCCGGTGATTTAAAATGCAGCTCTGCTCATTTTTATGTTAAACATCCCAAGGGCTGAGGGCTAATCCAATCTTGTCTGTTGTCTTTCAAAGGACAGACCCTTGGAAATGTTTTCCTTCAGAACCAGCTACCTGACAATTTTAAGGTTTTGGTTTATTGATTGATTGATTTTTATTTTTGGCACCGGGGATCGAACTCAGGACCTTGTGCTTGCGAGACAGGTGCTGAGCTAAATTGCCAGCCCAACCTGACACTTTTAATAAGCTGTCCACAAGCCTCTAATGATCTAGTAGGTTTGTGTTTTTAACAGAGAGAAATCGACTCACACGCTTAACGCTGGTTTTAACTAAATAAACTAGGCCAGAACCCAAACAGATGTTTAAAGCAGATGGGTCTCTTCCTCCCAAAGGACACAACTAACTCACTATTAAATTTGAGCCCTGGGTGGCACAGGCTCTTACCTTCCCTTCTCAATGATGTTTGAGGTCGTACACATGGAGTGAGTGGAGTGACCTGATGTCTTTGTATGTTTGGGTTGTGCATTAATCACAAGTACAATTTACAGGAGAAATGATTGATTTTGGTTCATGGTTTCAGTGGCTTCTCATCTCGTGACAGTCAGGAAGGGCGGGGAGAGAGAGAGGGAGAGGGAGAGGGGGATTCAATAGCCCATTCAGCTATTGAGCTATTTGGTGCCGACAGTATATGAATCTTAGGGGTACGTGTTATACTTAAACCACAACAGGCTACCGTAACAAATGCTAGAAACAGAGTAGCTTATAAACAAGCACTTATTTCTTACAGTTCTGGAGTCTGGGAAGGCCAAGATCAAGGCACTAGCAGGCCAGACACGTGATAAGGGGCTGCTCTTTACAGGTGGCCCCTTGTAGTTGTGTCTTGGCCCCGTGGAACAGGCAAACGGGTTTTCCTGGGCCTCTCAGGGGAGTGAGCAATCCCATCAAGTCGTTTCCCTTTGTCATCGGTGCTGTCGTGAGAAATGCCAGCAAAACTTGGTTTGTATGTCAACACCGATGATGTATAAACACGGAGTGCTATGATCACACAGGGTTTGTTGATCACATTGTGAAGATTTCTGGGGAAAGGAAGGCTGATTTCCAGGCAGGTTCAAAATGGTTTTGGGGGACCAGGGATTTAGCTCAGTAGTGCCACTGCCTGCCTTGTAAGCGCAAGGTCCTGAGTTCATTCTCTGGTACCAAAATTTTAAAAAATTGTTTTGGGAGCAAGAGAAGGAGAGCAGTTTGTGTGTGTGTGTGTGTGTGTGTGTGTGTGTGTGTGTGTGATCAAACTCTGGATCTTGCACTTGCAAGGCAGGTGGTGGAACCATTGAGCTAAATCCTCAGCCCAAATTGTGATTTTTTTTTGCTACTGGGGATCAAACTTGGGTCCTTGTGCTTGTGAGGCAGGGAGCAGCACCACTGAGCTAAATTCCTGGCCCCGAAATTCTGATTTTTTAAAAAGCCATACACTTTCTACATCACTACTAAGGATTCTTAAAAATTACCCTTCGAATCAATCAATGTCCATTGTTGATCAACTATTTTCTACTCCCCACCTTAACTCCTTTTCACTCTAGGTCGGGTATTTTCTGGTTTTCTATGTTACAGGGGATGGAATGTCAGGAAACAGAAGTCCTGGGAGCAGTAAATATTGTTTAATTAATTTACTCATCTTTTACGTGGAGAAACTTACAGCCTACAAGTGTCCAGTGTTTAGCCAGAATCCCAGCCCTAATCTTGAAGTACTACTCAACTAATGTATTTCAAGGATTTTGGTGTTGTCTTACTCTTTCTTTCTTTCTTTCTTTTTTGGTACTGGGGATCGAACTCAGGACTTCATGCTTGCAAGGCAGGTGGCAGAACCACTCAGCTAAATCCCTGGCCCTGTCTTATACTTTCCTAAGCAATTAACAATACTCACTCTAAAGAATAGTTTTTAAGTTCTGATTTTAAAAAGCTACATTACGTTTACGTCATTGCCTCAGAATCTTTTAAGTCTAAGCACACTGCAGAATTTTGATGTGAATTTTAAAGTAGAAACCCTATATTTTATTCTACCACAAATTCTAAAATATCTTAGCATTGAGTAAGGCACTTAACCACGGATCTTCCCTTTTGTTAGTATAGTATGTTAATTTTCAAAAATAACATTAAATTTATTTGACTCCTTTTGAGCTACATTTTGGGATTAAAAAAACAGTAAGGTTTTGATTTTGAAGAGGATTATATTTAAATGATTTGTAGATTACTATATGATTAAATGATTTATAGAAATTTTTGTTGTTGTCCCTTTGAAATAAGGCGTCACTATGTTACCCAGGGTGTCCTGAACTTACAGGCTCATGTGATCTCCTGCCTCAGCTTCCCCAATAGCTGGGAGTACAGGCACACTAGATTTACAGAAGTCCTGAAGGCAGTACCAAGAGTTTCTACAAACCCCACTCTCAGTTTCCCATTAGTGTGGTATATTTTGGTATACTTGTCCATATCAGGTAACCAGTAACAATACAGTGTTTATTATTAACTAACATCCAGAGTTTATTCACACTTCCTTAGTTTTTACCTGATGTCTTCGAGGCGCCACTGAGCTACACCCCTGGCCCTCTCAACTGAGTTTTGAGGGCTGTTTTTCTCATGACTGGACAGAAGTTATGGGTTTGAGAAAGGACAGAGATACAGTGCTGTTCTTGTGACATCATACCGAGGCAGCATGCTGTCACCAGCCTTTATTCTGTTACTCATCTGTTTAAGGTGCCGTTTACTGGGTAAGGAGTGCTGGGTCTCCCTGGAGACACAGCAATGACTGGACAGAAGTGACAGTGTTTTTCAGCATGATTTCTACATGGAAAAGTTATCTTTCCCTTCCATATTATATGCTTTGGGAGGGAGTTTTTATGTGCGACCTCACCTTAAGGGGTGAGAGCTACCCACCACTTCCTTAAGACGAGAACATGGATGCAAATTTTTGAAATTACTCTACATGGGAGACTTGACTAATGCCATCTATCTATCTATCTATCATCTATCTACTCTTCTATTTATCTATCTTCTATGTTTCTATGTTTTTATCATATCAATCCATCATCTACTTATCTACATATTGGTAAAGATCCATAAATATTTATTTTATATTTTATTTTATGGAATCCTAGCTTATTTTACTGCTTACATTATTTCAGCATTGGTCTTTGGTAGCTCTTTGAGTTGGTGTCTGTGTCCCTCTAACATACCTTTATTGTGTGTGTGTGTGTGTGTGTGTGTGTGTGTGTGTTTCAGTACTTCCTCTTTTCTGGAACCAGTGCTTCCGGTTCAGCTCACACATTCCTGGCACCAGCTCTACAACCAGCCATTTCTCTAAGGTCGCTGATTTCTCCTGTTGAAGAATGGCACTACTGGGATCTGGGGTGGCAGTGTGAGCTCACTGCTGCCAGGCTGCCGTTACTTCTGACAGTTGTCTTAGCCAATGAAGCAAGCTTGTGCACTGAGCCCTGTGTCAACACATCTCCATGAGCATTTCCACATGAGCCCATCTTTGTGTTAGGTTAAAAGTGAGTTCACATTGATCTCTGGCTGTGACCGCCAGGGATCACGCTAGGCTCCTTCTGCTTTACTTGAGCAACCTGGCTCCAGCATCACTAAATTTTCAATTTCAGTCATACAAATGTAGTGGTTTCAGAATTCTTCATCTGATTTGGGGATATTTTTAAACTTTATCCCGCAACCCTGATCATCTTTTTTATTTGTAAGAGTTCTTTTCCTTCTCTAATGGCTCACTTTTTAGTTGGTTGATTTTTTTTCTTTTTTAAGTCATCCTAAGGGCATTAATTGGAGTTAACAGGTGCATTTTGTTGGTGGGATTTTTTTTGTTTCTTTTTGTTTTTCTGTTGATCTTTTTTGTATTGGAGGTTTTCTTCAGGTATCTCATGATGTTTGGCTGTTTCAACATGTCCAATTTTGATGTGAAATTCTTTAGAAAGTACAAAAGTGTCTAAATACAACCCTAAATAATTTCCTGTATTAAAGTACGAAGTGATGAGTTACAAGGATGAAAACCTACAAAGGACTTCATTAATGAAATGCTCATCTATTGTAACTGAAATATTAAATTACAATACAGGATTAGGGACAGAGGCTTATTTTAAAATATTCAAAGCCCCGGAAAATATAATTATTTCTGTTTCTGTGGAGGGGGAGGATGGCTAGATGGTAATTAGGTGGTAGGCAGGTGCTAAGCAAACTGATAGGCTACTGTGTGTCTTAGCAGTGGACATTGACTGGTGACTTCTTCTTGGTGGAGAACCAACTTTTTCATTGGGTAGCAGGTGAGCGAGTACTTTATAGTGAGAAATGCATTTTACATAGTAATGCAGGAGCCACACACACACACACACACCCCAACCTCTCTAGCCACATTTCATGAAACAGTACTTAAATTTACAGGCTGCAAAACACTCTGATGCTCTACATTTTTAAAAGATCGTGAGGGCTGGGATTTAGCTCAGCGGTTCTGCTACCTGCCTCGCAAGCACAAGGACCCGGGCTCGATCCCCAGTGTCTCCCCGCCAAAAAACCAAAAAAAACAAAAAAGCAAAAGAAAATAAAAAGATCGTGAGCTGCCACACTGATTCCATAACGCTAGTGATGAGTCCTAGCCTACTTAACACATTCAGCCCTGCAGGCTCCGTGGTCTGGTCTCTGCCTGCCTCTTTCTTTGCCTTTTCGTCGTCCCTGACAAACTCCTTGTCACACGCATTGCTGAAAGTGCTGTGGTCTTGGACTGATCACACTGTACCCCTGCTCCCTGGCCCTGTTAGTCCTTCCATCTCTTCTGTCCGATCAAGACGTTTTCACTTCCTCAGTCTCAGTGTAGGAATTTTTCACCCTGGAAAGCTTTCTTGATCTTTTCTTCTTTCTTGGACCCCATTTATTCCTAGGCCAAGGGAATTTCATTTCATCTATTCTTTTTTGCTTTGTTTCCCTAGCTATGCATTTGCTGTTCATATAATGCACACACACACACACACACACACACACACACACACACACACACACACACACACACACACACACACACACACACACACACACACACACACACACACACACACACACACACACACACGACACTCAGGGATAAAAGCATTGATTTCTGTATCTGTGTTTCCCATAAAACCACACATTCAGGCTAGGGGATGAGGGACTCTGTTTCATACATTTTTCCTTCTTTGCTCATCGGATCCTAATCAGATAAGGGCTCAACTATGAATCAGAGGCTGGCGTCTGCCTCCTGCCTCTACTGACCAGGCTTCCGGTGTGTTTGTTGGAGAGTAGGAAGTAGAATAATTTGGCCAAGCGAATTATTCAGTAAACCCTACCATGCCTCTGCTCTACCCACACAAGCACAGCCCCAAGCCTGGACCATAGCCCATTTGGAGTGAGGCTGATTTCACAGGCAGTGAGGTTTGCCTCTCACCACACAGAGCACGGGAGAACGGGAGAACGAGCTGTAGGCAGGGGCTGCCAGGTCTGCTCTCAGACAGCTGGCCTGGGATCCAAGTCTGATGTCCCTCCTACCACCTGGGGACGGGAGCAAGACCCTACTTCTGCCTTGTGGTCATCTGGATAAAGCACTTGTCTTCCCAGAAGGGGAGAAAGAGAGAGGTGAAGAAAGGAAACTGGTGCATTTTTCCCAGCACTGTTTCATCCTGGAGACAGACTTCTCTCTAGAGACCTGTGACTCAGTGTATCGAGTACTTCATTTTTATTTTATAAGCATTCTTTTATGATAGGCCCGAAAGCGTATTGTCCCCACAATACGAAAAGAAAACAGATACAAGTTAGTATTAAGGGACTTCCTTATCTAAAATTACAAAACTAAGTCTAGGTAGAGATATTTAGATCCTTTGATTTCCATTCCATCCTTTGGCTGAATTTTATTAATATAATATCTGCCCTTCTTAATCCTTCTTATGAAAGGCATCACAGCTCTGTCACTCAAGCCCAACCTCCTCCTCCTCCCGCTCTACCAGTCCCCACCTCTGCACTGGAACTGTCAACAGCACATCTTCCTTTCTCTGGAGTTAGCGTCTCCCTCATTACAGTTCCCGCTTGCAACTCCATCTCTTCCCAAGTATGGCCTGTGGTGTTTTCACTGCTCCGTCACAGTTTTTTCTTCTTCAGTCAGTGGAGACAGCTCTACCTCGCTGAGCTTTTGTAACGCTTGTATCGTGGCCATAGTCTTAATTTAATGTAGTACAAATGCGGCTCTGCGGCTCCTTGCGCTCAGTGGCAATGGGCTTAAAATGTGCATACAAAGTTGGGAATCTAGACTTTATCGCTGGACAAGTCCTTTACGAGTGTAACTGGATTTTTCTCACCCGCTGAATCAGGATGACGAGTCTTGGTTTCATATTCCAGCCCATAGAAATGGGATCCAGATCGGAGTCAGCTTTCTGGGCCGTCAGTTCGAGCTTATCGACCTTCGCCTCCACGTTGAATAGCTGGTTCCTCCGAGCACTTCACTTTTCTTGCGTGTCCTTAGCGTGCAGCACAACAGTCACCGGGAAAAACCGTCAGCCCGGCATGCGTGACCGGAAGTGACACTGTGTGTGATGCATCCCAGAGTAAGGGTCCAGGCCCTTGTGTGCGTTGAGCATAGAATTGCAAGTGTACGGCCAGCAGTGAAAGGAGAAACAGCTACGTTTATTGGAGATCAGGGGAAGGTGTGCTTGGGTCAGAGCTATCCCAGCAGAAGCAGAAAGGTGACCCAAATGGGAAAAGTGGTGCCGGGACAGCAGGGGAATAGAAAGGATGACGACAAATCAGACTTCCGGATTTTAGAAGATGAACACCCTGCCCTGGGTGCCTCTCCTGGAATATCTCTGGATACCATTGACAGAAATGATTGACGAGGTGCTGAGTCATCTCAGGGGCACCTTAGCACGCAGGCCTCCCCCAGAAGCCACTCTGTTTGAGTCACATATGTCATAAACAGTCCCTAGATATGAACCCTCGAGGAAGTTTGAATGGGAAAAAGGTTACTGAAGGTCAGGCCATGGATCTAACATATCTGTGATCTGGCCTGGAGCTTTAGAAATTCCCTGGGTCTTTCAACTCTTATCTCTGCTTTTCTTAGGACCATGGAAGGAAGACTGGCTCTAGGGTACTTTCCAAATTCAGGTGAATGGAGGCAGGGTGGTCTCCTGGCCCCAGTTATGCTACCTGTACTAGAAGATGTGGGTAGTAATATTGAGCAGAACTGTTACTGGATTTGGGGGTGCTGGAATTTCCCTAAGTTCTTTCTGTCCTGAGCAAAGAATTGGTGAAGCAAGAGCAAACAGAAACAGAATTTTCTTAAAGGTAGGAAAAGAAACATTCTGTAGAGTGAATTTGGGTCAAGGAAAAGAAGTACACTATACAGTGTGAGGGTGGGCCATCCTGGCAGAGAGAACAAAGTGGCAGAAACTCAATATGGATTGCTCTTCTTGTATCACCCACTCCTCAGGTGGATGTCAAGTCTGGGTCATCCTAAGAAGACCTGCTCCAGTTCTCACGAGAAGTCCATGTGCAGGGCTTTGGGAGCTGTTCTACACCTGAGCGCTGAGATTTTATGATTAACAAGTCACACCTACTTCTCCAGCCAGCTCTGCTACACCCTAATCTCCTGTCTCATTACTGGATATCTTGCATGGAATGGAGATGAAAACTCTTAAAAAGAAAACAAGAATTTTGAGACTTTTGTATTAAAACTGTTATTATCAAGCCTTCTTAGGAGTATGAGAAGATAATGGTAAGGATTAAATGAGGATTGAGAATAAATGCTAAAATAATCTGAGAGCCTGACAGACTGTTCTGGAGGCCCATAAATGACTATTCAGGAGGGATAGAGAGGTTTTTAATATTAAAAATAGATACTCCTTTATTATATTAAAAACGTTTCTTTTTACAATTAACAGATGACATTTTTTCCTTGAATGTTTGTTTTTAGGATTAGAAATTCAGCTCAAACCTTCAGGGATGGCAATGTATTTTTGGCTTAACATAGTAACGTTTGGAAAGGATAATGCTAAATTCAAAAAAACAAGCTCACACTATGCAATGGGTCACCATGATAGAAGTTTGTTTCCCATTCATGTCAGATCTGAACATGGACATGCTGATGGGTGGGTGACTTGCTTCCAAGGATGCTTTTGGGATCCTGGCTCTGTACATCTTGCAGCTCTTCCATCTCCATTCTGTTTTTTCTCAGGTCCCTGTGCTGGAAGATTGGGAGGGAGCAGGAGGAGAAGGCACTGTGCTTCTTACCAATCTGAGGAGGAAGTGTTACCGAATGGCTCTGCCTTCATTTTGCTCCTGACCTGCCTGCAATCACCAGCATGCAAGGGAAATCGATCTTCTGGTTGCCAACTACCTCCCAGCCACCATGTTGCACAATAACAGAGAGCTGGGTTTGGGAATAGTGCACTTTGAATAATGGTACTGAAGAAATCATTCCCTTCTACCTAAGTTTGAACAGCACCCTTGTCTTAAGAGAGGTAGAAAATAAAAGAACAGGACCCAGAGATCTTTGGTGTTTTAGGCAAGAGCACCTGCTTGTTGATTTCCTGGCTGGACCTGCAGTCAACTTTACCTTCCTTGGCCTTATCATGGCTTCATGAATATGCACTACATCTCATAAGTGTAGTTAAGATTGGAGTGAATTCTCGCATGTTGATAGGCCCTAAGATGACTCAGCCACCCTGCCAATCATTCCTGTCACTCATACCCAGAGACTAGGGGAAGGCACCTGTGTTGAGATACACAGTCTTTCAATTCTGAAAGCAGGATTCATCCGTGTGCACTGCTTTTTGCTTTCCCGTCCTCCCAACACCACTTTTCTGTCTGTGCCATATATTTGTTGACATGGACTTGCTTCCTGTGATCTTCAAGAAATGTAGCTGCTTTTCACTGCCATCCAGTGTGTGCTTCCAAGTCATTGCTTATCATACCCAAGAGCCCCGAATTTATCTGCAGACTTCATCATGTGTAACACATAGACAAATAGCCATTTCTTCAGAAACTGATATTTGGGATTTGTACATAATATCCATGATTTTGCATAACAACATTCAATCGTTATGGTACAGAGTATCACCTGAGACTTTAAGCAAAGAGGTAGAAATGTGGAGGATAATTTCTCTGAGGCAAAAATTATTTGATTTCTCTAACGATGTCACTGGAGAAAGGTACATTAGGTAATGACAAAGTTCCAGGCTGTCCTGTGCAGGAGTCTGGCAGGTGCTGAGCTACAACAAATTTCCAAATTTTCTTGCTTGATGTGCTGGATTTTGGTTTTTGGGGCTGGAAAAACTGTCAAACGTTAATGTGGACAAATGCGGCTGCAGATGCATGCTAACCTGATTCCTGAGATGGTTGCCAATGTTACAGGAAAATGGGACCAAAACAGTGGTGGCAGAAGACAAGCAGGAGCCCCAGATATGCGCTAGCAGTTGACTTCTTTCCACTCCAGCCAGAAGGGACAGCTGTGAGCTGCTAAATCCAGGTTTTTCCCAGACCAGGATTTTCTACTTTTAGTTCCATTTTTTAAAAAATCCAGCTCAAGTAGACTTTTCTTATGCTTACTTGCATTAATGGAGTTGGGTTATTTTTGAGCATTTGTGGCACTTCAAAGTATGATAATATATTAATAGATGTGATGATGAGACTGGAAGGAAGAGTTTGAAGAGGTTGGAGGGAGCCTAAGGTATCAATTTAGCTTCCATTTATATCATGGTCCATTTAGCCTGGAGCTAAATTGGGTAAATGGAAGTGAGACTTAAAAATATAAGGCTATTTCTTTCTTAGCCATTGGGTTCTGTTACTTCCTCTTCTTGATCCTCAATTCCAAAGCATCTTTATCTGTCTGGAATGAAATGGCAACAGCTGAACCATGCTTTAGAGGAAGAAAATAATAAAAGTGTGAAGAAAAAAAAGGTGAAGAGGTAGGCCGGGGATTTAGCTCAGTGGTTCCGCCAGCACCTTCCACGCAAAGACCCGAGTTTGATCCCCGGTACCAAAAAAAGAAAGAAAGAAAGAAAGAAAAAGGTGAAGAGGAAATGGCCAGGGGCAAGAGCCAGTCGCTGTGAGAGCAGCTGTGGTGAACCCTGGCTTGATGAGTCTCAGGGCCTCTCTTCTCACGTGGCAGAGACAGACACAGAAGGCCACACAGTGGCCACGTAACTGCAGAGGGGCCTAGCCAGGAGACCTCTTTTTAAGCTGTGATACGATTTCTTTTAAACATTCAGACTTTAAATATACACAAGCAGATTCCTTTGCTGATCTTCTGAGGAAGGGCCAAGAACATGTGTTCCTTCGTTCAGCCTGAGCCCACTGACTGGAGTAGTGTGTCGTCTTCATGCAGTAAGTGAGGTCCTCTAATGTGCTATCTGGGAACTTGGACTTCCGTTTCTCACAAAGGAGAGAGAAGAGAAAGAGAACTGCAAAGCCAAAAAAATCCATCTCTCTTCTAGATTTTCGTGACCTACCCACCTTGCTCATTTACGGTGGCTTCATCCAAATTTACATTGACAGCCGGGGGTTTAGCCCAGCGGTTCTGCCTCCTGCCTCACAAGCAAGGACCCAAGTTCGGTCCCTGGTACAAAAAAAAAAGAAAAGAAAAAAAAAGCCACGTCCCAAACTTACATTGACAGCACTTGTAGTTAGACACTTTTATTCAATCTCTGCATTGAACTGCATTTTCATCTAAAAATCAATGGCCTTCTTTTCCTGCTCACATTTTATTGGTTTTCATAGTAGCTAACTGATGTAATTAAATCCTTAATTAAACTAATGAGTCCAATTCAGATACAAAGACTCGAGAATAAACACAACTGATCAAAAGTTTACTTTGGTACGTGTGTTTGCAGTATGTAATACTCACATTCCTAGTTGGAAGCTGGTACATATACATAACACATTTTAATTCTTTTTTTCATCACTTTCCCTTTCTCTTCTCTCCCTCCCTTCCATCTCTTGGTCCCCTTCCCTTTTGTAAATGACCTGCATTCCTATTTCTTATTATCTAGCTTTTTTAAAAAATTGAGTTTATTGGTACATTTTAGGTACACAGTACAGTTACATTCATTACTGGGATCTTGTACCTCTACATGACAGGTCTTGGTTCTCATTTTTTCCCCTTGTCCCTGCCCTCCCTTCATTCCTTCCCCCCTTCCCCATTTACAAATACTTCATTTTCATCTTTTCATTTTCTCACATTTTTTTCTTTTCCCTTATTACCTTTCCCCTACCCTTCCCACTTTCCCTACACCTTTAGCCCTTTTCTTCCCATTTCACAATGTCAGTTTTCTCATTAGGATCTTATGTACTATTATAGGTTATTCACACCAGAGAAACTATTTGGTATTTACACCTGTGTGACTTATTTATTTCACTTAGGATTATATCTTATTATCTAGCTTTTATTTTGCTCTTTATTTATATTTTGATTTTCCCATATAAAAGAAACCATGTGATATTTAAGCATATGTGTCTGATTTATTCACTTAACATTATGGTCTCAAGGTGCATCTATTTTCTTACAAATGACCCAAATTTACCCTTTTTTCTGGCAGAGAAGTACTCCATTGTACACTAATGCCACATTCTTTCTCTTTATCTAATAGTCAGACACAACTAATTTTGATAAGCACACAATTCCCCGGTTGCATCCGAAAACAAATTCAGGCAGCTGTGCTCTTGTCATAGTTAGCTGTATGGTTCATGTACCAGAGGATGCCTACGAATTTCAGCTCTCAGCATGCTGTGGATCTCTGTCAGTTGGCATTATAGGTAGACTGGGGAGTGTTGGTTCATCCCAAGGGCTTGGATGAGTAGAATGTGTTGGGAAAACTTCTGCTCTCCTGTGGAGTTTACCAAGCAAATTGTGGTTTTGGGTTTGAAGCTCAGAGTCACAGGACATTGTTATAGCAGGAGGACGCTGTGTCTCAGGACATGCGATGCTCTGCTGAGGGTCCAGATTTTTACCTCAGGGACATCAATAAAGCTCTCAGAATTCCCTGTTGGCTTATTTCCACTTTAGGCTCAGTATTGTCCTGTGCAGCTGTTCCCTCTTAAAGCGAGGTGTACTTAAATCACTAATCCCCACCTTCATTATTTAATCTGTTTACTTTTTGGTACCAGGGATCGAACTCAGACCCTTGCAAGGCAGGCAGCAGAACCACTGAGCCAAATCCCCAGCCCTCCCACCTTCATTATTAATATCTTCTTTGAATTCATTTATTGAGTCAGTTTCAGTGCTGGGAAGAGCCAGGGATGAGTAGGTGCTTCTGGAAGGAGAAAGAAGAGAAAGGAGAGTTTCCCTGAGACCGTGCTGTTCTCCACTCCTGACGCACCCTAGAGCTGAGTCCGGGCCTGACCCCTTTAGTAGTAGATGAGAGCAATCCAGAAATTTTGAGAATCTACGATATTTCTCGGGACCATGTTAACTTCTGGGAATACAAAGAGGTGTTAATAAGGTGTTACTGAAAAATATTTATCAGCACACTACTGGTGCACAGTTTCAGAGTAGGCTGGATGTAACTGCAGCGTTTTTTTTTAAATTAATTTTATTGGTACATTTAAGGTATATAGTATAATGACATTCATCATTGGAAATTTGCACCTTTACTTAATCCATCTTGATTCTCATTTTTTCCCCATTCCCCGGCCCTCCCTTCATCCCCTCCACTCTTCCCTATCTGCAAAGACTTTGTCTCCATCTTTTACTTTTTCTCATATTAATGCCATTCCCTTCTTTCTTTTTCCCTCCCCCTCCCACATCCCCTTCTGCTTTGCACCTAACTGTAGCAAGTTTTAAAACAGAGGAATTTACTGCAAGGCTTGACAGAAATAAGAATAGAGCACTTGATTCTGGTGGAGGGGCTTTGTGGAAAGCACGCGGGAGGGTCCCTACATGGGCTGCCTGTTGGAGGAAATACCTGCTACGGAAGGAAGGTGGCATAGATTACTCCGAGAGTTAACTGAGCCAAGGCTGAGCAACCGTTTGGTTTACAGGATAAGCAGGGCACAAGGTCATATGGCTCAAAGTTTCTTCCTCGATTCCTTCGCTCGTGGAACTTAGACTGTGCCCAGTTCTCTCCAGACTACATGTACTCAGCTCTTTAGGATCGGAAGTGTATGGATGCCTGTTAGCTGCAGTCAATAAAAACTATGTAGATCGATGAAAAGCTTTGAGTGGCCATTTCTCCCATGAAGAAGTCAAAGTGTTTTATAAGAATGTGATCTTTGAAGACTTAGCGTCAACCTATACCATCTAGCAATATTTGTTGTGCTAAATTGTAGAGCTTAAATTATGCGGGAGCAAAGCACTGACAATTTGGGGGGGTATTTTCATGGCGTAAGGGTAAAACTCTTGAGTGTAAAAAAGTTCTTTTAAAGAATCTTCCATCTGTTACTCCCAATACATATTTATGCCTTTTTACTAAATATTCCATGACCACTAAAGTAGTTTTCTCTCCGTGGACTGTGGTCACTGTGAACATTTGGAATTTAATAATGGACACTGATTTATTTCATTGAGAACCCCAGGCAGCTTCAAGTTCAGAGTACAGAAAGAATCACAACCAAATTCTTCTCTTGAGCTGTGTTTTTGTAGTGATGATTTGGGTGATGAAAATAAATAAACAAATACAAGTAACACCAAACTTTACTAATGATTTTAAACTGAACTAAGTTGTTTTATGACATTTGAATTATTATCCTCATTTTATAGATGGGGAAACTGAAATGTAAAGAGTTTTAACGTCAGTGAAGTTTATCTGTCTAGTTTGCTGCTGAGATGCTAGACTATTTTCATCTGCTTTTATTCATGCTGATAGGGACCTTCAGTGGGCAGTGACCCAAGATGGACTTCTGTATGTCTATGTTATTTATTGTTCCTACAAACTAAATTAATCAAATACTACTCAGCAATATTTAAAAATAACTTTTTTTGTATGTAGATAAGGGAAAAGCTTTTTCTCAAGGGTTTGTTGATTGATTTTATATGAATGCTGTTTCTAGAAGGGTAAGGAATCAAGTAATTAATTAACTATGTTACTGCTACACTTTTATGTAGAAAATAAAAATGTGGTATTAAGAGAGAAAAGAACCCAGTGGGAACAGAGAGGGGCAAAGGGACGCACAGGGTGTTGTCACGGCCCTGTAGTGATTGTTGACCTGAAGCTCCAAACTACATTTAGTTTTCTTTAGGCCACTTACTCCTTTTCTGTAATGTGATGATGGTCCTAGGACTTGAACCCAGTGGGGAACAAATCCACCCTCGGAAGCTGAGAAGAATATGTGGTCACCCTGTGATGTGGGGCATCAGGCACTGGGGAAAAGTCCCCACGCCAGGAAGCTGCAAGGTCAAAACATCCTGCAGGCTCGCTCCAGGACTCGCTCCCCGTCTGCAGCCTGCTCACTGCTCCTGGCAGGAAGGCCTGTGCTCACCTCTGCCCTTCGTAACACTCAGCAGGACCCTTGTACACACCGAGAAAATGAAACAGTGGGTTGACTTACGACAAACAAACATTCCTGTAGAGCATGACTTCTTTGGTGTGTATGGACATCAGCTGTCTCTGCTGCCAAAAGGAAAATCGTCTTCTCTGAATATATTGGGAGGAGAATTGCAAGAGAAGCATGAAGGACATTTGGAACACACCGGCTCAAGCTCACACAACTGCCAAGTCCTCAGTAGAGACTGGTTTTTATTTCTTCATTTATTCGCTCTTGCAACCAATAATAACTAAGCTGACACTACAAGCCAGATATCCTGCTTGCTCATTCCTCGGGAGTCATCAGATTTCACCTCTGCCCTTACTGAGTGTACAGCAGAGAAGAGGAAATAGGGAGATAGATAGTTAGCAGTTAGCAAGTAATATTGTTTAGTGTTCTATAGTAGAAACCTGGCAAAATAGGACATGCACATAAATTAGTGTCATGAGAGTGAGCTAAAGTTTCTAGAAGGAAGTAGCGTGCAAGCCCAGAGCTGAAGTGTGAGTCGAGGTTACACAGGAAGAGGGCAGTGGGCAGAAGGAAGGGTGGAGCTGTGCTAGGGGGAAGGAACAGAGCGACACTGACTTGGAGTAGGGCTTAATTCATGGGATTGGCTGGAAGTTCGCCTTAAAAACTAACCTTTGTGAGTCCTTGCTAAGCTCCAAGTTGTGTGTTAAGAGTTTGATGTCCATTGTCACACTTAATTCTTTTTGTGCCTTTGTGAGGTAGATATTCCTTCATAAAGAAATAAAGAGATCTTGTGATGGCTTATATCTAGATGGTCCCCCAAAGCCTCATGTACACATAGATGGGGCTTTTCAGAGCTGACTGGATCTAGGGTGCTTGATGCAGGGATTAAGGGGGTGTGATACTGAACTAGCCCACTGATTGGTTTAGCACAGCTTTGGTTGTGTATATTGGAAAGCCCCATTGATAGGCTTATATCCTGGGTGAAATATAGGGAAACTAAGGCAGGCAGGCTTGTTGCTGCTGACTTCAGCCTGAACTGCTTTGCCATGGACTGTTTTTCCTCTGCTGTGCCACCCTGCCTCGGAGCCAGCCAACTATGGACTAAAACCTCTACAAATGTGAGCCAAGATAAAACTTTCCACCTTTAATTTTGGGTGTTGGCCATTTTGTCTGTGATGAGAAAAGTAACTATGACAGAGTTAGAGAAGTTAAGTAATTATAAGTGAACAATTCAGAACCAAGATTGAGGTCCAAATTGTAACATATCAAAGGGAGAAAAAGATGGACAAGAAAAAGCAGGACATGGTAGAAATTCTGATTGCAAAGAACACTGGCTGCTTTTTCTCAGGCTCCATGCCTGTCCTCTCAGCCTGGCCACACAGGAAGGCCACATGTAGCTAGTGTCTTGGACTCTAGCAGGTGGAGGTCGGGAAGAGGCCCCGATGCTCCTCTCTTAAATCACTGTCATCCTTGGTTTGGGCTGTATGGTACCACAGGTTGGATGCTTAAACCACAGTATGTATCCTCCACAGTTCTAGAGCTGAGAGTCTGAGATCAGGGCGCAGCAGGGCCAGGATCTGGTGGAGGGCTCCCTTCCTGCTTTTCAGATGGCCGCTTCCTCAGCGTCCTCAGAGAGCAGAGAACAGAGAGTGAGGCAAGCGCCTCATCTCTTCCTATAAGGCCACTAATCCCATCACTAGGGCTCCACCCTCATCACCTAATGACTACCTTTCAAATCCATTTCCAAATACCAGCCCATTGCAGGATAGGGTCACAGGGTGTGCCTTTTGGAGAGGACACAAACGTAAGTCCACAACAACCACCCATCTCCCATTCCTGATCATTAGCACAGAGTCCTGCCTTTAATGAAATGCTTCCAGGGCAGACCTTTCCCCATCTAGATGCACTCTACTGTGTGAGTGGGTGTGAGTGTGATGATCCACACTGCTGGTGGAACTGGGTGGCAGTATCATGATACTACTGAGGTGAGCAACTCGTGGACTGATGGAATCTGAAACACAACTCAGCCCCCCGCCCCGTACTGGGAATTGAACTCAGGACCTTCCCCTTGCCAGGCAGGCGTGGCACCACTGAGCTAAATCCCCAACATAACTCAGCTCTTAAGATGCCTGTATTCCAACTCCTAGGAGGAAGAGACCCCTAAGGTGGCTTCCTGCTCAGGAGACAGAATGAGACTCCTAATAGCAGAGCTTGTTCATCCAGCCAGGGATGTGTAGGAGTTCATGTTTCTGAACTATGCTTTCCTGCTTCATAGAAGAAAGGACTGCTTGAGTATGGAAATTTTGCCCAGTTGAAAAAGGGGCTTTTGGGAGGGTCTAACCCAGATGGAGGGAGGGTGGTCTGGACCCACCATCACTTACTGACAAAGCTTTACCCCTGTTTGGTCTGGAGCAATGAGGTCCAAAAGGAAATTCCAAGAAGCGACTTTATTTCTGGCTGTGTGCAAGCAGACAGCCTCAGTCAAACTAATTCCAGACTTTTTTGGTTTACAGCCCCTTGTAGGATCTTGAAAACTATAGACTTTTTTTTCTAGGAAAAGTTTCCACACACAGCACTTTGCACTTAATTTTGGAGCACACCGTCCTGCGCATGGGCCAGAGGTTGAGCACTGCTGGTTTACATATCACAGGGAATAAAGCAGCTGGGACAAGTTGATGACCACCTCGCTAAGAATTCTCAGGTGAGCAGATCCAACCTAAAACAAGCGGAGGTGAAAAATACAGTGCCGACCACAGGGATACATTCTGAGAGGTTTGTAATCAGGTGATTCGATTATTTTGTCATGATTATATGATACACTCACAGAAACCCACATAGTTTTGGTAAATCACTCTATGTGGTCCGTAGCTGTGTTCAAGATTCCTTGTGAATACCTGAAGTATGAGATTGCTACCAGTGGAACATTGTGCATCGTTTTATTGTCGAGAAACACCTTTTAAAAATTAGGAGTACATTGTGCAATAGCCATAAATGGTATCATATGGAAAATACATGAACCAGTAAAGAAATCGTTTGCTACCATTATCAAGTCACATGTACCATACATACTGCATTTCTATTTGCAGTTTTTCTATGCCCGGTAAGTTTATATGACTGGTAGGCTTGTTTGTACCAGTGTAGTGGACTGACAAATGGGAAACTTGTAAGGCCCAGCTGAACTGAATGAGTGCGGTCTGGGCGTGCAGGAGCCACCTGAAGACTGTTACCAACAGGCATAAACAGGGACCTGAGGAGGAAGATCTCGGCCTGCTGGTTTTCCAGGAGAAGCTTGCTGCGGATGGTTTTCCTGATGTGAACTGGGCTGTTCTTTTTGGAAGAGGAGCTCGGGCCCTCGCTGTTGCTGGGAACAACTGCTGCCTTCATCAGGGGAGCTCTGATCTTCACCGTGAGCATCGCTTCCTGGCTTCCGTGTGGATCCCTCAGCCTGGTGGTGCGGATCCTTCATCTCACTGGCACAGATTTCCAGGCTTTCACCACTGCCTTTGGGCCTTCCAGGTCCCTCGCCCAATCCTGCTGACCACAACACCCAGCTCCACAGCTGCAAAGATGTGTGCAGAAAGCGTTGCCTTCCGAGGCTGTGAGGACTACAGCGCACCAGGCCGTACGTGCAGCCTGTCATTATGTAGGATGTGACTGTCATTGACCCTTCACTGATCCAGTGACCAAGTAAGAATGAGTACTGTTTCTTGTTATGGTTCATTTGCAGGCGTGGTTAGGTTATGGATTGTGTTCTATGGGAAAGAGGGCAGCAATTTAAATGACAATGCAAACTTTGAAAGCCAGCTGGTGGGACATCTTTGGAGAACAGAGGCAAGAGGCTGCCTTCCATAGTAATTCACATTACCTCACTCCTGAGAACTATAGTGGGTGCTTCCAGGCACTGACAAATGCTAAACGCATGAGTTTAAAAACTAAAAATGAGCTAGGATGTCTAGGGGTCTACTTTCCATTCCAGCAATTGTTAAGTCTTGACACCAAAAGGAAAGAAAATGACTGGTAAATTAACCTTTGCTCTTCCCACGATTCTATGCAGCAGTCCACTTAATAACCGTGAACCCCAGAAGGCTGGAAAAGGCTGGCGTTGGCGTGGTGGGCAGTACAGTGGTGTTAACTGGCATTCTGAACTAGCTACAGCCTGAGGCCATTCATCACCACTAGTTGCTTGGGAGCCAGGCCTGTGTCTGCCCAGCCTTTCTTTGCAGGTCAGCTAAGACTGCCAGTGTGCTGGTCCCTCTTCAGCATGTTCGTGACAGACCAGCGAAAGCAACAGTGATGCCACTGCATATCTGAGGATATCATACCCAGACGCGTCGTGGCCCGGCTCTGCAAGTATTTGGAGACTTCAATTTTTCTTTTGAAAAAAATATTGAGTGAAAAAGTGCAACACATTTAGGGGCCTCTCCAATACCGGTGGGGGTTATACAGGGCTGTATTTATGTCTGCCACCATTCATCAACTCTGAGCAGGGGTTAAATTGCAAGGGAGGCTGTTAAAGCAAACCATAGAGTCATATGAGAAGCGTATCCAGGCACTTAAGCCTCCCGCCAAAGAAGAGCCGGTCCGGGAAAGCTCTCTGGGGCTTCTCTCTCATGTAATGGACCAGCCTGGGAAGTGAAGTTGAGTAACAGCTATTAGGAGGGATCTCCCTAGATCAGTCATGTGATTTCTGTGACTTCAGAACATTTTCCACCCAAGCGTCCACTATCTGATGTCCTCATGGATCATTAGAAACTTACTTGGCTGTTGACAAATAAGCACGGTCTTTTCTAGTTATTTATTTTCTTGTCGGATTTGAGTAAGGGAGATAAAATGCTTGTGTCTTGCTGAAGTTGGCCTGAGCGCAGAGGGGTCTCTTCTGAGTAATGGACAGGAAGTGGCCACCTGATTCCTCAACCACTTCTCAGAGGCCATTCATTGTTAAAAAACCAAAGTCGATATGGGTGTCAAATTAGCTGCTTAAAAACAACAACAACAAACTGGGGATTGAATCCAGGGACCACTGAGCTACATCCTGAGGCTTTTTCATTTTTATTTTGCAACAGGGACTCATTAGTTGCCAAGGGCAGCCTTGAATTTGTGACCCTCCTGCATCAGCTTCCAAGTACCTGGAATTATAGGTTTGTGCCAAAGCACTGGGATGTGTTAACATTCGTTTAAGTAGCAGAACTCAGTGGTTCATATTACTAAGCATTTTAACAGCTCTATGTTTGAAATAATCCATGTGCTGTACAAGTCAACTGCTTTAAGTGTGCGGTTTACTGTTTTTTTTTAATATAGGCATTGAGTTGTGCCACCATTACTGTAATTTAGTTACAGAGCATTTTCTTCCCTACCATAAGAAACTCAGTGCCTTTTAACAGTCACTTCCCATTTGTGCCTTGGGATGCCTCACCTTATTTATTTTGACAAATATTTTTCTGGAACATCTTAATTTTTTTTTAACTTACTTTTATTTTAAAACTACTTTCTACCAAGAGTAGCTAATAGCGTACATAGTAGTAGATGACTGTGGTGCTGTGCTAAGTAGCTTACAAAGAATATTTATTCATTTATCGTAACAAATATTTTATGTATTTACTTATTTTTGGTACCAGGGATCGAACTCAGGACCTTGTGCTTATGAGGCAGGCACGGCGCCACTGAGCTAAATCCCTGGCCCTCTATTAACAAATATTAAAGAAATGATTATTCAGAACCAAGCATTGCCTTGAGGCTTCCTATATAGTTGGGAACAAAACAGACACACATTGTTGTCCCCACAGATCATGGCTCTTATCAGAGAGGACGGCTAACAAACAAGATAAATGCTGCTGTAGTAAAAGTTAATGACGAAAGGATAATGAGAAAGGCTTTCACTGTGAATACTGCTTCAGTGGTAGAAAAAAATATACTAGTGTGGAAAGAATTCTACATAGGACACTCTAAGGGCAGCGTAAAATGGTCTTAAGAGGTGGGGTTTTGATGTAGAATGGAACCCTAAATTTGGTCCTGGAAAAGCACACAAATAAGAGAAGAAACTGAGGTCTGTCTCGATCAGGCTGGATCCCGGAGGGACCCTTTAAAGCTGAGTGTGGCTGCCTGTACCCCGGCTCACATTCCTGGGCCACACCCGGGTCTGTGATCTTTTTGGGTCACTGGAAGAGAAGCACACTCAAACTGGAGAGCAGAGAAGGGAGCTCGTGAGACAGAACCAGGGAACTCTGCGCTGAGCTAAGACGGAGCCCCTGTCCCAGGCCTTCTTCCTCAGCCAGTCTGCAGATGTTTACTGAACCCCTAGCATGAGTCATCCTGGTGGTACTTTCTGAGGACCAGAGTCCATGCGGCCCTCATGGAAATGGTAACCTATGGGGAAAACTCCAACAACTCCAACAACTCCAACAAAGCATGAGGACCTGCTGTAGGGGTAGAGCTCGGGGTTCCGGTCTTGGACTCCAGATAGCTTCGCTCTGGCCTTGAGCACTTGAACTCTTTGTGCCTCACTTTCCTCTAAGTGTCTAAAATGGGATGCTGATAATGCATCGCTCCCATGGGGACCGAACACCGAGGGTAGCGAATGCTTAGTAAGTGCAGGACTGTGGAGGTATTCTCTCAGCAGAAAGAAGGGTCTGAGTTTGCTTGGAAGACATCTTGGGGGCCGAGAGAAGAGAAGACTCCATGCCCACAGCCCTGGGAGCCCAGGACCAGGATGTGGGATAGAACTGGACACATTCTTACCAGCACTCCCTGCTCAGGAATACAAAACGCATTTCTCTTTTCCCTAATTTAGCCAGGGGAGGAGAGAGTTCAAGATGGGAGCAAGAGCGCAGAGGGCTCCTGGATTGGTTGTTCCATGGATCAACACCCTCCTACCATTGGTTTTTCTTCCAGGGTCGCAGTGACTTCTTCCAGGGTCGCAGTGACTGACACGTGGGCTGGTGGTGGCTCCTCCCTGGGTGAGTGAATCACGGCAGTGTCAGGCAGGTCTGGGATTGGCCCGTGATCCTCCTGTTCTCACCCAGGGTTTCCTCTGAGATCTGACAGCTGCACCCCCTGGCCCCTGGGTGACCTTCAGCACATGTCCCTTTGATGCTTTCCTCAGAAACTTCCACAATAGGGTAAGACAAGGCTTCCATTTCTTTCCAAACCCCCCTTCTCCCCTTTGATTCTGAACTAAGACTTTGCCCTTGAAGCCATTTTCCATTATGTCTCTTTCATCTGTCTGACCTGACCACGAGGCACTTTAAGTGATAGACACTGGCTTATCGAATAACCTCAAATCACACAGCATTGGCAATGAAAACAACAGGAATTTCCTTCTGTCATCTAGTGACTTTCACACTATCCTGGAGTAAATGAGGAGTCCGGAGTAGATATGCTTTCATCTTATTTCTATAGAGAGTTTTAAAAGAGAAGGAAGAAAAGAAGAAAGCAAGAATGAGAGAGAGGTGAGGGGTGGGGACAAAGTTTCCTTTTTCTTTGGATGCAAATTAAATTCCCGCCTGCTTGTCACCTGATTGGAAAGTTGTACTATTGCTAGCCCCATGTGATCTTGTTTTTGAGGGATGGTGGGGGCCTGGCACTTGCTGCGAACAGGATCTACAACTGGACACCCCCACCCCAGCACCCCTCTGGTGCCCGTTTGAAGGGCTGACTGGGACGGTGTGGAAACTTCCGGATCTAACCAGTCCTCAGGCCCGGAGGGGATCTCGAAGCTCTCTTGCCTCTGTTCCTCATTGCCAAGGTCACCCGAAGGGAGCAGCTTGTTTCCTCCTGGTCACATTGTCTGCTTTGGGGAACTAACCCTGCTTTGAGTTTGGGTATTCAATTATCTCAGGGGTGAAAACTAAGGTTTCCACTCACATAGTTATTTAAACATACAAATCCTCGCTGGATGAAAAGTAGAGGTAATCGTGCTCTAATATGCCCTGCTTTGGTTTTTTTTTAATTAAATTTTAATTTTATTTAAAAAAATAATTAATTTTATTAGTACATTTAGGGTGTACAATGTAATGATATTCGTCATTGGTAATTTTCACCTTTAATCCATCTTGGTTCTCATTTTTTCCCCATTCCCCTGCCCTCCCTTCAACACCACCGCCCTTCCCTATCTACAAAGACTTTGTTTCCATTTTTTCTTTTTCTCATATTAATTCCATTCCCCTCTTTCTTTTCCCTGCCCCTCCCACTTCCTCTTCCCCTTTGCACCTTTCCTTCCTATTTCACTTTATCAGTTGTACCTTTTAGTCCTCATTTACACTTTCAGTTTTTCACACTAGAGCAATTATTCGGTATTTACACATGTGACTTAGTAATTTCACTTAAGAGTATGGCCTCAATGTGCATGCATTTAGCTCTAAATGTCTCTGGTGTCTCATTCTTTATGGTTGAATAGTACTCCATTTTATTTTTTTTTAAACCCCACGTTTTTTTTTTTTTTCAGCTTTAATTGAGTTTATTGGTACATTTTAGGGATACAGTACAGTTACATTCATTATTGTTGGGATCTTGTACTTCTACATGACAAGTCTTGATTCTCATTTTTTCCCCTTACCTCTGCCCTCCCTTCACCCCCTCCTCCCCTCCCCATCTACAAACACTTTATTTTCATCTTTTCATTCTCTCACATTTTTTTCTTTTCCCTTTTTACTCTTCCCCTACC
>NW_022900913.1:12925736-12926067 GCF_012274545.1 Fukomys damarensis
TGTCCATTTCTTCTGTGTTTTCCATTTTATTAGAGTACAGGTTCTCAAAGTAGGTGTTCATGATCCTCTGGATTTCTTTTGGATCTGTTGTGACTTCGCCTTTTTCATTCCTGATTGCATGGATCTGAGCCTTTTCTTTCCTTTTTTTGATAAGATTAGCTAAGGGTTTGTCGATTTTATTTATTCTTTCAAAAAACCAGCTCTTTGTTTCATTTATTTTTTGTATCATTTTGTTAGTTTCAATTGTGTTGATTTCTGCTCAGACCTTTATAATTTCCTCTCTTGTTCCAGCTTTGGGTTTTTCTTGCTCTTGTTTTTCTAGGAGTCTAAG
>NW_022900913.1:12926556-13015014 GCF_012274545.1 Fukomys damarensis
AGTCTTATGTTATTTTTCTTTGTATCGTCTAGGAGTTGTTGGATTGATTTCTCATGATCCCTTACTGTTTTTAAGAGATCTCTTTTTTCCCAGTCACTGACTGTGATCCTATCTTCTATATCTGAAATTCTATCTTCGCAATCTTTTATTCTGTTGCGTACACTTTCAATAGAGTTTTTAATCTCCTGGATATCTGTTTGAATCTGTTTTATGGATTCCATTTCTTTCCTCTGTTGGGCATTCATTGTTTCCATTTCTTTCTTATGCTGAGTCTTCATGGCTTCTATCATAGTCTTGAGCTCATCTATTTTTTTGTCAGTTTCTGCTCTAGAGTCTCGAATCATGACTTCCATTTTGCTCATCATCTCTCTGGTTAACTGGGAAATTATTTCTGATTTGAATTTTTCTAGAGCCTGATTGATCTGTTTTGTTACCTCCTGTGCTATGGGTCCAGGGAGTCCTGTTGGTTCACTATCAGACTTTTCATCCTCATTTATCCTACTATTTGCCATTGGTGAACTGGAAATCTGTTTTTGTGTCTTTCTTAAGTGTTTTCTCATTTTTATTTTTATTGTTGGTTTGTCTTTCTTTAATTTCTAGGTATTATTTAAATCTTCCTAATATAGTTGCGTTTTAGCTTTTGAGTTTCTAATGACTCATAGACATCCTCATTTTCATAATATCAGAGAAAACAACTCTTTAAATCAATCACAACCCTTTATCCCAATTGATACATTCAGCAGCCCAATAGGATCAGGCACAGCTTGCAAACTGACCACTTGTGGTAGTCATTAATGTATCACCTTTAACCCATGTGAATTAAATTAATTTCAAGAAGCAGCCCATAGTATGTTTGCAGTGAATATGCTTTTCAATATAGCATCTTTACCATTTAGGATGGGGGGTTAGACTTAGAACGAGAGGATTAGATAAGTGAAAGAATTAGAGCAGGTTTGAAGTGAATCCAGAGGTTGTAGAATTACCTTACTATCTTTACAAAGCTATTAACTTCAGGGGGGATAGAGAGAGTGCAGGAATAAGGACAAGAATATATCCCCTTAACAATAACAGGCGCTTGCCTTCCCTTGAAGGTACAGAGCCATGAGTGAGGTAAAATGACTGGAGAAAAGAACATAAAGAGAGATCCCTCCTAAAAACAAAAAATAATAAAAGAAGAAGTCTGAGTTAGGGCAGGAGCTGGAATAAAAAGTGAGATGAGGGACAATATGGTGGGGCAAGAGACTGAGTTGGAGAGAGAGGACAGTAAAAAGAAAGAAATTTTAGGGTGGAATGAGGAAAAGAAAAAAGAGAGAGAGAGAGAGAGAAAAAAAAGAATTTGAAGGGCCTCTTTCAGACTGTCTCTGTTCTCATATTATACCACATGTACAGCCATATGCAGAACCAAATCCCCTGGTCTCAGGTAGCCAATGGCAGTTCCCCATGACTGAGAATGAACAAAGCCTACAAGGCCTAATTTGAGTTTCCCTACCCTCAGGGTTGAACTCCACTCAGTTCTATTACAGGTTTCCCCTGCCCTTTCTTTAAAGATGTTCAAAGTTGGGAGCTCAGAAAACTACCCTTCATGAGAACCTATGCCTCTGCAGAGTTGGTCTAAGGACTGGCCCAATCAGGAGGTTTGAGAACAGGGGGGAGAGGTCGTGGGGGTGTTTCAAGGGCACCCGCATGGCTACCTTCCTTACTGGGTCTGTTGTCGTGCAGTCCAGGAGGTCGCACACCCACCGGGTGATCTCAGGCAGGCAGGCAGCTGAAGAGACCCCCTCCGGGGTCTTTGGGTCCTTGCTGGGTCTGTTGTCATGCAGTCCCCCACGTTTTCTTTATCCAGTCCCCTATTGATGGGAAATTGGGCTGTTTCCAAGTTTCACCTATCCTGAATTGTGCTGCTATGAACATGGGTGCCTGTATAACAGTGTGGTATGATTCTTTTAATTTTTTTGGGAAGATACCCAGCAGAGGAATAGCTGGATCAAATGGGACCTCCAATCCTAGTTCTTTGAGGAATCTCCACACTGATTTCCACAGTGGTTGCACCAGTCTACACTTCCAAAAGCAGTGGAACAGAGTTCCTCCTTGCCCACAGCCCTGCCAGCACTTGTTATTGGTTGATTTCATGATAGCAGCCATTCCTTCTGGGGTGAGGTGGAATCTCAGTGTTGTCTGCATTTGCATCTCTCGAATGACCAGTGATGTTGAACATTTTTTCATATGTTTATTTGCTATTTCTACTTCTTTGTCTGAGAAATGTCTGTTCATTTCAGATGCCCATTTTTGGATTGGGTCTTTAAATTTGGGAAGTCTGATATTTTTAAGTTCTTGAGGGTCCAGCCATTTAGCTCATTGGCACCATGCCTAAGGTCCTGAGTTCGATCCCTGGTACCAGAAAAAGAAAAGAAAAGAAAAGAAATATAGTACTGCTTCGGTTTTAAAAGTAATAATTAAAATGATTTTTTTCCAGTATTGGGAATCAAACTCAGGACCTTACATTTGACAGGCAGGTAAAGCACCGCTCAGCTACATCCCAGCTAATAATTAAAATTATTTTTAATCAGCAGAAAAGTATGTTAAAGTTTCAGATTGATAAGCACTTTCAATGCAAATACAGAAAAATGAAGCAATTTTACTACAAATAAACAAGGAACTGGGCATCTGTAAATGACTTTTGCGTCCTCCGTTGGGCTCAGAAAGCTCATTCCTTCGCTTGTCAAAGTACGGAGAAAAACCGATGGGTAAAGCAAATAGTGCTAAGCTATAAATATCTGAAAACACCTGTCTGCCCATCTAGCCTGCTTTCCAGATGGCCCTGCCTTCGGAGTAGCAGGAGCTGTCTGTCTCGAAGTGGAATCGGTGACAATAGCTCCTGGATTTGGTCTCCGCTGTCCCACTGACTGTGACCGGTTGCATGTACCCATAAGCCCGGTGTGGGTGCACTGTGACCACGGAAGACAAGTGCCACCAGGCCCAGCCTGGCTCCCTTAGAAACCAGGACAGAGGCAGGGGCACGTTTCCTTCTTGCCGCCCTACTCCTTTCTCTGGGGACGACAGGCTGGCACGAACTGCAGTCACAAGGTAGCACAGCCACCACTGCTGGCCCAGACCTCCCGAGTGACTCCAGAGAGTTTCCACCACGCAGCTGTGCACACAGGCGAGTCTATGGTTTTTGCCAACGTCTTCAGCCACGCTGCCCACCTGGCTCAGGCATCCCCTGATTTTCATTCCTCTGTCAGTTGGAGAGAGTGGCACCTTCCTCAGCGGGTCAGAATTGTTCTGGGTTGGTCTTTCATGCTGTTTCCAGAAGACTCCGAGCCCTGGGGCCCCAGGAGGTGGAGCCTGAGAAGGTGGCCTGATCTCCTGGTAGTGTTTTCACAGCTTTAATTAGCTACTGACCCTAATATTTTTAGTTAGCATCTTGCCTGTTCCCTGAGCTCCTGCCAGTGACCTGAAATCTCACGGTGTATTTTTACTGAGGATAATGAGAACACTCATCCCTATGACAGTTCCTCTCTCTCTCCAAAACCCCCCAGAGAATCAATGTCTTTTATATGCAAGAACAGTTATTGTTAATCAAAAGGTCACCTCTTACTACATCAGCCCCTTTGGGAGGGTACCTTATCATCTCTATTGCCAGATGGTAAGATGAAAACAGAGAGGTTGAGCAACCTGCTGCAGGTCACACAGCCAGGTGGGTGTGTGAAGCTGGCTCCAGAGCCCTCACCTGACCAGACTGAGCCAGCGTCTTCATCTTATGAAGGGCTGATTTTTCGGCTCACATCACACAGGTGAGCTGGGCACGAAGGCAGATTGTCTCTCATTTTCTAACAGATAATACACGTAGAGGAATTAGATTCAATAAATCTTACCCACTGTTATGTGGAGAGATGAACAGAAGGAGTGGCTTGTTATTCCAAACCCTCTAATCTGGGCTTGGCTTGTGAGCAGTAGAAATAAGACTCACACCTTGCAGAGCAGTTTGTAGAGTGCTGGGATGTTGTCTCAGGCCAGGAAACCTGAACAAATAGCAGTACTTAGCATTACTAGTTATTATTTCCGACGTTGGTTATTATCGCAGTTCTAGAAGCAACAGCCTTTTATAAAGAGCACTTCCTTTCATCATATAGAGGATAGAGTAAGGGCTTGGGGTCCATAAGCCAGAGTGCAGCTGGGAACGAACCGTGTGCTAAGTCTTACTGGATGCTTTGTGTGTCCTGAACTCCGCCATATGTGTCATTTCTAAGATACCTTTTACCACGGAAGCCATCAGACCAGCAGGAGAAGAACCAAACAATACAACCAAAGAAAACCTAAGCCTCTGCTGCCTGCCTGGCTTGTGGGATAGACACAGGCAGAATGGGGCAGAATCTGAGGCAGGCTTTCGGGGACCCGGCTCCTGTCCCCTGAGGCTGTGCGGGTTGGAGGAAGAGGACAGCTGGGTGGGTGTTTGCAAAAAGACCCTGAAATCCAACAGGAAAACCCTGCTTGATAGTCATGCTTGATATGCATCAAATCCAAAAGCAAAGGGGCCGGGGATTTAGCTCAGTGGTTCCGCCGCCTACCTCACAAGTGCAAGTGCCCGAGTTCGATCCAAGGTACCAAAAAACAAAAACAGCAACAACAAAAGGTGACACAGAAAAAGCAGGTGATGGATCTTGTTTCAATTCAAGGTTGTGAAAGATGTAATGAAACATTGAGGATGAAATAATAATCTCTTGGCCGGTTAGAAGATGAGATACTAATGTTACAGGAGGGTCAGGGAGAACATCCCAATGATACTAATGTTACAGGAGGGTCAGGGAGAACATCCCAAAACAACAATCTTAAGATTTTTTTTTTTTTTGGTTGGGCAATGAGATTTAAAAACAATGACCATCACATCCTGCTTACTCCAGCTGCTAAAAATAGCATTGGGAGCCTTTGTTTTAGTCTCTCCTGGGCATCAGGCCACGATACCAACCACCTTTGTACACAGAGCAATTTCGTCCCAAGAAAACGGAAGTCGGGGATCTCAGAGAGCGGCAGCTCCGACAGAAATGGGAGGCCGCGGCTTTGATCCCCATGAGAGCAACCTTGAAGATTTACTCTGCTGGGTTTGTCCCTCCCTCACCTCTCCAACTCCTCAGCAGCTCCTCAGTCCCACACCCACCTCAACACTCATGGTGTCGGAGACTTGGTCCTTGCACGGTTTGCCAGGCAGCCTGAGCATGTTGGGTGGCACCTACTCTGCTTGCTGAGAAGGAGAGAGAAGGATCTCGCCTGGGAAGGAGCAAAAGGATGAACCGCGGCCTGAAACCCCTCAGACAAATTTTCCTTCAAATTTGAGCAGTCTTCTGCAAGTGTCGCAGTACTTCGAGCACAGATCCTAACCTGTCCCTTGCAGGGTAACATACAGACCAGGTAGTGGAACAAAATGATGTAAGAGCTATTGTCTTTCAGTGGGGTGGGCAGCGCATGGCTGGTTTTCCAGTTCCAAGCTGTCCTGTGCTGTTCACAGCTCGTGGTTCCCTTACTGTGGCTCCCAGACCGGAAGCATCCGCCTCAGTAACTGCGGGGAACCTGCTAGACATACACATTCTCGGGGCGCTGAATCTGGAACCCTGAAGCCCCCTGCAGGGGGTTCTGATGGATGTTTCTCATAATTTCAGAGGTGTCAGTCAGTGCCTTCTGAGTGGCTCTGTTCTGTGTAAGTCGTGGTGAGAGGCCCTCTGACTTCTCTGTGCATTTGGATTTCAGAGATAAATTGCACAGTGGGAACCTTGTAGCCCAGTAGATCTTGAGCTTGGCAGCATGGCAAGTTCTTTCCAATCTCACCTTTAAAATGCTCTAAGATGGGACCCATGGATTATTTATATTTCTTTAATGGGCAAATAAATTTCCCCAAGGAGGTGGGAAGATGGGTTATGTACCAGCAGCAGGGTCAGCCCACGGAGGAGCTCGGTGCTGCCCACCCACGTCCCTTCTCCGGGACAACACCATCATGTCAGCCAGGGCAGGAGCACAGTCGCCATGGAAGCTGACGGGCCCTGTAAGTGAGGACTTCAAGCAGCCTTTGGAAGTACTGTTTACTTGATCAAGATTCATCTTTGGCTGGTCAGGACGGCACCCATGTTGGGACTCCAAGGCAGCCCGACTGGAGGTTTCTTTGCACAACGTGATTCCCGCTGTCTTTGTCCCTACAATGGGATGTTTTGCTGAGGAGCTCCTTGGTGTATGCCGGCCACTCCTGTCCCCTACCGGGTGCCACCTGCTCCTGCTGCAGGAGGGAGCCTGGGAGGCAGCTTGGCCGTCCAAGGTGACTCCCTCCATCCCTCTCTGCCTCCTTCCCCATTATAGTTTGCCCTCACATCCAGCAGAAGAGGTTTTGAGGGGAGGACTATTTCCATCTTAATTTACAAAGTTAGGGTTTATTAAGAACACGATATGATACAGGGCATCACGCTAATAATTCACAGACTTGGCCTCTTGTAGTATCTCCAGAGCCCCGAGAGGTGAGGTCTAGGAGTACCTTCCTTTTCCAAGTGAAGAGGCTGGGGCCGGGAGAGGTCAGTAAAAGCCAAGGTCACTGGGAATTCAAGCTTGGTCTCCCTGACTCTGTCCTTGCTGACCCAGAAGTGAGGTCACCAGGCCCGCAGAGGTCTGAGCTGCACACTTGGAATGAATCTTGCACCTGGATTGTTCTTTTCTTGGGTCCCATGATCTCCTTGGTGCCCTTCAGCCCCTTGGGTCTTCCCCATCTGGCCACCGGATGTGCCCATGTCAGTGTCAGCTCAGGACTGGACCCAGCTGAGGTTCAAACGAAGACAGCCGTCTCCAGATTAATCACTCAGTGATCTGTTTAGCTCTAACTTTGGTGATTTTGCTTAATAATTTCCCCCTCACCCCTGAGGGATGCTTTAGGCTGCACCCCAGAATTCCTGATTTATAGATTATGGCATGAGAGCTGGAAATTTTATTACACTTTAGAGAGGCAGACTATCAGAATGCCTGTTAGTGTTAGATGCCTAAAAATATTACAAGTATGACCACATATCCTTTTACATGGGTCACCAAGCTCTCAGGACAGGCAATCAGTCATGGAACTTTTTTCCTTTTCTTGCATTCTTAGTATTAGATACACAAAAAATATTATCCTTTAAAATATATTAGTTAAGATTCGCCCATGTTGTTGCAAGATGTCATTGCTTTTTCTTTTTGAGAGTGAGACTGGGTAATTCAGGCTGGCTTTGAACTCACTACATAACCCTTGCTGGCCTTGAACTCATGGTGATTGGATCCTCCTGCCTCAGCCTCCCAAGTGCTGGGATTATAGGTCAGTCCTTTTCTTGTCTATGGAATATTCCACTGTGTGATCGAAACCAGCTTTGCCTCTGGGTTCTACCAATGGACATTTGGGATGTTTTGAGTTTTCAGAGTCCCGAAGAAATGAGTATGTGTCCTTGTGCCTCTGAGCACCCATGGCAGGCAGTCTCTAGGAGTAGAAAATGTTCAAAACAGAACTCTTTGGTTCTTTCCCCCACAAATCTGTCCCGCCTGCCCGCCCTCCCATGGAGCACAGTGACAGATCCAGCCTTCCACTCCCCTGGGACACGGTTTGCCACCAACCCTGTCAATTTCCAGTTGGTGCTGTAACAAGTTGTCACAAAGGTAGTGGCTTAGAGCAGTGTCAATTTATTAGCTCCCGTTTTCTAGATTGGACCTGACCAGAGTCAAACCGATTTGTCAGAGCTCTGCTCCTGCTGGGGCCTGAGGGCAGATTCTGTCTTTCTGCTTTCTCCAGCAGCCGACTTGCAGCCACCTGTATTTCTTCATTCAGTTTTCTACCTGTCACTTTTAAGTTAGCCACTTGGGCCGGGGCTTCTCCAAGCTGCCGTCTCTCTGATTGTCCCTCATTTGCCTCCTTTCACATCCAAGGATTCTGATTCTGTTGGGGCTGTGTAGATAACCTAGGACAGTCCTGGCCAAAATTCAGGAGCTACGGTAATAATTTGTTTTTTAAACAATGGCTCAATTACAAAATAAATTTTCTTCTGGATTGGGTAACAGCCCAAAGAGAAAAGATTTTTGTTTTTCTGTTTGAGCATCTCTCCTCCATATGATGGTTCAGAGATGAGTAAGATGATTTCAAGCTGCTGTTTTTTTTTTTTTTTTTTTTTTTTGTTGTTGTTGTTGCATTGCAAAAGATAACTGGGACTAGGACCACAATAGCTAACTGTACATTACTCTTGTGAAATACCCGAGGCAGGCTAATGTTATAAAGAAAATATATATATATTTTTACTTCATATTCTGAAGGTTTAAGGGCCAGGGACTGGCATAAGCTCAACAGTTTTGAGGATTTCATGACCTGAACCTTTAGGGACACACTTGAAACACATCCAAACTAGGGTTACTGGATCATAGGTCTCTTCTGTTTCCACCCCAGTTAATATCACATCCTAGAATCCAGAAGCTTTTGTCAGAATTCCAGAGAATTTTGTTTGTTTGTTTGTTTTTGTTTTTTTTGAGACAGGGTCTCACTATGTAGTTGAGACTGCCCTGGAACTCACTGTGTAGCCCAGGCTGGTCTCGAACTCACAGCAATACTCCTGCCTCAGCCTCTGGAGTGCTGTGATGACAGGTGTGCGCCACCATGCCTGGCTTCCAGAGAATTTTGGTTTGGATATTTTCACGCTTTGAGAGGAAGCCTTTCATATACCTGCTTTTCCTCTCTATAAATCTGTGTTGTCACCAGGGCCAGATTCATGTGCAGGGCCCTATGCTCAGAAGGGCCTCCTGCTTGGTTTAATGTCCTGGAGTTGTCATCTTGTAATCCTTAAAGCATTTTATCTCTGAGCTTGTGCTTTGAAAGTGAAGTCCATGGAACCAGGGATGTGTGCAAGGTGTGTCCACTGCTGTCCCTTTCTGTCCCTACTGCGCGCACTTTTCTCGACCACCCTTCGAGCCTAGAACCTAGAGGTCGTGCCGCGTGTGCTGTTCACTGAGACCACGCAGAGTAAACGTCTGCATTTGTGTCTGCGAATGAGTGAGCAGGGCCTGGACCGCCCGGAGAGGCGAGGCTTCTGCTCCTGGGAGTGGCACCTGCTCTGCTGCAGAGGGAAGACGGATGGTTCTAAGATCGAGAGCCGCCAAGCGGCCCTCTCACACCCTTCCTCACTCCTGGCCTTGCGCTGCCACGTCTGAGAACAGGATGACACCGGAGGGAGGAGAGGCAGAGCTGCACACAGGGCTCTCTTCGCCTTGCCCTTTTTGCTCCTCAGCCAGCCAGAGGCAGAGAGTGTAAGTGAACAGCACACACGTAGGAGAAAAACAAGACACCTGGGCCCGGCAGGTGCAGCATTTCCACTGTCCTGGTTAAGAACAAATCCCACGTACGTCTCCGAGCTACGAGATACAAATTGTGTGATTTCTGCAACTCGGCAGAGAAGTCAAATGCTCTTATATTAGCATTTTAAATTGGCATTGCGCAGTTTAAAGAAAGTGATAAAATTCATATTAACACCTTAAAATCTTTATTTTCTTAGAACATTCAATAGCAAATTACAAATAAAAATGCCACCACCAGTTGAAAGACAGAGCACAGCAGGACAGCGATAGCTTTGTACGTTAGTACTTTGGATGGCCATTTCTTTCTTTTTAAAGAGGGTGTAGCACATTTTCACTTTGCACTAGGCCCCCAAAACCATAAAGTGGACCCTAGTAGTCATTGTTGAATTTACTCTACAGGTTTCTAACCTTAATCTAATGAGTGCCATTCCCTCTCTTACCTCCAACATTGAAACTGACCCCTTTCAAAGGATCTCTTTATCCTGTCTGCCAGTTCACAGACTGATGTGGGTGTCCTCTCAGAACTCATTTCTTGATGTCCTAACACCCCCGTGTGATGTAGTAGCTGGAGAATTGTCCTTTGGGTCAGATGAGGTCATGTGGTGGGACCCCTCGATGGGATTAGTATCTTCGCAAGAGGAAGAAAAAAAAAAAAGAGAGAAAGACCGACCACAGCTCTTTCTTCCTCCTTCCTGGTAAGGACACAGCAAGAGCCTGGCCATGTGCATCCTTGGAAGTGAGCCTTCACCAGAAGCATTATCTGTGGGCTCCTTGATCTGGGACTTCCTCCAGCCACCACTGTGAGAAGCGTGTCCCAGTCTGTGGTACTAAGACTGTCACCAATCCATCGCTGTTGTCTTTTACCTTCTTTTCTCCCTCGAAGTGATTTTTAATAATTCCTTTTGTGCCTATCTGCATGTTCACATATATTTCCAATCCCCTACTTCCTAGGGCCATTTGTTTTATTGTCTTTGCTGTGATTGCGATTGCTTCTGTCATTTAATAAGATTCCAGTGAGCTATGTACTCAGTGGGCTGGCAATGAAATCTTCCAATGAGGTTGATGTCACCAGCAGGATTAGCGCGTGACTAAAATTTCTCAGCTGTATATATAGGGCTTCCCCCTGCTTATGAAAAAAAGATTTTGAATCTATGTTTTGGATTTAAACTAATCTCACAAGGCATCCCCAGATAGTTTAGGGCTTGTGTGCCATTCTTCAGCTGAGCAGCTTGTTATTCAGAGAGGCACCCGGTTAAATAAAAGGGAAGTTAATGAGTCAACTAAAATGACTCCTTTTTCCTACCAAGTTCCTAACCTAATATAAAAAAATAGACATACTTCCTCCATCTGGAAACTGCATTTTCCCCCCTCTTTTTGATTTTTGTTTTCAAAACACTTTGAGCATGTGCTCAACAACTAGTTGGAACTTAAAATACAGGAATACATTTAAAAAGCAGTCATCTTCTAGTAAACTGAGAGACAAACTGGTAGCTCAGTGGAAAAAGTCAAAATTAGGCTCTGCCAAAGAAGATTTGCTCTCAGATTTCCCTGTGTAAATAACAGTGGATACATTGTCATAGATGGATGGAATGTCTAAAAAACTGTCCAAGGACAATTTGTGATAAATTTTGCTGTCTTAACGCCTTCTTCTGAGGTAGGAAGTGTCACATTTATTTCCTGGTGTTACAGGTAGGTTTGTAACTTCAAAGTACAAGGTGGAGTCAACATGAGTCAATTTTCAAAAGCACTTTGTTCTTTTGTGCTGATAGTGAGACTTCAGAGGCAAGATATTTTGGGTCACTTCGAGTGTGTCTTTGATTTTAGAATATAATCTTTCTTTAGGTGAGGTGCAAACGGGACGATGTTAATGAATCGATGTGATGTGGGAGAGGACATTAAAAACCCAGTGAGGGCCGGGGATTTAGCTCAGCGGTTCGGTGGCCTGTCTCACGTGTGCGGACCCAAGTTTAAAACCCAGTGAGGGCCGGGGATTTAGCTCAGCGGTTCGGTGGCCTGCCTTGCAAGTGCAAGGACCCAAGTTCAATCCCTGGTACCAAAAAAAAAAAAAACCAAAAAAACCAGTGAGCTTTCACTCAGGTTTAGAACTGCACTGAATACCGGAAGATTTAAAAGTTGATCACGTTGGCTTTTCCTCTCTTCAGTGTAATTTTCCAGGCACAGTGGCCCAAGCTAAGGCAACCAGTGAAGGGATTGAGGGCTGGAGCATCTGGTTCAAAACCCAGTTTCAAGTGTAATGGCTCTGCTCCGACTCCTGGCTCCCGCAGTGCCTGCCCGGAGTCCTACAGCAGTCAGGCTGGAGCTGTAGTTCCTCCATGCCACTGTGCTTAGCGATGTGCAGAGAGAGCAGCCGCGAGCATCAGTGTGTGCTGGTGAGTGTGTGTGTGCGCGTGCGTGTGCATGTCTGTATGCGTGTGCATGAGTGCTGGTGCATGTGTGTGCATGTGTGTGTGTGTGTGTGTGTGTGTGTGTGTGTGCATGTGTGCTAGTGCATGCATGCATTTTTTTTTCTTTTTGGTCCTGGGGATTGAACTCTGGACCTTGTGCTTGCGAGGCAAGTGGTGGAACCACTGAGCTAAATTCCTGGCCCTATGCATGTATTTTTAATGGGTGTCTCCGTGGCTAAACCTAATGAACAATGCAGTGAGAGACAGCGGACTCAAAACTGTCCCTCTGCTTGGCAGGAGCTTGCATATTCACTGATGGATTTAAATAACACGGTTGAACAATAAATAAAAATTTAAAAATTGTCTTCACTTTGTGGACGCTCGAAGAACAATGAAGGATACACATTCCTGTTTGCTGAAGTCACCGCTGGTGACAAGAGGGGGACCTTGCATGGCGGGTTGAAGTCATCAACACGGATGCACTTGTGTTTCAAAGCTTCTGCATTCTTTTGGCAGCCTGGACGATGAATGATATGACACAGACCAGGAGTCGTGATGGCGTGGGACAGCCTGACAGTTTCCTGGGTCTCACAGAGCCCTGCTGACTGGCAGAGGGCACAGATGTTAAGTTCCTACATTTGTATGAGATGTGTCACTGGAGAGGCGCTGGCAGTCATTTTTTTCTAGGACATGAGAATCTTGTCACTGTTTGAAACTTGACAGTGACACCACCGGTGTTGCTGTCAGGATACAGAAAGTCACACACATTTCATCTGAAGAGAAAGTTAGTAATGAGGAAAGAAATTTTTTTTTTGGTTTTTTTGAGACAGGGTCTCACTATGTAGTTGAGACTGACCTGGAACTCACTATGTAGCCCAGGCTGGTCTCGAACTCACAGCATCCTCCTGCCTCAGCCTCCCTAGTGCTGGGATTATAGGCGTGCGCCACCACACCCGGCCACGAGGAGATTATTTATAATGTTTCTCCCTAGGGTGTTTGTGTGGTGTTCATTGAACTTACTTTTGTTTTATTTTATTTTGTTTTGGTTTGGTTTTTTTGGTACTGGGGATCAAACTGAGGACCTTGTGCTTGCCAGGCAGGTGTGGTGCCACTGAGCTAGATCCCTTGCCCTGTTTTATTGCATTTTTTTGCTTGGGATTGAACTCACGGCTTTCACGCTAAGCTGTATCTTTAGCCTTTTTTGTTTTTTATTTTGAGACGCTAAGTCACTAAGTTGCCCAGGCTGGATTCAAACTTGTAATCCTCCTGCCTCAGCCTCCCAGAGTGTGAACATACATTTTATATATATTTATTAACTACAGCTGATTACTTCTTAACAGTAGAAGCAGCTTATATTTTCTCTTAAACACACTAGAATGTGTGTATTTGATGTTAACATACTTTCATGTTCTGGAATTTCGTAAACCTTAAATGAGTGAATTCTGCTTCTGGGTGAAATAGGCATTGTATACTCCTATATTGTGCACCCCAAAATGAAATGCACCGCTGACAGCCTATTGAACTGGGCTAGATCACAAGTGTTAGTTCAGGCACTGGTATTTTCTTTCAGCAGATACCAACGCTTCAAGTGCAGAGGGATGGTGAAGTTAGAATATACAGATTTCTAACTGCCATCCACGCTTACGACTGAACACAGGTAGAGGTGGCGTAAGGCTGGAGTCCAATCGAAGAAGCCCTGGTGGCTGCAGACAGCACGGTCTCAGGTGTCGCTGCTATAGATGAGGACAGCTAACATCTGCCTCTAGACTGGATGGCTTCAGGATCTCAACTCCAACCTCAAGAACAGGAAGTTGGAAGTACCCAGGTGAGAGATGAAGGACTCTTCCTGTTTTTGGAGATCAGAAGGTATCACTTAACCAAGACCTCACTCATTCAGGTCAAGGACTCAACAGTAAGGAGGAGCTTCATTGATTTCTTCCTTACCTTTTTGGCTCTTGGTTTTACACCAAAGCCCTGAATTTGTTCATCCCACGGATATATATAGAAACACACCTTATGTTTTGCTACATAGTAAGGACACTAGTACAAGTTTAGTTGGTTCCAATACACATGGATAAATTACCCATTTTACCTTTACAAGAAGACTGAATATATAGGCTGCCTGAAAGATTTAAAGATCAAATAAGAAAACTGTTGGGTGGACATTTTCTTGGTTTACAAGCAACTGACTGGTGGTCATGCTGTTTTCCTCACCAAGCCCGCCACAGGAATCGCTGTCTGCGCCCTTTTATTCCTGCTTCGTGCTCACAGGAAGATAGGAAGTCCTCAAGTAAACAACCTAAATGTTTGCCTCGGAGGAATTTCAGCTGCATTGTCCTGTCTTCGTTTGCTTGGGAGCTCTTGAGAGACAGTGTCTTTGGCAGACACATTAAAGACTCTTTAAAATGGGCTTTCCTGAGAAGCCTTTCTACGCTGTAGTTTCTAGAGCATTAAACATCACCTGTGCAGACCTATGCAAGTACAATGCCCACCTGTGGAAAAGCACCTGGCTTTGTGCCCAGCCTGCGCAGTGGCTCCGCCCGATCCCCACAGGCATTCGCTGTGGCCGTCTCACCACCCCCACGTCAGGGTCAGCAGGAGGAAAAGCTCACTCCACGGGACTCAAGGCAAGTGGACACGCAGGGTCGTGGTCCCTCGTGGCACACAGAGGTCAAGCAGGAAGTGGCATGTGACAGCCGTGATGGCGGTAACCCACTTTGAAAGCGACCGCTGGGCTTTCCTCTCGGCGGTCACAGCCCTGAGAAAAAGCCTCTTTCTTCAGTCTCACCTCATGCTGCCCCAGGAACCTCCCAAGCCATTCCTGACAACCTCCTTTGGAAAGTCGGTAACCAGCTCTTCTCCTGCGAACTACTAGGATTCGGATTCATGGTTCTTCTGGTTCTTCTAGACTCCAGGTTCTTACATCTGACCGTTAAGACTAGGAGCTCCTACAATGAAAAGGGCCCTGGAGGTGCTGGAGATTTTTAAAATAGTAGAATAACGCTGACGATGTTAAATATAATACTGATGTCTTAGTCACTTTCTTGTCGCTGAGAAAGAGCACCTGACACAGGAAATACAAAGTGAAAGGGGTCTCGAGCCCCCTTTGGGTGCTCCTTACCCAATTATGCCACTCACTCCCCGAGAGGTCGGGCAGAAGATCTTTATTGTAGGGAGGCGAGCGGGAGGCAGGAAGGCAGAGAGCGAGAGAGCAAAAGAGGAAGTGCTGGGGTATTTATAGGGCGGGCAATGGAAGATCCTTCCTTGGGAGAAGCGGCCTTTGATATCCTATCGCAAGCCAGGTTGCCTTTAGAATTTTGCGCCTTGCAGAAGCTCTAGTTTCGCGCTTTACAATTTCGGCGGGAGAAAGGACTCAGTCGGGGAAGAACCCGGAAGTAAGATATAAAATGGCGGGGAGGGGGGTTTATATTTTAACATGTGCGATCTCCTGCGATCTCCTAACACAAAGGAGGAGAGAGATCTGTCCCGTGGTGGCACACCTATAACACGCAAGTTGTTTTTTTTTACATTTAAGGATTGGGGATATAGCTCGGTGGCACCATGCCTGCCTCCCAAGGGCGAGGTCCTGAGTTCAATCCCCAGTATCATAAAAAAATAATAATAAAAAAGCTACGGTATGAGTTGTTTTTTCTGAACTGTAATCTCTGCGTTCAGGTTTAATTGCAGTGCTGGCACTGCGTGGTGAGTGAGACGGTTTGGGATGCAGTCTGGGTCCTCCTCTCTGAGAGGTTCACCCCCCACTGTGCTCGCCCTTACAGCCCAGGCAGAAGAAAGGCAGGGAAGGTGAGCACAGAAAAAAGCTGCCTGGGACGGCAGCAGGGAAGTGGGGGGGGGGGGGGGGGGGGGAGCTGAAGCACAGCCTCCCAGGCCACACCCCAGTGGCCGCCTCTTCCCACTGTTACCCACCCCCCATGACTCAATTACCTTCCCAAAACCGGACCTAGCAGCATGCCAGGCCTTTGGAGGTCATCTTGATCTAGACTGTAACACTGACCAAGATAATACTAACGATATTAAAATGTTTTAGAGTTTCTTTAGGCTGGGAGTATAGCTCAGCACAGCCCTTGCCTATTTTTTTTCCCCATTGAGTTTGTTGGTACATTCTAGATATACAGTACAGTTACATTCATTATTGGGATCTTGTACCTTTACATGACAGGTCTTGGTTAGCAGTTTTTCCCCTTGTCCCTGCCCTCCCTTCAATCCCTCCTCCCCTCCCCATTTACAAACACTTTATTTCCATTTTGTAATTTTTTTTTCTTTTCCCTTATTACCTTTCCTCTACTCTTCCCACTTTCCCTACACCTTTAGCTCTTTTCTTCCCATTTCACAATGTCAGTTATGTCATTAGGATCTTATATACTGTTATAGTTTTTCACACCAAAGAAACTATTTGGTATTTATACATGTGTGACTTATTTATTTCACTTAGGAGTACATCCTCAATATGTATCCATTTTCCTATGAATGAATCTGATTTCTCATTCTTTATGGCTGAGGAGTATTACATCTTATAGAAAAAACACATCTTCTTTATCCAGTTTCCAACTGATGGGCAAATGAGCTGTTTCCAAGATTTAGCTATTGTAAACTGTGCCACTATAAACATAGCTGTGCATATATCCCTGTGATGTGATTCTTTTAATTCTTTTGGAAAGATACTCAGCAGAGGGATGTCTGGGTCAAATGTAACCTCTCATCCCAGCTCTTTGAGGTATCTCTATATTGATTTCCATAGTGGTTGCACCAGTCTGCACTCCCACCAACAATGGAGAGGGGTTCCTTTCTCCCCACAATGGAACTTTTTTTTTTTTTTTAAATAAATGGTTTTGGACAAACTGGATCTCAACCTGCCAAAGATTAAAACTGGACCCTTATGTTTCACCATGCACTGAATTAAAATCCAAGTGGATTAAAGATCGAAATATTAAAACAGAAACACTAAACTTGCTGGAAGATAAGTTAGGCAGAACTCTTGAAGACATTGGCATAGGAAAAGACTTTATGAACAAATCCTCAGTAGCACGGGAACTAGCAGAAAGAATCAACAACTGGGATCTCATCTTATTAAAAACCTGCACTGCAAAAGAAACCATCAACAGAACTAAGAGACAACCTACAATGTGGGAAAAAATTTTTACCAGCTGCTCCTCAGACAAAGGACTATTATCTAGACTATATATAAAGAATTCAAAACAATCAGCACCCCCTGAAATATAAAGACCCGATTCCAAAATGGGCATCTGAAATGAACAGACATTTCTCAGACAAACAAGTAAAAGCAGCAAGTAAATATATGAGCACTTGCCTATTATTCATGAGGTCCTGAGTTCAATCCCCAGTACAACAACAACAATGGTCTCTTTAAATAATACTGTATTTCACTTGAGCTAGTTATTAAAATGAAGTTTTGAACATGACATTTGCATATTCAACAATATATCTGTCATGACTGGAAATAAGCGCCCCCAAATAGAAAAATGCAACTGAGCGCTGGGGATTTAGCTCAGTGGTTCTGATGCCTACCTCACAAGCGCAAGGACCCAAGTTCGATCCCTGGTACCCGCCCCCAAAAAAGAAAGAAAAATATAACTGAAAAGAAACTTTCCTGGACATGCCTTCCGTTCTAAAGGAGATACGTGGAGTGATGAAAAGGGAAGTGGAGAAATTAACTGTTTTGCATGTTAAAGTGGTACCACGCCCCTGAGTAGTTTGGGTGATACTGGCCAGCCTTGATTTGAGTTTCGTTTGGTTTAGTTCAGGAAAATGTAGTAAGAACTTCCAACTAAATTCCATGGTGGAAGGAGGAGTGAGACGTTTCACATTCACCGTGCTGTTAGAGAGAGGTGAATTTCGGTGCCTTCAACCTTGGCATACAGGCTGTCCTCTGACAGGAAGGACGCCCGGATGAAAGCAGATGCTGAACAGGAGTGGGAAGGGCTTTGCCCGGCACCCAGGGTTTTGCCAATCTCCAGGCGACCTTGCTTGTTACACCGTCTCTGTCTATGTAAATGTCCCCCTAGAGCCAAAAGATGAAAACGCTTTAGCGTGGATGACCTGCAACAGTCCTCCCCCCAGGTAGCCAGGAATCCCCCCCCCCAAAAAAAAACAAACAAAACATCGCTTCTCTGGACAAGTAGGCTGCTGTTAACTGAGCATCTGCTATGTGCCTCCGGCTGCTGAGGCAAAGATCGCTGTGATTTGCGGAACTTCTCCCGAGAGAGGGAAGCTAGTGGGCGCGAGAGAGGAAATCCCAGGCTGGCTTCTTCCTCACCGTCCAAGCCCATGGACTGAGAGGTGCAGACAGCCCGAGAACCAGGCCCTCCTTGTTTTGTCCGGGCTCCATGGCCCGAGAGCCCGGCCAACCGTCAGGGCAACGCAGCTCCCAAGAGCTCTTGCTCCGAAGTCTGCTTCTCTTTTTTCTAGGCTGTACTGCAAAAGCATGTTTCAGAGTGGCAAACCAGGCCCAGAGACAAACAGCCTTCGGCGCTGCAGCGAGCCGTCCAGTCCCCACCGCGCGCTGGCAGCGCCCAGCCCTGAGCCGGCTCAGCCCCTTCCAGCCGCTCGGCCTCTGCAGCTTTCGACAATGCCGAGGGACACTGTGGTCCACTTCCATGCTGACCTTTGTCCCAGCCTGAGTTCCTTTCTGATTTTCTCACCTTACCCTTACAGGCTAGTGCAGCCAGGTGACCGAACATTTCTTTAGTAGATTTTTTTTTTGTTATAGTTAAAAAAAACAAGTCTACTTTTTGGAGACTCCTCCATGCTACTTACTGATTCTCTAGTAAAACCGCAGTTAGCATCTTCCAAGAAGGTGGTGGCTCTGAAAGGAGGCTGTGGCTGCCCAGTGACCTGGACCTACGAGGAGAAGAATGACTGCTGGCTTCTCAGCTATTGTGCTGGGGATTTTCTGTTCTTTTGTCCTCTTGGTTGCTGCTATCAGTGCCTCAAGTTTTGTTTTATTTGCAGCACTGGGATTTAACCCCAGCCTTTGCATTAAGATACTGCCCCCCCCCCCGCTTTTAATTTTGAGGAAGGGTCACACTAAAGTGCTAAGTTGCCCAGGCTGGGTTTTAATTTGCAATCCTCCTGCCTCAGCCTCCCAGATTGCTGGGAGAACACTTTTATGACTGTACAACCTTTGCTTAGCATTAAATCCTAGAGCACTCATGTGACAGTCTCCCTAGGTCTGTCTTATAAGGGAAGGTGCTCTGTTTATTTATTTACTCACTCACTAAATATTGACTAAACCTCCATTGTGTGTTGGGCAATATTTTAGTCAAGCCCACAACAGAGCCCTGGGCCCTCACAGCTCCAGGAAGCTGCTTCTCTTCCCCTCTCCTTTTCCCAAACGTCAGACATAAGTCAGGAAACATCACAAAACTTCACTGAGCTGTAAGTCCACGGCGCCCTTTGATATTGCTATGCTTCCACTCCACCCCTATAGGGAGTTTTTCAACCGTGGCCGTGCTTTAGGAAATCACCTGGAGAACTTTAGAAAGCACAAAGTGGAGATTTAAAGTCAGAATCTAACTTTGAGGCCAAGGCTGTGATTTCAACTGATACATAGGTTTTTAAACTATTAGAACCTCATAGACTCTATGATGAAACTAATCATTGCAATTTTTCTCTCCCATCCTCCCCCATCTGTGTGTGCGTGTGTGTGAGACAGAGAGAGAGACAGAGACAGAGGCAGAGAGACATGAAATACAAGCAAAAATCTTGGCCACTCCCCGGTTGAAGGATTGAGGTAACAGTCACGTATAAACCTGGTGCAGTAGTTCTGATTCCCTTCATTTATTTTTGCTTCCAAACACTGGAGGAGTTGACTATATATGGAAACTGCCCCCCACCACTGCTCATGGGCGTGGGTGGTCATCTCCTAGCCCCACACTGATGTTTTTCTCCTGGGAATCAGTAGTTTGAGGAAGACAAACGAGATTCTGGTTGAGTTTCTAGCGTAGAACCTCCGAGTTCTGAGTCCGTGGCGGGACAGGTGACTTTGACGGACAATTGATACACAAATCGGTGCAAATGTAAATTTACAAAAGGTTCATTTTATTAGAAAAGCGGAGTCCTTGGAATAGCTTTTGTATTGCTTGACTTCCTGATACACTCTTTCTTAAAGACAAGTCACTGCGGCAAAGTTTAAAATCCGTTGTTGTGCTTCTTCCTTTGAAGCTTAGCTGACGTGTGAAAGGATACTCCTTGCAGAGTAGGCATCTTAGTGGTCTGGAGACGTAATCGGCTGTGGTGGCTGCTGAATTTAGAAGTGACTACAGTAGGCACTGAGAATTTGAAGAGACAGAGAGAGAGAGAGAGAGAGAGAGAGCGAGCGAGGGAGGGGGAGAGAGAGAGGAGAAAAGGAGGGGTTGGGGGAGGGAGACGTTGTGCCCCACCCACTTCCCTTCTGCCCCTGCCTCACTTTCCTTCGTGCGCATGCGCTTTCAGACAGCTCGGCCAGCTCAGCTCGAAGGCGACTTTGGCGCCAAAGTCCCCTTCAGGCTTTCGTCCAGGCAGGTGTCCAGAGCGTGATTTATGAGCACGGTGAGCAGCAGATCGCGGCTTCCTCCATTATTGTTTGCCAAGGGACTGCTATGGGCCTCACTCAGCATCTTTGGGAGTTTTAAGTGTCCAAGGAGAAGGGCTTCCTAAGCGAGGGCCCAGGCCTGTGAGCATCTGCCGGCCCGGCCCCCTTCAGTCCCGGGGTGGTCTGCCTGGGCTGTGAGCGGGAGGTGGGGGTGTGGGCTCCCCCTTCTCCCTGGCCACTCCACTGCAAAGAAACTCATGTAAAAGATTTATAGATTTTAAGTAGCATTGAATTTCAGAATCCAGCTAAGGCAAGGTCTGTTACAGACTAATAAAGCAGGATAATAAGTGCATTAAATGCGAGGTACTTAGGAGAGTCTACGTACGGTGCGCTGTGCAGAGTCCCGGGGTTAGTACTCATCATGGCGGCTTGTGTTTCCTATATTTCCATGCACGCAGTGGCTTCTGTTTTCACATCCTCTTTTCTAGACCACAGACTCTAGTGGGCAAGGGCTGTTCCTTGGGCTAGCAAAACCCGTGCCTGAAAGCTTGTCTTCCTAGCAGTCGGAAGGCTGAACGCGCTCCTTACGACACCATCAGGAGTGCAGGAGTGACCAGCAAGAGAGCTGGAGATACAGTAGTTTTAGAAAGGTTAGATCAAATAATTATTAATTTGAAGATAAATACCTAACGGATTTAGAAACTTCTTTTTAAGCCTTTGTTTTGCTTGATTGGAATTTTGAGTGTTCAAATGATTTTGTTTGTTTTTTTATTGTAAGTTTGTCAAGATGTGATTCATATACAGCACAGCTCAGTCCCTTACAGTGTACACATCAATGGCTTTTGGAATAATCATCACTATAATCAATTTTGGAACATTTTCATCACTCCAAAAAGAAATCTCATACTCGTTAGCAGTTATTCCTTCACCATCCCCTCCTCAAACTCTCCAGTTGTCCAGACTTATCTAGTTTTAGTCTTCATAGATGTTTTTTCCTTTTCTGGATTTGTCATATCAGTGATCTCATACACATATGATCTTTTGTGACTGGCCTTTTTCACATAGCATGAGGTTTTCAAGATTTATTCCTTCTTTGGGTGGGGGATTTAGCTCAGTGGTGCCACTGCCTGCCTCGCAAGTGCAAGGTCCCGAGTTTGATCCCTGGTACAAAGAAACAAGAACAAAACAAACAAACAAAAACCAAAACCAAAACAATAAAAAGATTTATTCCTTCTTTTTCGTCACTGAGTAATATTTCATCCTGTGGATATCATATATTACTCATCCATTCATCAGTTGATGGACATTTGGATTGCTTCCATTTGGGGCTATTTTGAGTAATGTTGGTATGAATATTAGTGCAGAGGCTTTTAGGTAGGCATATGTTTTCATTTCTCTGCATAATATTTTTATTTCATTTTTCTTGAATGTGTTACGTAAAAGAGATTGCTGGACCACATGGCAACTCTTAGTCAGTCTTTTGAGGAACTTGTCTTGGTCAGCATTTCAATAAGCAACCTCGGGTGAGGACAAATTATAATGATTAAATTTCTGAATGGTATAAATGTGCAAGAAATCAGTTCTCCAAATGGTGCTGCTCCGTATGGCAGCTGCTAGCCACATACACTCATCGAGCCGCTGAAACATGCTTTGTGCAAATTGAGATGAGCTATAGATGTGAAATACACTCTGGATTTCAAAGCCTTCCTGTGAGGAAGTGCATATAAATGTCTCAATCATTTTTATGCTACCCATGTTGAATTAATAATATTTTGGTTGCATTGAAGCAGATAAAACATTATTAAAATAAAATTAACCTGCGCTCTAAAAGCTTTTTAACATGGCTACACGAAGAGTTGAGGGCTGGGGATTTGGTTCAGTGGTTCCAAGCACAAGGTCCTTAGTTTGATCCCTGGTACTGGGGGGGGGGCAATTTGAAATTAACACTTTGAAATTGCACTTTATTTGTCTTGCATGGTGCCACTGTGTGGCATTGGTATACGTTGGTTCCACCTTCATACATTTGATAGACACTAACCTGGCAGAATTTGGAATCAGTCTGCCCCAGGATGGAAACCAAATTCTTTTTAGCTGTTAAGCAATGGAAAAATTTATTTAACATCTCTAAAATTTGGTTCTCTGAACTGTTCAAGTTGGAAATTAAAAAAAAATCACCTTATCAGAATGTCACAAGGATAACTAGAAGAAATTGCATCAAGAGTTTAGCTGAAAGCAGGCACATCGAACCCAATAAATGTTATTTCTCCTCTCTCCTTCCTTCATTTCCCCTCCAGTCAGGGGTGGGTAGTGAACCTGGCCTGTCTACTTGCAGGTGTGGGTGCTAACATGTACCTCCTGTGTGACAGTGAGCTTGTTTAAATGAGGGAATTCATGATAGTATGCATCACAGAATGACTTCAGTAGTTGCTTTATCAAGTAGGCAAACCTCAGGAATGACACAAATCCCTGCTTTCATCTCCTTAGTGATCAGGGCAGAGTTGGCCTTTGTCTGTGTGCAATGCTGTGCACGCCAGTTCTCCTGGTAATTCTGGATTGTTTGCATTTGTTCCACACAAGGCTCAGGTTGTTCACTGTGTTTCAGGATGTCACTGGAATGACCGAGGGCTCATTCCCTATGGAAAATGAAGTGAGACCTTCTCAAGGGAGCTTGGTTCATTGGAATGTCCTGTTTCTGTTTGGTCTCAAAATATCATGCCAAGTTCTGCTTTCTCTGAACACTTTGGACCCTGCCTTGGCCCAGGAAAGCACAGTTCAGTTTAAATGAAAGAAACACATATGCCAGGGCTCTTTCCAGACTCCCCAGCTCTGAGGCAGGTCTGGTTGACCAGAAGCCGTATTCTCCCAATGGCATTGATTGTAAATTGCCTTCTTCACCATTGCCCAAAAGACTTAGCTCCTTGCCCAAGTCAGCAACTACGGCATCAGGAAATTCACCAGCGTAACTATCTTTAGGTGTATAATTCAATGTTATTAGGCAGTATGATCAAGAACTACAGTGAATATTTAAATTTTTAAAATTTATTAGAGAAAAGACCCCTCTAAATTATCCCCTCCCTTGAACACACTCCTGCCATCTTTCTTGACATTTTCTAAAGCAGTTCTGGAAATTCTCTTTCATGAGTGTCTTTAGTTGTGCTGTCCCGGCTGCCACGGTGTCCTAACTTGATTCAAAATGGCGACCTTTCATGATCATCCTGATTTTAGAGACGCAACTGTCACACAGTGAGGGACTTAGGGAACAAGGTGGGTGAGGACACACCATAGCATTTTGTTCTGAGGGCACCTTTCCGTAGGATCATGCACGGGGGCAGGGCTCGCTGCATTTTTGGTCACACTTTTCAAAGACACACACAAAAAGACTTCCGGCTCTGCTTCACAAAGTGGCAAGAGTGATGGCACAGTGTGTTTGAGGTAAGTAGGGAGTATTCTGAGTGGGATTGATGGCCATGCGTCTTTTACTGTAATGCATTTTTAAGCTTAAACACACATTGTAATTTTTAATCAGCTCTTATAAATACAGTCAGGATTTTGTACTACCATCTCCCCATCTATCTCCATAATTGTTTTTATCCTGTAAAACTTAAATTCTATATGAATTAAGTAATAACTCCTTATTCCCCCTTTTCCCACCTCTTGGACAACATCAGTCTACTTGAAGTCTCTATGACTTTAACTATTCAAAGTATCTCGTATTAATGGAACCAAACAGCATTTATCTGTGTGTGATTGCTGCGTTTCACTTATCATGAGGTCCTTATGGCTCCTGGAGGTTAAAGCGTGTGTCATCTTTTCCTTCCCTTTTAAGGCTGAATACTATTCCATAGCCTGAATACGCCACAGTTTGCTTTTTCATGCATTTGTTGGTGGATTCTGGGGTGGCCTCCACCTTTTGGCTCTGTGGGCAGTGTGCTCTGGCATGGGTGTGCAAGGTGAGTCTTTTGCACTTTTGGAGGAAGACCGAGCCTCAAATATAGAAAACAACAGGTGGAATGGAAATGAAAACTAACTTCACTTGATTAAAGGAAATATTTGCCCTAAACATTGAAGTTTCATGCAATCAGATAAAAGTTCTAGATGCACTGAGCATTCTAGCAGCTCTTTACTTGTAGGACTATGCAAAAGGACAACCACATAAAATTATAGCATTGCTAGAGAATTAATTCCTTTCTTTTCTCTATGCTTTTCGCCTATGTGATCTATAATATGCCTATTTGAAACACAGTTAAAAAACAATGAGCCGCCACTCTACCTTCTGGAGAGGCACAGACAGCGGGCTGCAGTAACAGAACAGAAACTTGGGCTGCAGTAACAGAACAGAAACTTTCCCCGTGCCCTCTGGCCACCTTTTTTCCCACTGGCTTCATTAGAGAATTAGCGCCTTTCAGCTTATCCTTCAGCACATCCTTCAGCACAGATTTGGCACCCTGGAGGGCCCTTTGACATTGTACTGCACCCTCTAAAGAAACATCTAAAGACTTCCTTCCAGCTGTCACCACATGTGATAAAGGGTCGTTACTGACACAATTGCTTCAGTTGCCCCTGACTAAGTACACAGTGAATAGAAATGCATTTCTTGCCATCTCTGGGGCAGAAGGCCATTGGAAACACTACGTGAACTTCTGCGCCTTCTTTGCCCAAACGATTGAAGAGGGACACAACTCTTGCTGTGGAGAGCAGCAGAAACGATCCAACGTCTGATAAAGTCAAGTGAAAAAAGTAAAGCAGCATTGATCACTGGGATCAATCGAGAGAATGCCACATAGCTTCTAATCTATAAGGTCTTTATCTGCTTCCTACTTCAATATGTACAGAGAGGAGCAGTTTGTTCCAGCGTTTTAGAACTTGAGTCATGCTGTTCCCTCAGGTAGGAAGGAGGTCATTAAGAAAAGTCAAAGAACTGAATGTGCTGCTCCTCCAGGCTCATTTAGAACTGTGAAAGCTCCTCACCTTCTGGCCCAAATACAGCTGGCCAGAGAGGGGTAATTCTCAGAGAAATTAATTACTGCCCACAGGCAGTCACCAGACAGACTCAGTGAATTATTTGTAAAATTAAATTATTTGATGATGAGGTGGTGGTAGGTGGGGAACGCTTCCTTGTACATTGTTGGTGGGGATGTAAACCAGTACAACCACTATGGGAATCAGTGCGGAGATTCCACAAAAAACTATTCCACTCGACCCAGCTAGCTATTCCTTTTCTAGATATCTTCCCGAAAGTGTTAAAGACGTGGTACCACAGTGTGTACCCATGTTTATAGCAGCACAAGTCGTAGTAGCTAAATCCTGGAAGCTTATATGTCCACCAACAGATGAATGCATAAATGGGGCTTATACTACTCTGTCATAAGAAGGAAAAACTTGAGTCCTTTATGGGAAAACAGATGCACCTTGAGACCATATTGTTAAGTGAAATAGTTCAGACACACAAAACCTTAACCATCACAGTTTCCTCTTATATGATGAAATCTAAACTATAAATAAAGAGTGAAATAAAGGAAAGGTATAAGAAGTAGGAAGATAGATCTTTCTCATATGGGTAGGGGATTAAGAGATGAAGGGAGGGGAAGAAGGGGAAGAGGGGGTTACAAAAATAAAGTGTGCTGTGTACATGTACCGGTTCCCCGAGAGGAATGTAGCTGTTATGTCTTAGAAACACGCGCCATAAAACAACCCCAAAACATTATTTGAAGAAGAACTGAGGGGGAAGGGATGGGAGAAGTTGAGGCGGTGACAGGGACCTTTGCTCGTCTGGAACGGTGGCGTGGCCCTATTCTCGGCATTGTTGACTAGAAACAACAACAACCAAAAAAAACAAACAAACAAGAAAAGCCCCCATTCATTTCACTTCAAAATGATTTCAGTGTATTGCACAAATACAGTAAATATAAAAGTAACAGATTTAAAGAATGCTTAACTCATAATCCACTTTCATAATATAGTAAGCCTTAATTTTTCCACGTTTTTCAGTCGTCGTCCATAATAACTTCAAAAATATTGCATTTTTTTTCAAATTAGTACATGTGTGCGGTACCTGGTGGGGAGCTGTAGTGTGCACATCGCGTTTTCAGCCTTTTTACATCCCTTCCTTCCTCTATCTCCTTCTGCCCCGCGCCTAGGTCTCCTTTCCGTCTCCATAGCCGACTCTCTGCTGCCCGTCATCCATCTCTTATTTTGCTCTTTAAATTATTTATTAATTAGTAATTGAGTATCTCATTTTACCCTTTGATAACTCACGTTATTTAACCAGATCGTTCAAAGTTAGATTTAAAGGTACCGAAATCTGAGGAAAACAAATCCGTACAAATGGGGCAGAGAGAAATTATATTTAATGATAAAAATATGCAAACTAAAAGAATTTAGTAAACTCATGGGCCTTTATGACAGACAAAACAGCATGAAAGCTGGCTAGATTAAGTGAGGCTTCATAGATATATACTGAATATTAAAACAAAAAATTATTCTGGGAAGTAGTAATATATCTCAGAATTTAATATACCAAGCAGATAAAAATAGGGAAGAATAAGCCTTGAAAATAATAATAAACATTTTCAACACACACACATATTTATGAACTTATATCCTATGGAAAACACATGCTCTTTTATGACTATGTGCATTCACGTAACTCAATGATACACTTGGCCAGTAAGAAAATATGGAAATTTTAGAGGTTGTGTTCTTCACTCAAAATTTAATAAAACTGGAAATCAGTATAGATATGCAGAGTTAAGGAAAGCTCCGCCTAACTCCGTGGAAACTTATTTAATATCATAAGTAATAAGTGGTGTGGGTTCTGCATCAGTGTAGCACTTGTGAACACAGGTCCAAACAATGATGCTAAGTAACTGAGAAGTTAAAATCCTACAGTGAGATCCCAGCTTCCCTAGGATGCCCGGCCAACTATGAATCCTTGGAAAAATTGCCAAAGTTTCCGAAAATTCTAGTAAGACATGAATTTTGAATTCAAACCAATGACGAGCCGGAGTAAACTGTAAATGTTATTTCTTTTTCCTTCCTAGCATCAAGGAAACAAGCACCACTGTGACAAAGCTGCTTTTCCAGGGCCTTGATAAGATCTTGCGCCTTGGTCTGGAGCTGCTTGCTGAAGCGCTAGACTTTTAATCAGCAGAAAGAGGAAACCAAGGTTTCCTTCCCAGCTGGACCCAGCTTCCAGAGAATGCAAAGCTCTGTTCACAGAATTCTCTGGGTGCTGTCTGCGCAAGAACCATTTTTCTAAAAATTCCCCTTGGTATTAAACTAAACAAAGGCTGTGTTCCCGTTTTAACAGGTAGTTCCTTAAAGGAAATTCTTTTCCATTCCATGTAGAAAAAGCCACTTATGCTGTGCTTATTTGACTTATTCTGTCCATGGCATGATTATTGACATCACATTAAAAAGATATGTTGCAGGGCTGGATATTTAGCTCAGGAGTTCTGCTGCCTGCCTTGCAAGTGCACGGACCTGAGTTCAATCCTCGATACCCACCAAAAATGTTGTATGAGGTAACAGTGTGGACTGTGTTGGGATGGGGGAACAAACAAACAAACTTTATCTATTTAGTGAGATCCAAGGAAAAGGGAAGCTCTGAAGACAGAGGGGTATAAGTGGAGGACTATGGTGCTCTCTCTCACATCTCTGATTCCATTGTGTAAATATTTCCAATTTCCCATTTTCAAAATGTGATCAATTAAGAAAATGAGTGGGAGGCAGCCCTGGCTGTGAGTCACCCCCTGGTAAAGCCCTCAGATTCCAGAAGACACCACATTGCAAAAGACCTCAAAACATATGCTGGCCTAACAAGGGATAATTTTCACTTCTTTTTAAAGTAAAATGTTTATCTCGGAAGACTGGAAAAACTGAAAAGTCCTTGGGCCTGCAAACTCTTGCCTGCATTGTGCAGTCTTCAACACATGGCATCCTGTTGCAACAGCGGTGATGACAGAGACCCTGGAACTCATTTAGACAAGAAGCCCAGAGCAGTGACTCCTCAGGAGGCTCTCGCACACCCTGCTGATGCTTCTCCTTTGCCTTTGCTCTCTGTGCTTCCTGACAGCTTCTGCACCCCATGCCTCTCCTTTTCTTCGAGGTCAGGTCCTCCCTGGAGTGGTGGGAGCTCAAGAGGTGACACCCCTGGGTGCTCCAGACCCTCATCCTGGCACATGGAGCCTCTTTCCACACAGCTGGCCTGGCCAAGGGGTCCTAGTGTTTAAGGATCAAATGCCCAGGAGGCCACTGCTGACCCCACCAATCCTGCAGGAGTGTGGAGCTGTGTAAAAGGGAAATTGGGCTTGGTTTCAACCTCTTTTATTACTAAGGGCAACTGCTGACCTGTGCTTATTGGGAAGAAATCCGGTTTGGAAGTTTGTAGAGCAGGTTGCTGGAGAATGAAAACATGCTCATGAGCCAGGTCCTTTTGCTTTTCTTCAGTGTTTGCTTAGATTATAAGAGAAATACTAGCATGTACAGTATTATTTAGTATGTGATGATTAAGTGGGGATTGATGCATTTGTACCCACACAAATGTTTTGAATTTCTTGAACATTATTCTAAAGTTATTCTTGAAAATTTATTCTGCAGCTAAAGAAGCAGCAATGTCATTTGGCAAACATTGACTCTCTAAATATGTGATTGGACTGGAAAAATCTACCAAACTTGAGAACAAATAATATTTGAACGAAAGGCAGGAAATCAGACTAAGAGCGCTTATTCTGGTATGAGTCGTTGTCCCCAATGACAGTGCATCCTTCCACTGTATTGTAATATAGTTAATAAATCTAAAACGTTCAGCCAAATTCACATTAAGCTGACTGGTCCCACGTGGGGCAGGTGGCCTCCCAGAAGTCCTAGGTTGGTAGGAGTTAGCAGCTACCCTGGAATCTCTCAGGGGAGCCTCTTTCCTCTCACAGGAAATCACACATTTAAAACCAGTCCTCAGCGGGTATGCATAGAGTCCTTGGGAAATTGTACTCGGCAGCAACTTTGGATCCACCTTCCATAAAAGGGGAAACTTCCGAATGCTGTCAACTTACTCCAGTTCTCAGAAGCAAGACAGGTCTTCATCAGCTAACCCGGAGAAGCTGGGATTGTCCCTTAAACTGTTTTTTTAAAAAAATGATTCTTCTCAAGAAATTGTGCCATCGCTGTAGTTGAATGGCATCCTGAGCTCACTCTGCTTTTTTACTACCAGGCTAAGCAGAGCGTATGACCTTGTTTTGTCTCTTCCTGGAGTTTAAATCTTGTGAGCCCACTCAATTTGTATTTGTGTTGCACTTAAACATTATTTCATTTGTCTGACTTCCTTAAAAGACTCGTAAAGAGGATTTCTTAAGAGAAAAGTTTCTTAAACTCTTTGATTACCACAAATCAGAAAAACTGTGGAGTAGAATAGAGCCCAGTTTGCTAAGAATTGCAGTGGTTTTCAAACCTGGCTCTTTCAGGAAGTACTGGAGGGCAGCGCATTCTGACCTGAGGCTGAACTGTTTAGGGGAAGGTGTTCCGGTCTGTGTCACTGACTTTGAAATGTGTCTAAGAGCAAGATACTGTGTACTGAGGAACAGCTGCATGGATGGTTCAGGGAGAGCAAGGACAGTAGGATGCAGACGGCAGAATCTGGATTTTGACTACACGTGTCTTCATGGCAGAATTATTTCATTTTTTCAAGTGTCAGCCTTTCCTAAAATATTAAAATATGAGGAAGCATGCATTTTTTTTTTGTGGAAGATACAGTGGAGTTAATACAGTTGAAGAGTGAATGAGAAAATTATAAAATTAGATTTAGGAGCTCCTCCTAAAAAAAAAAAATCAGAAACAGGAAAAACCAAAAATAGGTAACAGAAAATTATTAGGTACGTGGAATTGTTGTAAGTAAGAATATTTGCAGCAAAATGAAAAAATAAAAATGGAAAAGGGATAAATTTGAAAAAAAGTTAAAAGAGATTAAAAAAATGCAAATGCCTGTTTACCCTACCTCCCTTCTTTTATCAATGAAATATGAATTTCTGGGGATTGGCCTGGTATTGGTTGTTTTACAATTTTATGTAACTTTAATATGGATCCAGGATGGAAAATTGCTAGCTGAAAAATGTTTTGGGAGGAAAATATCCTTTAAAAGCAAAACATTTATTAGATGGTAGAAATCATTAAAATGAAGCCATGCCATGATTCTACCAACAACTGGTGATCCGTGGGTTCTAAAAGATTGGCTTTTATCTGTGCTAATTTCTCAATTGCAATTATGAAAAATAAATATTTAGTAATTAGTACACTGTTTCCTGACTCACTTGCTTATGCTATCAGAAATCAATGGAATTAAATTTCCCATACATCTTCAGTTAAGATTTTTTTCTAATAGTTTCTCTGGTGTGAAAAACTATAATAGTACAGAAGATCCTAATGAGATAATTAACAATGTGAAATAGGAAGAAAAGGGCTAAAAGTGTAGGGAAAGTGGGAAGGGTGGGGGGAAGGCAATAAGGGAAAAGAAAAATAAATATGAGAAAATGAAAAAATGGAAATAAAGTGTTTGAAAATGGGGAGAGGAGGAGGGAGTAAAGGGAGGGCAGGGACAAGGGGAAAAAATGAGAACCAAGACCTGTCATGTAAAGGTACAAGATCCCAATAATGAATGTGACTGTACTGTTGTAAGATTTAAGTCTCACTTTCAGTCCTGGAGCGTGAACAGCCAAGAGGCTTTCACGATGCTGGGCTCAGAAGCTCAGTGAGGCTCCAGGAGCTAGTCAGACAGCGAGAGTCACCCAGGAAGGAACACACCAGGCAAGTTGGCAAATAGACCTTTATTATTCTGGCCAGACAGCACTCCCCAAGCCAAGTGGCTCAGAGAGGCGGCTAGCTCAGAAACAGAGGCCACTTCATATAGGGCTGAAGGGGAGGGGGTTTACACTTAAAACTTACAGGAAGAGGACAAAGGCAAAGAATCAGTTGTTCTGACCTAGTGGTTATCAGGCACATACTTGACCGTCACGTACTAATGATCAGCAGATTGTTCATCCATTGTTCCATTTACAATTTAGATTATAATGTTCAGAACATTCAGATTACAGACATACAAAGAGTGACACAATCCATGTTGAGTCTCTGTGTTCACTATAGTCTTCATCTAGCCTCCCAGCTACTTCAAAACAATTACCTAACAACTCACAATTAATCATTAGTTTTCCTATAAGGGATGGGGGGAGCGACAGTCTCTAGGTCATTTGCTGGTCAACACGGAGTCGCTCTGGTTCAGTCAGGCTCTTACACTGTATACCTAAAATGTACCGATAAACTCAATTAAAACTAAAAAAAAAATATTTTTCTGCCTAAAATTAAAAAAAACAAGTATCCACAAGATGAAAGACATATTAGTTATTTGAAATGCAATTTACTGTGTTTGTTAAAATGATAGATGAGTATCATAAAAATCTAAGTGTTACTGAAGGTTGAAAAACGAAAGGAAAAATAAAATTTACTTCTAAAGTGACCACATACTCCATGCTATATTTGTGAAAAATACCCAGTGTGTAGGAATTTAATAGGAAAAAATATTGAGTCACTAAATTTTAGATATCAGTGCTTTAGAAAAAGATTAATAAAGTAAAAAAAAAATTTGGGGTGATTATTTTATTTATTTATTTTTTATATTTTCCAGTACTGGGAATTGAACTCAGGACCTTGCGTTAGTGAGGCAGGCACATTGCCATTGAGCTAAAGCCCTGGCCTAGTTGATTTATTTTTAACTCATATGTAAAAATATGTCTTCCCTCCCTCCTATGAACCATGAGAAAATTAATCAATGTATACTTTCTTTCTATTTCCCTTCCTTTAAACCAATTTTTGTTGCTAAATATTTTTTACATTGCCAAGATATATAATGTTCATGTTCTACTTTGAAAGATGGTCCCACTATGTTTCAGTATAGGCCTGTATTTACTAATTTACTATTTTGGATTATATCTAGATATCCTCCTAAAGCCTCAGGAACTCATAGGTGTTACTGGTGTGTGGTACTGGATTACGGGTGCATAACTAGATCAGTCCACTGATTGGTTTAGCATAGCTCTGGGTGTACATAGTGAAAAGGCCCATCTTGGGTGTGGCTGGCAGCAACCAGTGGGCTTTTAGCTGGATGAGAAAAAAGGGAAAGGAAGGCTTGCTACTGGTTGCTTCCTATCTGCCATACCATGGACTATTTTTTCTCTGCCACGCTTCTCTGCTGTTTCGCCCTGTCTTAGAGCCAGTTGACTATGGACTGAAACCTCTGCAAACTGTGAGCTAAAATAAACCTATTGCTCTTCAGCTGGTGGGTGTTGGGTATTTTTGTCCCAGCAGTGAGAAAGTAACTGACATTCTCTGCTCACTGCTCCAGCAGTTACGATAGTTTTGAGTTCTTACCTCTGTAACATTGATGATATAATGGCTAATATTTATTTAGTGTTTACTAAGTGCAAACATTATGCTTACCACTCTTCTTGCATTATCTCATTGAATGTGTACAACAGTTCTCCAAATAGGGACTCCAACTATTTCCTCTTTACAGATAAAAAACAAAAACAAAAAACTGACACAGGTCTGGGGATTTAGCTCAGTGGTTCTGCCACCTGCCTCACAAGTGCAAGGTCCTGAGTTCAATCCCTGGTACAGAAACAAAACAAAACAAAAAAACAAACTGATGCACGGAGAGATGAACTTGATCAAGGTCACACAGTAAACAGCCTTTTAGATTTGGTTATATTGTTTGCCTGGAATTTTTAAATAGCTTTTGTTGAAAAAGACACATGGAATAGATGTTCTTGGTAATGGGGTGTTATCTTCCATTGTCACATCTGTCTGTCTCACATCTTCAACTTTCTGTGAATTCTGGATTTTCTCTCCTTTCAAAGAAGTCATATAATTTTTAATTCCTTGGGACTTGGCAAACAATTTGGGACACTTTCCTTTGTTTAGTTGGAGAATTCTTCTTCTGAAAAATGTATTTTTGTCTGCTTTGTGCCTAGATTTCTCCCTCCTCTGCCTTCCCCTCCCTTCCGCTCCCCTCCCCTTCTGGCCCCTCTCCTCACCCTCTAGTATCCACACATAAATCCTCTGCTGACAGCCTTTGGGTGTATGACTCATGTTTAAAATCAGTGTATCAGAGTTTGTTATTGGCTGAAGACCACCATGTGGAGTGATGGGGCCAGGGAAGATGTTCAGGAGCCAGCAGTGTGGTCCTCAGCACGAATGAAGATGTCCTGCCCAAACAAGTGTTCATTTAATGCTGTGCTGCCAGTCCTGTGAGCTCCCTCAGCTTTGATATTCAGAAGGCTGGGGTGACTCATCGTGTCTGTCCAGGACTCAGTCTTGCCGGGCCTTGTGGGCTGAGCTGTGTCCCCACCAAACTCCTTCACTGAAGTCCTAATTCCCCATCCTCTCTGACTGTGACCTTATTTGGAGAAAGGGTTGCTGCAGGTATGGTCAGCTAAGAAGAGGTCATCCCGAAGGACAGTGGACCCTGCTCCAATCTGACTGGTGCCCTTATAAAAGAACAGTGTGTGAGGGCACAGAGGTGCACACAGGGACAGAGATAGGTGGATACAAAGGCAGAGACTGGTGTCATGTTGTTCAAAAGCCAAGGAGAGAGGCCTGAGACAGGCCTTTCCTACACAGCTTGACTTTGGACTTCTGGTCTCCAGAGCTGGGAGCATCAAACTGAGTTGTTGAGCTGTCCACAACCGCTGAGCTAAGACACCACATTTCAGTGTGACATCTCTTCTCTGTCCCTGCCCTGTCTCCTGTTGCCCCGGGTAAGGACCCTGCATTTCACACCTCCTGGCTCGATGTACCTTCAAGGTCTGGGTCTCCTTCAGCCCCACCTTCGCTGCTGTCTTCTTAAACTCCTCAAGGTCCAAATGTGCCACTAATGTGAAGTGGCTTTTTCAGAATGTAGTATTTACTTGTAGAGAAATCTCTGTGGAGCTTCTAGTCTCAGGGGATTATGTTGGCTCTTCTCTCCCTACCACTGGCGTTGGAGTTATGCTTTATATTTGCAATCCAGTTAGATTTATTGTCACAGTCTGATATTCGTCCTGGAGTTCTTCCAACATCCTCCTTGAGTTTTAAAAGTTGGCATACATTAAACTTCAGCTTTCTGATGCCCAGTTTATGAGTTTTGACAAAAGCAAAGAGTCATGTATCCATCACAGCTGTACCACAGAGAAACAGTTGCTCACCCGAAGAAAAGTCCCTGTATTGTTCTCTTCAGTCTGTAATTGCCCTTCTCCTGGTGCCTGGAAATTATGTCAGTGTTTATACTGCTCTCCTAGTCTGATAAAGTTTCTCTTTTTTGGTAGCTGTTCTTCTTAATTTTTATTTTGGGGTAGAAACCTTTAGTATTTTACTTAAAATGTTCTTTGCTTACTTTTTGGGTCTTTTTGTTGTTTTTGGTGAACTTCAGAGAATGCAACAGAGTCAACATAACTTCTGCTGTCTGTTGAAAGTGTTTAGCCTTATGGTGACTGCTATAGTTTGGATCTTAAATGTCTCTCAGAATCCTATGAGTGGGCCTGGGATTTAGCTCAGTGGTGTCGCTGCCTGCCTTGAAAGTGCAAGGTCCTGAGTTTGATCCCTGGTACCAAAAAAAAAAAAGTTTGAGTTAAAGGTTTAATGGCAGGATGTGATTGGGGGACCTTGAGAAGTGAGGCCTCCTGGAAGGGTTAAGATCATTAGGGACGTGGCCTTGAAGGGGTGTAGGGCACCTGTTTCTCCTCTTTCTCTCCTTTACTTCCCAGCCACATAGTGAGTGGTTCTGGTCTGCTGTGTGTTCACCATGATGCACCGCCGTAGATCCAAGGCAATGGGGACCGGTGACCATGGACCAACCCCTCTAAAGCCGAGCCCAAATGCAACTCTTCTTTTGTAAGTTGATTATTTCAGGTATTTGCTGTAGTAATGGAAAGTGACATGTATGCTTCTACTTTTCGGATAATCCAAGGTGAAGAATTTATTTAAGAACAAGGGATTCATGATTAAGTCAAGAGCTGATATTTTAAGACTTTCTGTCGGGCCAGTGATTTAGATACATTCATTCAAAAAATATTTATAGAAATGTCTTTATGAAGCCCTGGTCTGCACGTGGGGTATGTTACTCTGTCTCATTAAGGAAATTATCACATCACTCTGTGTGAAGCATAAAAATGAAATTTCAATCCAGTCTGGGCAGCACAATACCAGGGACGTGGGGGGACAGATTCACCGGGACTGGGTGGCCAATCCTAATTGAGTAGTTCTACTCTGATTAGTGGAGCCCAAATAAAGGTTCTATTTTTTGCTCTAGAAGTTGGTCATATCTGGGATAGACATAGATTGCTTCCTGTGCAAATGAAACCATGCTTCCAAGGCCAGTCCCCAGTTTAATTTTATTCTAAGGGTTGGCAAACTGTTTTGGGGAAAGAGTCAAACAATAAATCTTTCAGGCTTTGTGGATTATGCTCAGTCTTTGTTATGTATTCTTCCTCTTTTTTTTTTTTTACAACCCTTAAAAATGTGAAAACCATTTGTAGTTCATGGGTCATGCAAAAATGCACCACGGGCTCGAGTTGGATGACCCTTGTTTCATTCTGTACTGCTCTCTACCTTAGGAATGAGCCTCAAAGCCTCGGGAACAGGCTCAAATAAGAAAGTCATTTAAAGTTAACCAACATTCAAAGTATGGTGGACTGTGTCATTATTTTTTCTGGCTGCCCTTTGTGGGAATACTGCATGTACTCACCCCCACTATGCGGCTTGCATTACACCGTGCTATGGGTGAATTCATTTCCCTACCCACTGATGTCAGGCTTGGCTAAGTGGTCTGCTTCTGTGGAATGTGAGTGGGGCGGTGATGCCTCTTCCCGGCAGAAGCGGAAGAGCTAATGTGCAGCTGCACCACCACTGCGTGTTTCCACCACTGTACGGCTCTACCCCTGCATGTGTTTGCCGTTGCTTTCTCCTTCCTTGAGCTCAGCAAGACCGAGAGGGGCTTGATCTCAGGATGAAGACAGAGAGAGCAGAGTCACAGCCAACTCTCTGCTGATCGGGAAAGTGGGCAAGAATTGAGCTTTGCTTTTTAGAGGCCAGGGAAATGCTTTTGCTTGCGATCCCTGCACAGTGTAGGCAACCTGAGCACTTCAGAACGATGCTTGTGCACCCTCACTGGTGCTATTTCAGCCTGGAGCTGAGCAGGATCATGGATCGGAATCATGGAGCCCGATAACCACAGATTAACTTTAAAAATGTAATTCTCAGTTTCTCATTTTATCTATAAAGTTAGTGCATTTTAAAGAGGAAGTCGAGCTTGCTATAGACTGGTCAGAGTTCTAAGCAAGGAAAGTTAGTAAAATAGAAGGAAGAAGCATCCGCGTTGAATATGGTCACAGTAGCCGATTCTCTGGGAAATCCAGAGAAGAATGAGCTCCACCCAGCAAGCCCTGTAAAAACAATTCATATTTATGTTTAATGCTTGGCTAAACGGAAGGCAACTATTTCCACATAACCCCGTGTGAGTGCTGAGCATAGTTTTATCTGCAGACCGAATGCTGAAGCCCTTCCTAAGTGCCGAGTCCCAGGGGGACACTGTCTTTCTGTTCCTCTGTCTCAGAGCACTGGTTGCTCACAAATCCCTGTACCTGCAAATGCTGAGAGCCACATCTTTGGAGTCCAGCGTGAACTTAGTTGCTTGTCCCTGCCAGTTAATGAATACACGAGATGAGCTTTTTTTAAAAAAAAACATGAATATTATATTTGTAATATTATATTTTGGATTCTCCTGGCCAAAGTGAGCATTTCTGAATGGTATTTTAGTGGACATGAGCTTTTAATGCTGTATCTTCTTTGGCAGTCTGCTCTGATGTGGACGAGACACGTTTATTAATAATAAATGGGTGGCATTCACCAAACACCTGACACACGCCTAGTATGATGATGTTATGGTGTATATCTGGATGTTCCCCAAAGCCTCGTGAACTCAAAGATGGGGCTTCTGGAAGGCGACTGGATGATGAGGGCTTATAGCTGGCTTCCTGTTAGGAGACAGGGTCTGCTTGGAGGAGACAGGGAGTGACCAGCTCTTCTCTTTGTCTCTCTCTGCTTCCTGCGGCCATGCCATGAGCTGCTTCTGCTCCACCAGGCCCTTCTGCCGTGCCATCCGGCCTTGGAGCCAGCCAACTATGCACTAAAAGCTGTACAAGCTGTGAGCCAAACACACCTCTCCTCCTTGGAGTGCTGGGTGTCAGGTGCTATGTCCCAGCAATCAGGGAGCGGCTGAGACCCATGCTCAATGCTTTTGAGGGCTGACTCTGTCAAACACGTACAGTGGGCTGCCCTCCAGGTCCTCGAGTTCGACATTTGCACATTTAACCAGCTGCACAGTAAAAAAAAAAAAAAGCAAAGGATTGACTTTTTTCTTGGCTTTATACAGTGGAACAACTACCGACACAATATTTACATCGTGATAGGTGTTATCAGTAATATAGGTGATTTATTTAGGTACAGGGGTAGGGTGGGGATCAAACTCAGGGACCTGGCACTTGTGAGGTGGGCGGTAGGACCGCTGAGCTAAATCCCTACCCTAATCCAGGTGAATTAAAGCATATGCACAGATTATATGCAGATGCCGCACCTTTTCCTGTAAGACCCTTGAGCATCTGTGTATTTTGATGCTTTGGAGTATTTGTGTATTTGGGGATGGTATAGGTGGCTATCCCGGAAACCATTTCTAGTGGTTACCAAGATACAACTCCGTGTTACTATCCCTGGCTGTAAAATGAGTGTGAAACAGTTTATCTGAAGCCACTCAGGTAATAAATAGCAGGGACAGGCTTTGAATTCAGATCAGTGTGGTGACTCCAGAGCTTGCCACCTGAGAACACTGCCGCCTGTGTCTAATTCTCTCCCTCCTTCTCCCTCTCTCTCCTCCTGCTGCTGGGAGGCCACAGGACCTTGGAAAAATCAAAGGAAACCACATTTGTGAGTGCCTTTTGTAAACTATTGTGCACTGCACAGATGTATGGCTGTAAGGTGAAATTCCTTTTACAAGCTTAAGTTTTCTGGAAAACAACCACATTAGAGGGTTCGGGCGGGGGCACAAGCTCTCCTTGTGGGGTCTCTCCCTGGTGTGAATAGGTGAGGAGAAACGTAGCTCATCTGAGAGGAAGCAGAAATTGGTGTGTAAATGTGACTGAATTTGCAGTGGAGAGCTTGTCTTAGGGCCTCACTTTTGCAGCCAAAGCAGCTGCTTAGCCTAGGACAACTGCTACTGTTTTCTAGGGTAGGCGTAATAAGTGGCCTGCAAAGCAGCCTCTGGAGATCACTTCCTTGGACTCCCTACATCTGATTTATTGAATCAAATATCCAGCATTTTAGGCTAATTTTAAAAATGGAAGTGCATCAAGCGGCCTAGGGTGCCCTGGGAACTGAAACTGGTTTTTGTCCTCCTTTTGTAGGAGAACAAAGCTAAGAGATTTGTATTGGAATTGCTCGGGTGGAAAAACCATGAAGGACGCAGCTGAGGCTAAAAAGCAGAAGGTGGGAAGCAAGTGTCCACTCTGGGCTCCACTCAGAAGCCTCGGGGCCAGGCCCAAGGATGGGGTAAAGTCAACACAGTTCATGCACAGTGGCACTGGAATCCTCGAGCTGGCCTGGAACACGACTGTGCCATTTCATGGAATGTGGCCTTCTGTGACGTCTACGGGCTCAGGACTGTAATGAGGCAGCTCAACCAGCAAATGAGGAAGCTCAGGATTTACACAGATGAGGGCTGTCTTGCCATCACATTTAAGGAGATGAAAACTCCAAATCCAAAAAGCAGTCAAGGAATTCTAGTATTGAAGTGCAAACAATCTAGTTGTCTAAGATCCTTGGTCAGTTGTTTTCCAAGTTCAAGGCCTGTAAACAGGTCCCCCCAATATATATGCACCTGACAGCACCTCTTATGAAGAATCACTCTGCTTCAGCCAGAAGGAGACCTGAGATTTCTCTATCAGTGCTGACCACTGTAAACAGAACAAGTCATAGGTGAGCCCTAATTTCTCTGGAGAATGACTGTCTCTAAATATATGACACTCACAAACATAAACATTAAGGGCTGTTCCAACTTTTGACTTTCAGGAAGCTCATATTGTTATGCAGTTTAGGAGTTTAATACATTTTAAGATTCTAGAGTTTTAGAGTGGATTCTGATTTTGATCGAACCCTACCTACAATGCATCCTTTCATTTCTGTCATCAGAAAAATAGCATTATCGAAGTGCTGTATATTATGAGCTTCCCTGGAAGGCCAATGCATTTTCCCCATCATCATTTTACTGGGGGAAACAAGCCTGGTTTCTACAGTGGGGTGTGTTTGAGGCACAAACCCGGTGTGTGGTTGTGATGCGGCTCTGAACCCCGCTTGGACCCTTTCCAGACTGGGTGGGGGCGGCTCAGAAATCTCATTGCCATCTCTGGAAAAGTCAGAGCTAGTTTTTGCCTGGCCTTCACTAGCTCTGCTGCTGCCAGGATTTTGGCTCTTTAGGCTGTATCAAATGACAAGAGCTGGTTTCCAACATAAAACTGACAGTCATTGCCGCAGAGGAAACGCTGCCTGTGTTCATTTCTGCCACCCACGCGTCAAACAATTGGCAAGTGGAGAGAAACTAACCATTCTCTAGATCCATGCAACAAACGAGGAGGGGTTTGTGGGAGGGAAAGGCCCAGGAAGTGTCAAACTGCATAAATCCACCAAAAGGGTGGCCTCCTGCTGGGTGACTTCGCTGGGGTCGAGAGATACAGAACACAGCGGGAGAGAGGGAGAGAACAGATCTAAATTGGCTCCTGGACATTTGAATTAACAAAATGAAACCAATTTTGACAATGTTTGGGTGAGGCCTAGAGAACTCGGTTGGGGGAACGACTTGGGGATTCCCGTATCTGTGGGGATTTGGAGTAGATAACGCTGCAATAGTTTTCAGATTTTAGGAATCCCACCCAGGGCTCTCCTGCCTCAAGTCACCAAGAGCCTGCGTTTTATGGGCAAGAAGCACATTGCTGATGTTCTCTCTTGCACATGCTCCTCAGGCCACCTAAAGGTGCTAAATAAAAGATGACTGTAAGACGAAGGAAGGACCAGTGGAGGGCTTTGTTGATTTCTCTGGTAGATATTCTCGCCCTCTGGAAGCTGTTCACTCACTTGGTGGCTTAAATAAACCCAGACACACGGTTCTAACGAAGAGCTTCTCAAGTCGGAGAGGAGGGCAAGCCTGTGAGAGATGCCACGTCTGTCTGTGACCGCAACTCCCGGATCAGATGCAGTTTGGAACGTGACGCTGAGTGTGGCCTTCGTGGCTGTGGGGAGTCATGCTTGGGGGCAATCAGAGGGTCTCTCTCTGGCGCTCTCCTTCGTGGAACTGCATGTCAACTTGTACGAGCACAGAGTGGCACTGGAGCCCTTCCTACATGGAAGGCTATTTCTTCTATGAAAGGACCCTATGCACAAGGACTCCCTCATCCGAGGGCCGCCATAAATCTCAGAGGGAATCTTTCCTTCTTCTTAGACCCCAGCTCCTCTTAAGTCCCTTCAAGGGAGATTCCTTCAGCTCAGTGCTTCAAAGTGGGTAAGAGGGGAGCGGTGGGGAGAGAGTGAAGGCCTGGACTCCTCTTTCAGGAGGAAGCTGCTTGTGAAAAGTGAGCCAGGAGCTAGAAGAGCCACGGTCATGACCCAGGGGACAGAGGAGAGAGAGGAAGGGAGCCCTGGAGGTGAATGCTGCCTAAAGAGAGAGTGAGGGTCCTGACTGTCTCGCCACATCTAATCTCATCTCTTTTCTGAAGCGCTGCGGTACCATTCAGAGGATGGGAAAATAGATCTAGGAAAACATCTGACAGGCAGCCTTGCCTGGTGGAACTGTCGCGGTGAGGGAAGTGGTCTGTGTCTGCGCCAACCCCGACGGCAGTCCCTGACCCTGTGACTTCGGAGTGCTTGCAGTGGGGCTGGGGTGACCCCCTTTGTCCTTCCATTTCCTTTAGGGGACTTTGAACTAGCAAAGCCCACGGGAGGTGGCTGTGGCTCTGGACAGCCCAGCGTGGAGGCGTCCACACGGGCAGAGCTTGCTCCGGTCTTCCCTTGCTGGTGACGGGGTGTGCACCCCTCCCCTCTAGAGGGAGAAAACCCCCTCTAGGCTGACAGCACTGGTGCTGCCCATCACCTGCCCGGCTCCCCCTCAGTACCTTGTTTTTAGGAGCCACTTGGTGGTGTGGGAGGAAACTGGACGGGTTCAGGGGCCAGGGCTGCTTTTGCTATCACAGCCTGCTCTTGAGGCGCTGCAGTGGAGTCTCCGGGGAGCAGCATTAAGGCTCCCGCGAGCAGCGCCCTGCATGGCCTCATTGTGTCACAGTGGATCTCGCCTCTTAAAGGGGAGCACGGACCATTCTTGTCCCTGTCCCTGGACTGCGCAGGGTCTGAGTGTCCCCGTGCTCTGACTCACGCAGTACTCTCAGTCCTCCCGGGAAGCACAGGCTGCCCCAGCTGCGGAGCACAGTCCGAGAAACAACGTCACCGGGACGTTGCCCGGCGCGTGTGTGGCTTTCAACCCAGGTCATTAGATGCTTCTTTACATTGGATTCAGACCCTTCTCCAAGTTTTGTTAGTCATATTATCTTCAGTAAAGCTCTTTTTTTTTTTTTTTTTTTTCTGGTATCAGGGGTTGAACTCCGGGCCTCACGCTTGCTAGGCAGGCTCTGTGCCACTGAGCTACACCTCCCCACCTCTAAAGCTGACCCTTTCATAGCCTCTATCTCTTTGTTCTTGCTCTTCGAGATCAAAACTATGGTGGAAGGGGACCTGCCCTACTGATGAGCAAACCCCCTGATTTTCTATCTTCTCACCCCTTAATTTTGTCACTAGGCCGGTCACTCAGTGTGGCCTCAGTGCAACCTTCGCAGTAGATTGTGTGTGCTTTGAGGCCACAGTGGGTAAAACAATGAGATTACATCAAGCGTATGAGAAAATTATACAATTGAGAGATAGACACAGCACTTTGTTTTGCAGAAAATTACCTTTTTATAAATAGGACACTCCAAAATAATGATAAAGGTATAGTATATTTGTAAACCAGTAGCATAGTCACTTATTGTCATGATAACTTTTTATGCTGTACGTAATTGCATGTGTTGCACTTTCAGGTGAGTAGCAACATAGGAGTTACGTTTACGCCAGAATTACCACAGTCGTGATATGTTACGTTATCACCATGTCACTAGGTGGTAGGAACTTTTCCGCTCGTTTAAAATCCTATGGGGCCGGTGATTTAGCTCAGTGGCTCTGCCGCCTGCTTCGCGAGCTCAAGGACCTGAGTTCGATCCCCAACACCAGAAAAAAAAAAAAAAACAGAATGGCCTCAACATGCATCCATTTTCCTCTGAATGACTCTAGTTTCTCATTCTTTATGGCTGAGTAGTACCTAAGAAACTGAGCCAAGTCACCAAGCCAAGCAGGGAGCCCCGAAACTGCTCTCGAAACCCCTTGAACAGACCAAGGGAATTACTGTCTTTCTCCTTTCCTCCTCCCCACCCGAAGCACAAAATCAATTAGTTCTGCTATGCTCGCTTCTTGCAGACTTCCCTGTAATCTTTGTTATCACTCTTGCTGGTAAGTTTATTATTATTATTTGAAAGGGCAAGGAGGGCAAGTTTCTCTTTCTCAGATTCTCCTTGTAACAAGGAAACCCTGCCAACTTCTGCATCCTGTTCCTTCTCATCCATCCCATAGACATTGAAATCCCTCGGTAGCCCCTGACCTGCTTTGTCGGTGTCCGTGAGAAGGCATAGAAAGTACTGCTCGATGCGAGCATCCAGCCTGTTGGATTTAAACCAGCCGTGTCTGCCGGAAGTGCATGGTCATGTGCCTTGCTGAAGGCTGGTCCTGCCTGCATCTCCAGCGGTACCACTGACTCAGAGGAGGCCAGAGGCGGGAGAGGCGGGATAAGGCTTCTGCTGGGAGGGGGTGGGCCCAAAAGGCAAGAGGAAGGGGCAATACCAAGGTTGGCTTCAGTGCATCTTTCCTCTTCTCAGCTCTGGAATCCGGGTTTAGAGAATGTTTTCAGGACACAGCGATGGGATTCATCATGGGGAGCTGGTACGTGTGCATACATTTGGACCCAAAGAGGCATTTATTTATTTATGTATTTTCCTCATTGAGGTTATTGGTACATTTTAGCTATACAGCACAGTTACGTTCATCACTGGGATCTTGTGCTTTTACATGACAGGTCTTTGTTTTCATTTTTTCCCCTTATCCTGCTCTCCCTTCCCCCCCTCTTCCCTAGTTACAAATACTTTATTTCCATTTTCTCACGTTTTTTTTTATTTTCCCTTATTACCTTTCCCCTACCCTTCCCACTTCCCTTGCACCTTTAGCCCTTTTATTCCTACTTCACATTGTCAATTATATTATTAGGATCTTGTGTACTATTATAGTTTTTCACATCAGACAAACTATTTGGTATTTACACATGTGTGACTTATTTACTTCACTTAGGAGTATATCCTCAATATGTATTCATTTTCCTATGACTGAGTCTAATTTCTCATTCTTCATGGCTGAGTAGTATTCCATTTTGTAGAAAAACCACATCTTTACTCAGTCTCCACCTGATGGGCAAATGGGCTATTTCCAAATTTTAGCTATTACAAACTGTGCTGCTATAAACATAGGTGCACATATATCACTGTGATAATGATTCTTTTAGTTCTTTTGGAAAGATACCCAGCAGAGGGATAGCGAGGTCAAATGGAACCTCTAGTCCCAGCTCTTTGAGGTATCTCCATATTGATTTCCACCAGTCTGCACTCCCACCAACAATGGAGAAGGGTTCCTTTCTCCCCACAACCCCACCAGCATTTGTTATTGTTTGATTTTTTGATAGCAGCCATTCTTTGTGGGGTGAGGTGGAAGCTCAGTGTTGTTTTCATCTGCATCTCTCGAATGACCAGTGATGTGGAACGTTTTTTCATATATTTACTTGCTGCTTTTACTTCTTTGTCTGAGAAATGCCTGTTCATTTCATATGCCCATTTTTGAATTGGGTCTTTATATTGGGGGAGCTGATTTTTCTGAGTTATTTATACATAAGCAAGTACTTTTTTTTTGTACCGGGATTGAACTCGGAACCTTGAACTTGAGAGGCAGGCAGTGGCACCACTGAGCTAAATCCCCAGCCCCCAAAGAGGCATTTATAAAGCTGGCTGAAGTATTTGTAGGTTTGCTGGACAAGGATGCTATAGATTACTATAAAATCAGATTCTGCATTAGAGGATGGTAGGATGTGTCCCGTAATATCGATGGGAAAGAAATCTGGAGTCAGCGTGAGAAGCACAGGAAGAGATTCTTTAAATCACAAGGAAGCTAAGAGCTGTAAGCAGGTGGGTAAAAAGGATGTAGCACTGTGCTGATTTGATTGTAGATTTGCAGACAGATGAGACTTACTTGCTGCCCTATCCCTCAGCAATGGTTTCTTTCAGCATCCAGTGGATATTTATTGAGCATCTACAAAGTACCCCCAAGGGTCTAGGTTTTGATGGCACAGTGGTGAGCAAAGGAAAGCCCACATTACCTAATTGTACATTTTAGTACATAAGCCACCCAATAACTTGATAAAGAAATAAATAATGTGTATGGTGGTCAAGACATAAAGAGAGGTGAGAAGAATACTATTTTAAGAGAATACTAGAAGGAAAGGCTTGCCTGGGAGGGTGACATTTGAGCTGAGACCAGAAGGAACTAAGCTATGCAGCTACATAGGGCAAAAAGTATACTAGACAGAGGGAACAGTAAGTGCAAAGGGCCTGGGGCAGGAACAACTTGGCAAACTAAAAGGCTAGCAACGAAGCAAGGGCCGAGTGGAGGAAAATCTAATGGCAGAGCAGAGCTATCTAGGGTGTTAGTTTTCACTTTGAGAGGAAGGTAGTAGGTGATTTCAGGCAGAGGAGTGGCACGATCCAGCTGAGATCCAGAAGGATCACTTTTGCTCTGTGTGGAGCCAGGCTGTGATGAGGGAATGACTGGATAGCTATAAAGACTCTTCCAGCTTTGCGAAATGTCAGTGACAATGACTGCTGTCGGACGTCCTTCTGAAAGCCGTGCAGGTAAAAGAGACGAGGAGCTTGGTGAGGTGGCCAGATGACCCTCGGGCAGAGACCCTGGGCAAACAACACTGCATTCAGGAGGGGAGGCTGAGACCCGCTGTCTAGCCAGGCCCACACAGTGGGAGCCGGCCGGACTGGGAGGGTGCGTGGGATGGAGGCTCCACGCCCACTGCCCCGTGATGGGGAGGGCTCTCTGCAGCTAGAGAGAGGGGCCTTGGGAAGCTGCTGGGGTCACCTCGGTGGCCGCCCACTGTCCCCTCACAGCCGTTTCTGTGCATTTCCCACCTTTTAAAGTAACAGCTGGGTCTTGTTGCTGAGAGTGATGGCTAACGCCGGCCCAGCTCACTGAGACTGGGGCTCATGATCCCCCTACGTCCGGTCTCCCAACTGCACAGTGGAACACGCTCTTTTCATTGTCCCTGCTTTGCTTTTGGGCTGTGGGATCTGAAGTCCAGCAAGCTGCATAAGCAGCAAAACCAGAAGGCTGTTCTTGACCGGTCTACCGAGGAGTGGCCTGCTTCAGGTTTTCTTTGATAGTTGCGGGGAGGGGGTTTGAATCACCGGATCTGTGGGGAATACAGAGCAAGGTACGAGATGGATGTGAGGAGATGCTCCACTAATCCCCGGCCCTCTTTTCAGCAGAGCTGGTTAGACGTGCAGATCTGTGAAGCAGACACTTGAAGGACATGCTTTTACTCCAAGCAAACATTATTGCTCTGCTGGAGGATTTACCGAAGTATTCCTTTAAATAGTGGGCTTGATAATGTACCCAGTGTATGCTTTGCATTTATCCAAAGACCTTATGGTCATGACAAATAAAGTTGCATGACTCCAAGTGTGGACTCCTAGTGTGACTGTCAGCAAAAGGGAACATCTGGGGGAAAAGTGAATCGCCTTCACCAGTGAGATCAAGGATCTCGTATGTAACTCAAGGTTGTTTTTTCTGAAATGGAGTGTCACTGTAACAATTTTTAAAAATTCACCATAGTTTTTGCACACCCAGTACAATTGCAGTATGGTTTTCATTCTGGCACAATATGTGAGTTCCACCCAACCCTGTTGATACTAACAATCTGGCACTGGCATCGCGAGGTTTGGAGGGAACTCTGTTTTCACTTTTTCTCTTCTGGAACTCTTCAATCACTCGCTCGACGTTTTTTTCCTTAATGGCAGTAGAAGTGTCAGGACTGTTTCCAGCAAGGTCAGTAATTGGAAATTCTCCCTGTTCTCTTTTTTATAGATTTCCCCATGGTTTTTGTTTTTTTACTGTTCACGGGCATTATATTTTGAAAGCTTATTTAAAATAAAACCATCATGACTTTTCCCTTTTATGTTAAAAAGTAAAAAAGAAACACAGGAGAATGACTCCTTCCCCACGTTTAGTTTACGCTTTGGGCAAACGTTATCTCTAGTTGAATTAGTGACCAGAACTTGCTGTCCCTGAACCACCACAGGGGCGGCGACAGAGAGCCCGACACGTCTTACAGCACTTCAGAAAACACAATGTTTCCAGAGTCTTACTTATTGGGACTCAGTAAGTTAGTGACACAAGTAGATAGTTTCTGCTTATTAATTTTTAGAAAAGAGTCTCGATTTTAACAACAAGTCTATGGAGAAACAATTACATTCTCTGCTAGACAACTATTGAGCCAAGTTACAACAAAGACGGACCAATTTTATGGAAGGGAACTATCTGTGCCTGCTGTTTTAAGTGCAAGACAGCCTTTTTAAGTACTCTGGGAAGTTTATATTTTGGCTAAAAATGTCTTTCCTTGGTCTGTAAACTGACAGAATGGATTTTATTTTCTTTTATATTTTATTTTTTATTGCTGAGGATAAAAGCCAGGGTCTTGCACATACTAGGCAAGGGCTCCACTGCTGAGCTACATTCCAAGCCCAGAAAGGACGTTTTTAAATTTAAAAGGAAGGAAAAAGAGCATTTCCCTAAAAGTTGGTCTGCCAGTGGATATAATCACAGCCCATGACCGCTTTTCCTCATCCGGGCAAAGGGTCTTGCTGCTGAGGGGCCAGTGTCTCCCTGCACACTGTATTTCAATTCTGGATGTCTGAGCTCTGTTTAGTAGGATTGAGAGTTTATTCAGAAGAGTGACTTTGAAACAGAAATACCTATCGCTTCTCGGCCTTTTGGCTAAGATCAAGTGAAACAGAAATACCTACACAACTTAGTAGCTGTCGTGCATATATCAAACATCAGATTTAATGCAACATAGAGATACCCTCAAGAATTTATAATCATTTACATATGTTCTGTCCAAACAGAGTTCACATTAGGATCCCTCTTTTCATAAATCAAATGGTCCATTTGAAAGAAATTATATGGAGGAAAAATTATTTCAAGGTTAGTTTACCAGTGTTTTTATTTATGCTCATGAATAAAGATTATTTTCATGGAAACTGCTTGACCTGTCAGCACATATAACGCATCTTTTATAGAAATTAGATTCCTTCTGAAAGAAATTTATTGCTACATAGGAACAAAAGCTTGTTATGAGACATGCTATCAGCATGTGTGTATGTGTGTGTGTGTGTGTGTTGCCATAGAAAACACTGTACAAATGTTCACATGTGTTGCTAGTGACATATCTTGATAATGCTGAATTAGAAGAACTGCTTATAATTTCCATATTATAGCAAATCCAGTCAAATCTATGTGTTGTGGGGAGAGAGAATGAGTAGATCACTCTTTTGCCAGAAAAAAAGTCTAACGAAAGTCATTACTAAATGTTATGGTTCCAGTACATGTACAGGCTATCAGACTTAGAGAAATGTTAAGGTAAAGTGGGAGATTCGTTTTATCCCACAACTTTCAGCTTGTTAAATCTGTGATGTGAGAAGTTTATTTTATTGCATAGAAGCTTGTGTGTGTGGTAAAGTTAAATCACGTATCAGGAGGTGGGCCCCTGCTGTGGGGACCCAGATGAAGGTAGACCGGCCTCCCTAGGAAAGTGGGGGGCAGTGGCTTCCTCCCCTGAGGGTTCAGCTCTAGTGTCCAGGAATTCTGGGAATTTTCTCAAGTTCCATGGCTGCCCAGAGGAAGCTCTCTGACCTTTGTGTAGCCGGTCAATTTTGGAAATGAGATCCCAGCCTAGTGACTCCCCACTTGCAAAGGGTTATAAATATTTCCTTTCCAGTTTTTGTTTCTACATTCCTTCTGTTGAAGAAATATCTGGTGACCTTCATAGATAAATCTCTTTGCTTTTTTCCCTGATAAAATAGAAACAAATTAATGTCTTTAAAAGTCCTGTTATTTCTTTTTTTTTTAAACAGCAAGTGTTTAATATTGATCCTATTTTTTTGCAGTTAAAGTTTTGATTGCTCGGTATCCCAAAAATTAATTTGAAGGTGGTTTTATGAGTGAGTTTTAAAAATTGTGTGCATTGTAGTATACTTTAATACTTCACCAACTTTTTCTGATTTTTCCCCCTATTCATTGTTTAGAAGAAACTGCCTACCTACCCCTAAACAATTCACAGAATGTAAACAAGTTAATGTTCTTGTATTATAACAATTGCCCAAATAAATATCTTTATGAGATGTGGTTTAAAACATTGCTATGGGTAGTGATTGTGACTGTCCTGTTTATCATAATTCTGCCCATCTTTCCTGAACATAGGGTGGACAAAATAGCAAGTGTTCAATAAGTCATTGTTTAGGGAATAATATAAACAAGAGAAATAATATTTACATATACAGCTTTTCTACATTTAAATGCTGTTTGTCTTATTTTCAGTTATTTGCAGGCTCAGGGTTTATCTACTGGAATTAAGAAATTAAGGAAACATTTTAATATTTACAGTTTGCATTTAATGACACTATTATAGTTAATATGCAACATTAATCTTATATTAATGTTTAGTATTACCAGTCTATCAAACATTAAAATTACTGGCCCATTCATGCCAAGGCAGAACAAATACATCTTAATACACTTAACTTGCATAGAAGTGGTTAGAAGAAAATGTATTTGATTTGTGCAAAGCAACCCAGAATTGCAGTTCCTGCTGGTACCAGACACCTCTAAGACTTCGTCTGGAACAAAGCTCAGGATGCAACGCAGAGGAAAGGCAGGGCGCACAGAGTAGGGGCCAGTTGTCTCTTGGCTTTATTTGGTCTCACAGACTTGATTCATACCTCTTTCTAGAAGTTTGTTTCCTTCAGTTATATGATTTACACATGTCTTTCTTTAGAAGCTTGTGTTTTTCAATTATATGACTTAAAACTGGGCCCCAGCTCATGTGGTCTTGGAGAATTTTGGGAAAACAAATTCACATTCTTTTCTCTCAGCTTGACCCACAACTGTGTAATTCTAAATTCCCCAGAGGCATTGGGTTTTTGATGTTCTTGGATTCAGCCCACAGACTGGAAACGGTGGTGGTTTCTTTCTTTGATAAGTTCCCTGGCTAAAGTTTCAGCAGGATTGGCAATTACTCTCAAGGAAAAGCTATCTCCTTATGTTCAGAAAAGCTTTTTGCCCCTCATTTTTAAGGTACAAATGAATCCAAAACACTTGAAAAAAATGGGGACTGTCAGGAAGTCTCTTCCTCCGTTGGTGGAGAAAGGAGATGGGAATCACGGGAGGAGACACGGAGGTCCTCAGTTCCTCCCCTTCATTTGTCAGATGAGCAAACTGAGGCCCAGCAAGGGAGCCTGGGGTTCTGAGGGAAAGAAATGTGATTCCTCAGACATCCCTGCTGCTTATGAATTGCATCTTGAGTCCCGGCTTACACGGTGAGGCTGGGAGGGTGGCTGAGCGGTGCCTACAAAAGTGAACCTTTTTTACTTGAGGATTAAGAATTGTGTACTGATCGCGCAGGTGAGCTTCGATCTTGCCCAAAGTTAAACGTCAGAAACAGCACCTTTTGTAAGAGAGGAACAGGGAAATACAGTGTGAGCTTTCCCGTATGTATTTATTTTTCTGATAAGCTTCACATTTCCTTGTGCCGTAGCCTTCGTTTTCCATTCATGATCTCACTGTGTTATGTTTCCTTCACCACTTGGGCTTTGGTAAATGGCAGAAGTGATGGTCTAAGCCTCAATCTACCTCGGTCCATAGATATTTGACTCTGGTCTATATTTTTGTTTGCTTTGGTACGCTTTTTCTAGAGTGAATTCCATACCACCCTTACAGGAAAGCTACTAAAAGGCAACAGGCCTAGCATTGTCTTTCACCTCGTTAACTTGAAGCAACATTCCTGAAGCTACTTGAAAACCAAACTGTTAGAAGGTGAGCTACTTAGAAGTAATTACAGCAAGGCGCTGATTTACTGTTTTGGCAAAGACGAATTGCCACATGTCAGAATTGTGCAGGGCACTAGGGAATTCCTGACATCACAGGGATTTCTGTGGACAGAACAAACTTCTATAAGCAGTTGTCAAAAGACAAAATTATAGCAATTTTACTTTGAAGATGTAATTGGCTTTTTCTTGTTATTGTAGAGTGGAGCGTCTCCTGGTTCTGTAACACTGAGTGTAACACTGAATGACTGTTCCCCATGATCTGACCAGAGACAGAAAGGGGCCAGAGAAAACAGAAATGGAGATCAAAATGCAAATTGCTCACTTCAAAGTTACTTTCCTTACTGGATTAGGACAGCTGGGATTCTTTGTTGTTCCTGCTCAGGTGAACTAGGAGCCTTTTGCTTGGTGGCTGTGAATATCTTGTTTTTGGCAAATTGGCCTTTGGTTTTGGAGTTGTGCTTGAGCACATGAGGGCTAGTGTGGGGACTCTCTGGGTGGACTGGTCTGCCGGGCTCCAGTGTAGGGGATGGGGCCACACAAAGGCCTTTCGCAAATTTATCACAGTTGATTGTTCTTCTCTGGGTTTCTAGTCTCCTAAAGTCAGTCGTTTAAATTTTCAGGTGTTGATTATCTCTAAGCAGGGATCTCTTGGTGATTTCTGTCTGTTCCATTTTTTGTGCGGCCATGTGCGTTCCTGTGAGAAATGATCATGAATCGGTCAGTTTCGCAGACCATGTCCTTCAAAGCTCCTGTGTTACTTACAGATGATGGACCATAAAGGCCGGGTACAAGACCCTTGATGAAGCCCGTTTTCTATATAACAGATTTCTATATGACCCGAATTTCCATATTTCTATATGACCTGGCCATCACTAGGCCCAGGATAACCCCCGCTCCCCTGGTGTATGCCTTTAAGACAGAAAATTGGAAGGCTTAAAGCCACCAGCCAATTCCCGGAGGATAACTTCTTTGTTGTGCTTCTGTTGACACCCTTGTTTTCAAGGTTAATTACCCATTTGGTTAATTGGTTTGATTAGTTAATTGGTTTGGTGAGCCTGCCTCCCTGATGAGAATTCAAATGCAAATTCACACATGGCCAGACCCCTCCATTGCTCCTGGCTTATAACTAAGAAGCACCGGCTGAATTTTAAGAGTTTGTTGTGGAGAATTTACTCCTTGTTCTCTGAAGCAAGTGGAGCAGACACCGGTTCACTGGCAGCTCCACAACAATCTGCGGGCTTCAGTGAGGAACGGGTGGGAAGGAGTGGCCAGGCAATGCAGCAGGCCAGGCGGCTACGTATTGGTGGTGGATGGTCCAGCCCTGCAGACCCGCTCTGAGACAGGAAGTGCCTGGAGGGTCCGTTTTGGGGCCAGCAACGGCTGTTGTGCCTGTGTATGGAGGAAACACCACAAAGGAATAATAGATCCTGTGCCTCCATTTTAACTGTGAGCCTGTTCCAAATAATCAGAGCAAATGAGTGTGTTCAAGGCTGCTGGTGGTATAAGGGGAAGAGTTTTGAGCCATAGTTGGATATTGTAGTTCTAGACTAACTTTCGAATCATTTCGAGTCCTTTTTGTTTTCAGTCTAAAGCCATATTTTTCCCACGTGGCTTTAGCCGTGTTAAACAAATCATCGGCTCATTCTGTTCGGTGTCCTGGTGTTCAGACTGAGGATCCTTTCTCCCCTAACAGCTGTGCTTGTATAGGGTGAGTGGTGGTTTGACCTTGGCCTCACGCTCTCTCTCTCAGGGTTCTTAGGTGTGGAGAACCATAGATCTGCCCCTCCGCCATTTTATGATATAGCCTATGAAGCCATTTTGTATTAGGTTTAGTTTTCCTGTAGATCACATGATATGTTCCCGTGGGTGTTTGATGTATCCTTATAAGGTAATAATCTGTTCTCTGTATGCTGATTGGTTGCATTATGGTATATATGTTGCCACCCCTTCCGGGCGCAGGGAGAGAGTGGGGTAGAGATCCGGAGATGAGGAACTAAAGTAAATTCCTTGTGTATCAAGTGTGTGCCTCTTTGCTCCCACGTTGCCAGTTCAGGCCCCTGTAGTCACAGACCGAGTTGCCCAAGGCAATCCGGCTCTCGACAGGTGGCGCCCGAACAGGGACCTGGACTCGGCGATTTTCGTGGGCAAAGTGAAATGGACCCAGGTCGCCTCAGGTTAAGAGGGACGGCAATCCTTCGGCGGACACAGGTTAAGAGGGACGGCAATCCGTCAGAGCAGCGGCTGCACCTGATCCACGCAGTGGTAAGTAAAGGCAATCAGGAAGGTTGATTACTCTCGCTTGCTCGTGTTTATAGAAAACAGAAAGAATGGGATAAGGTCCGTCTACGGACTCTATTACCCACGCCATCCAGAAAATTTTACAGACGCAAGGAGTTAAGGCAAGCAAGATTCAAACTGCATCCTTCGTACGCACGATGGATGTTATCTGTCCCTGGTTAAGGGACAAAGAAACCATAGATGATGAAGTTTGGCAAAGAGTAGGTAAACAGATAACCAAAGCATTAGCTGAAACTCCAGACAGATATCCAGAAAATGTTTTTTCATTTTGGGCCATGATATCGGCAGCTCTAGGTCATGGATCCCCCCAAGGAAATCCAACAAGTGCTTAATGAAGTTGAGGAACATCTCTCTGAGGAAAAGGGAAGACATAGTACATGCTTGTAGGCATCTGAAGGGAAAAAGAGCAATATAGAGAGAGACAACATGGCGACGGCTGCAGCAACAAGTCTTTCGGAAGCTCCTCTTCCGGTTTCTTCTTTCTCTTTATCCTGCGATGCCCACCTCTGCACTTTCTCTTTCAGCTCCACCTACTGCCCCTCCTCTATATGAGGAGAACCTGCCTTCGGGGCCATTTTGTAAAGAGAAATTTCCCCCCGAATATGGCCACACAGGAGACTTCTCTACTACTCTGGTAGAAGGGTGCTTCGCCTCTCTATCATTAAGTCAGAAAAGAAGTCCATTAGAACTGTGCTTACAGAATGCCTTGGATAACAAAGAGAGCACTGAGGAAGTCCAGCGACTCTTCCCTGTTTTTGAGTTGCAGGGCCCACAAGGCCTATATAGAGAGTATAGACCCCTTGAATTCAAAATTATAAAGGAGTTGAAACTAGCAGTTAGTCAGTATGGACCTTCAGCGCCATTCACCATTTCCATTTTTGAGAGTCTGGCTGGGAACTGGCTTACACCTGGGGACTGGAAGGCAGTTAGCAAAGCTGTCTTATCAGGAGGAGATTACCTCCTATGGTTGACTAATTATACCGAACAATGTAAAGTGACTGCGCACCGCAATCAACAGGCGGGAGTAGCTTTAGCGAGCTATGAGATGCTTGCAGGAGAAGGGACCAATGAGCCCAATGGTAAAGACCCCACAACATCTGATGGGTCTCAAGGCATAGCATCTCCTTTACAAGAGGCTCTTAAATGCGCCTAAGCACAAGGGGAGGAAGTCTTTAGACTATTTGCCATCGTTCAAGTACAGGGACCCCAAGGGCCAATTAGAGAACATCGCCCTCTTGAGTTTAAATTGGCTATGCACCCTCAGTTGGGGAAGGGGTTTTTGCTTTTGTTTTTCCACAGGATGCTGATCAACTGTGGTGGATCCTGGAGCATTTCGTCATTACAGACTCTGTTAATCCCTTAAAGATAAAGATTGTGAAGGCTCCTCCTAAGAGCTAATTCTTCCTGCTTTTCCATCTTATGTGCTTTCTCATACTTTGCCTATCATAGTAAATGATTATTTTTTATATCCACAAATAGAAGGTTAATAGTAAATGAGAAAGAAAAACATTAGGAAAGCTATAAGTAAGAGTTATGCTTTTGCATCTCGTTAAAAACAGCTAAAGAAAGATATACAAGATCAGAAGCCCTAAGTATATAGAGAAGGTGTGTGGAAATCATATAAAAGGTTTACATTTATAGTCAAGAAGAGTATTCACTCCTTTAACCCTAATTCTACAAGAGATCTCTGTTAATTTTGATTTTCAAAAATCTTGACTAGTCATAACAACAAGATCTTATAATTCAATTGGCCAAAACCATCTGAGTGCACTCGTTAAAATTGTCTTATATGTTTGTCTGTCTTAACATGTTTGTGATGGTTATCATTGTAGTTTTGATGGTTCTTTGTATTTGTAATTGTTATATGCATCATAAGATGACAAGAATGTATTAATCTTTTGTGTTTCGTCATGGACGACTTGTTATGGCCGTCTTACAAATTCCCGTTCAGGTGTGGATTCCTTTGAATACTTCTAACCACTTCTCCGCTGTTGTTTGAGCACGGATTTCTTCCCCTTCTCGTAGAAAAAGAGTGGCAGGTGCCGTGGTGGCTGGCATCATCACTGGCATCATAACCTTGGTGTCTGCCATCACCTCCGCAGTGGCGTTGCTGCGCATTCAAGGATTGCTTAATCCACATTTTGGAACAGCTATTGCTGTGCTTCAGGAAGAGGTGGAACTCATACAGGAAGAATTAGAAGGATTATGGGCCCACAGCCGGTTGGCCTGTGATCCCTGTTGTGTCAATCTCTGTCTCACGCCGTTTTCAGTTGTTAATCATTCCCAAAGGCTTTTAGAGTTATCTGCTTATATGCATGGTCCCTGGAATTCAACCTTCCTTAATTATATCAGTTCTCTTACTTTAGCCATAGATGTATTGAGCTCCATCCGAGCTAAGCCTGTTACCTTGGATATGGATTTCTTAGCTGAGGCTTGGGAGAATTTGAAATGCTTGTTTTCCCCCTCATGGCTTCTAGTCTGGGGAGGAATATTAGGAGTGTTATTATTGCTTGTTATTGGATCCTGCTGTGTATATCGCTGTTGGCAACGAGGGCGTTATCGCTATGAGCATTTGGCCTTGGCAGTAGAGCCTGCCTCAGCTGGCGACGAGCCGCGTGTAGCCATTTATTTGGCTCAGGCCCATCGTGCCTGACGGAGCTCACGTTCATGTTTTCCGCCCTTGGGGGACCCAGAGATGGGTAAGGAATCGAGGCCATACCTACCAACCTAAGACAGGCACAAGGGACATAAGCCCTTCTGCTGATGACGGGTAAGGAGTTATGGTGACTCGGCCGCCTAAGACAGGGCCCCTTTGGCACCTTCCTGATTCTCACGCAAGAACAGGAGCATGTTGCGGGCATGTAACGTCGATTCTGTTTGCCGTTGCCTTCATTGCTGCTTTTGTTAAAAAGGAAAGGAGGAATTGTGGAGAACCATAGATCCGCCCCTCCGCCATTTTATGATATAGCCTATGAAGCCATTTTGTATTAGGTTTAGTTTTCCTGTAGATCACATGATATGTTCCCGTGGGTGTTTGATGTATCCTTATAAGGTAATAATCTGTTCTCTGTATGCTGATTGGTTGCATTATGGTATATATGTTGCCACCCCTTCCGGGCGCAGAGAGAGAGCGGGGTAGAGATCTGGAGATGACGAACTAAAGTAAATTCCTTGTGTATCAAGTGGGTGCCTCTTTGCTCCCACGTCGCCAGTTCAGGCCCCTGTAGTCACAGACCGAGTTGCCCAAGGCAATCCGGCTCGCGACATTAGGTATCTGGACAGAACAGGACGATCGCTTTTAAAGCTAGTGGCAGAGAATGGCGCTGGTCCCTTGTTGGAATGATGCTGCTTTAGCCCAAACATCTCTAATCATTGCGTTTCTCATGTCACTGTGCAGTGCTAACATGTTTGTAACCTCCTTTGGCAGATTTGCCTAGAATTCTTTTCTTTCCTGGTAACTAGAGAGCTTTTTTTTGGGTAATCTTTAATCCAACCTTTCTTTGAACTAACTTAATTACATCTCACTTGAGTTTTATGGGCCAGTGACGCTAATTGATCTCTTCTCCTATAACCTTACTTTACGCATTTTAAGAGCAGTTATTTTTTTTTTATTTTTTTTATTTTTTTGGTACCGGGGATTGAACTCTGGTCTTGCGCTTGCAAGGCAGGCCACCGAACCGCTGAGCTAAATACCCGGCCCAGCAGTTATTTTTTTTGCATGTTCTCCATTGCCAAAGTATTCCTTTTAAAAATTACAGTTATTATTTTTTTAATTACAGGAGTCATGGCGCATTAGTACCATTGGCCTTTGTTTTGCCTTCTGAAACAGTCTTTATATTAAGTCATACTTCAAGTGGCATTTATTTTTTTAGAAAACCAAACATGGGACCGGCACCCTATAATGAAGGCAGAAGTCGCTGGTAGAAGTTCTCATGCTTCGTGCCATGTGTGGAACTCTTGTTCACACAACCCGGCATCAGAGGCCATTTCCTCTTTTTTATTTTTATTTTTTAGGGAGGTTTGGGGAGCGAAGAGAGTGGCAACAGTGTTTCATTGATGACTCATGTTCCTGTGTCTGTGAGCATGAGGACTCTGTCCTCAGGGTGAGTGGCCCTACTTGGTGGGGTCTGGTGACATCTGCTTTTTACACAGCTTAGGTGTTCATGCAGTGTCAGGACTTTAGAGGGGAAACAGGAAATGAGCACAGAGACCAACCTGGATAAGGGGGAGAGAGAGCGACAGAGACAGATGAGAAAGAGAGAGAGAGGGAGAGGAAGGAAGGAAAAAAAAAACAGAAGGGAAGAGAGAGTGAAAGCAGGGAAAGAGATGAGCTGAAGAGAAATAACATTAAGACAAATGTGAAACATGTGGCCCGGGATTTTCATAGCCACTCTCCTGGTTGTGCCCACCTTTTGTGTTGATGGAGAGGAACCAGGCTGGTGTCCAAGTCCAGAGTGCTCTCCCAGCACACTCATGGGTTCCCACTTGTCCCAGAAAGGATGTGTTACTCACCTGCTCTCCATCCTGGCATCTTGGCCAAGTTTTATCTCATAGGCTCAGTGTGCTAGGGCTGGTGGTGCTGCAGAGGTGGAGAAAGAAGAAAGAGGGAAGGGACTCTTTGGGGGTCTTCTACTCAGGGGCCCCCCAGTGGGCGGGGTCTGAGTGGTTGATGTGGAGGGAGGATGGTGCTCAGCAGCCAGATCAGGATGGGGATGTGGTGCTGGATGAGACCTCTGGGGCTGCAACTTTATGGCTCCATATCCTGGGGGCTGCACTTTGTTCAACCAAATTGCTAGGTGAGCAAGGGTTTCATGAAAATTAGCAAATAGCCCAAAGCTGGTGTTTCAATCTGTGCTGTCTTAACATCAGGTGGAACGATTGCGGTTTGTTGTAACCTAATCACTTCTTCTGATGAGAGGATTTTTGTTTTTCTACCCTTATCTAACATTAATGTACTCTGTGTGTATCGACTGTAAACTAATTCTAAATATTTGCCTTGGAAGCCAGGAAAGTCAGAGATTAAGGCTGAAACTGGGCTGACATAGGCTCCTGGTTTCATCATCTGCAAAATACTAAGAAAAAAAGTGATGTTAATTCAATCTGGCTGCCAGGCCACTTCTAGAACCTTCCATTTCTAGAACCTTCCATTTTGCTCATCATATGTGCCTGAAATTCTGCTCAGTGCTAGAGGTACTAACATTGCTGGCATGGCAACTAATCAGACCCTCCAGAGTTTACTGGGCACCAGATGCTGTACAATAAGTCAGCGAATTCTCTGAACTGTAGATACTTGGTGTTACCTTATGCGTGTTTTACAAACAAGGCATAGGGACAAGGAAAGATTAAAACAGTCCAAGTCATCTCTCTCTCTGACCCACATATTCATGTAGTACAATCTCATAAGAGATTTGAGCCTGGAGGAATAATGATTAACACGACAGATTCAGTCCTTGCCTTTCCCGTAGTGAGGAAGTAGGAGACTCGGTTGGGCTTAGATTGGAGGCAGAGAGACCTGAGGAGAAACACTTTAACGGGGTGAGATGTGGCTGAAAACAATGGCCAGGAGGGGAGACGGCTGAGAGGCAGAGGAAGAGGCAGCCTCACAGAGTCTCTGGTGAGTCAGGGCTCAGGCTGGAGTCCCTGACTAGCAGCGAGAGGGGTCTGGTGGCTCCTTCTCTCAGCAAACGTCACCACCCTTTCCCCCGAAGCTCCAGGTCCTATGCTTATAGAGGCGGGTGGTCTTCCCATGGAGACAGAGGGCTGGTGAGCTTCTGGAAGCCCCAAGGTGCACACGAGTCCTCTACTGGGCTGACACGCCAAGTTCTCCTGACCCCCACGAGCTCTGGGTTCAAAGAATGGGCTCCTCACTTTGGATGGTTTGATTGACACTTTTTTTTGGTACCAGGGATCAAACTTGGGTCCTTGGGCTTGCAAGGCATGATTGACACTTGGAGTGATCTTCGCTCTACCCTTGGACCATCCTAACCTGGCCTTCCCCAGGAGCCACATCCACCTCTCTCCTCCTTCCTCATCCACAACACTCCTTCTCTCCCTCCCTGTTAGGGGATGAACTGTTCCCTCATCAAGTGCCGAGTTATTCTCCACTCCGAATTTCATATGCAGAAGCCCCATTCCCCGGTGCCTGCGTGTGAGACTCCTGAAGAGGGGGTGAAGTTAGAATGTGGCCATGGTGAGAAGAGGGCTTCATCCAATCTGATGGCGTCCTTTGTAAGGAGAGATTCGGATACACAGAGGTCTTAGAAGCACAGGCACCTGGAATAGAGGCCTCAGGAGAAATCAGACCTGCTGGCACCTTGATCTGGGGCTTCCAGGCTCAAAATTATAAGGAAATGGATTTGCTGCTAAGCGCCCCCCATCTGGGATTTTGTGATGGCAGCCCTCGCAGATGAATAGCATGCTCCTGTGTTTTCCTGAAGCGCCTCCTCTCAGTGGACGAGGAGCACCAGATTGCTGGCCTCAGACTGGCTCTGGGAGCTTGAAGGCAGACACAAAGGAAACAGTCTGGACCGCATGCCAAATGTGCCAGCCAGCCTTTTGTTGATTGCTTCATTAACTTGTTAGTGGAGAGCTCATTTCCAGCCAAGGGCTCCTGAGGTCAGCCCGTCCCACAGCAAGCCCAGGCTTTAGGGGAGGGGGTCCTCAATTTCACCCAAAAATGCACCCCTTCTCTCTCTCTCCCAGTACAATCAGCCTCCTACACCTCACACATCCAAGTTGAAAGAAGTTCTGGTGTACACATTAATTAACTTGTTTCCGGTTCAACGCAGCAAGAATTTAGACACAATAAAAATGAAACCCAGTCTACGGGAACATCAACATCTTTCTGGTTCTCCTGATGCCAAATACTCTGAGTTTGGTGGCTGCGGAGCACCGAAGGGACAGCATGGGTTAGAAAATGTGCAGGGCTGGCAGACAGTCCTGGAGTTGAGTTCTGGTTCAAGCACTTGTGTGATTTTTAGGCATTTTATTAGACTTGACTTCAGGCTCAACAAAACAAAACAAAACAAAGCAAAGCAACCTCCTCAAACGAAAACAAAACAGGGAGAAAGGCATCCAAAGTGCTGCAAATTGCTTCTAATTGTGCATTTTCCAAACTCACGCAAAGCTGTTGGTCCAGTTTCTCCTTGTCCTCCTCAGGTGTCTCCCAGCTTTGCAGCCTTCAGGTGGATCTCAACTTGCCTACCCCATGCACCCTTTTTCCTTTGTGAACTTCATGTCCCTTCACCTTTCTGTCCTCAATTCCCCCAGCAGGCTCTGCGTGTCACATAAAACTCTCCTAACAGACGTGGAGTCTGGCTAGAGAGCAGTTATTGAAAACCCATTATGTCCTGTTTACTTCTTCTGCAATCAGAGCCTGCACATTTTTGATACACTAATGGGAAAGTTTTGGCCAAAGAGGAGTCGATTGTTCCAGCCCTGTCCTGCCCCATGATATCCAACCCTCATCTGCGCAACACATCTGAAAGCTTTTGTCCCCTGGTAGGCATGATGCTTAACCCTGAGAAAGAGAGAGCAGGCGAGAGAGAATGTGTTCATATTGAGAGGGGTGGTGCTGATTTTATTAGCTTGGGCTACTTTATTCTGTGCTTCTGAGGGACTGTCAGAATCCCAAAGTCCAACTCCTAGCATGCAGTTTATTTTCTTGAGCCTCTGATGACAGTGAACTAAGAGACTGTGAAGAGCCTGAAATACTGCAAAAAAGAAAAGAATCTTTCTCCCTTTGCCTGGCACAGCGAGTACCTTACCCATCTCTGAGAGATGCCCAGTGACTCCTAGCCAGAGCAGGCTGAAACAGTGACCCTGCAGAAAGTATAATGCATTTTATAAAAAAGGAGGGACTTTTTGCCAGGGATCAATAATTCCTAGCAGGCAAACTCCTTGAGGAGTGGATCCACGCCTCACTGTTTCTCATTTAGAAAAAAACTGCGGCTCACCGCCAGCATTCATTTAATTTTACATAAACATGGTCTTTGAGGCTGAAGCAAATCTGACTGGTTTTCAAGGATAAAATGAAACCCAAACGCTGTTCTTGGAGTTCTTTCTTTCCTAATGGAACTCATCATCTCTAATCCTAATGTAACAGAAAGGCTCATGGCGAACTCTGGGTAAGCAGGGGACTGTGGACCCTGAGTTATCTGTGGGCAAATGAGAAATGAGTTCCTCGTAGTTTGAACAGAGTTCAGGGCACAGCAGGTCATCAGTAAATAGTGGGGTGGGTAATAAAGTGAGGCTGGAGCCTCAAATTCTGGTTCACGCTCCAGCCAAATGATACAATCCAAATCCCGCACCTTGGGACAGGCGGGACTACGATAAATGTGAGAAGTGAGTGAAGGTATCAGCGAATTGAGGGAAGGTGGGGGATTTAAAGTATCACCTAATTTACAACTTGGGAAAGGAAGTAATATGCATGTGGTGTAGTTAGACCTGTTCTGCAGGAATTTATAAGCCCCTTGGGGAAAAGCAGCGAATGCTGACATCCACTCTGCCTTCTGAAGGATCTCGAGTCCTGAACGCCCCAGTCTGAAGGAAAATAATTTGCCACCTGCCTTCTGGAGTCATCAACGCGCTTCGAGCCCTGACAGTGGGTTCACGGATATGATTCCACATCTCTGAGGTTTTGGAACAGGTCAAAGGAGTCCATGGTGACACAAACTAGCCTTTTTGGGTAAGGATGGGATGGAAATGACTGAAAAAGGTGACAAGGAAACTCTTCGGGGTGTTACAAATTTTGAATTTAATTTGGGTGGTGGTTTACATAGCTGTAGACAACCACGGAGCCCTACTGCATCATGAAGAGTGGAGCATCCAGTGGATGGGATGGAAATGACTGAAAAAGGTGACAAGGAAACTCTTCGGGGTGTTACAAATTTTGAACTTAACTTGGGTGGGGTTTACATAGCTGTAGACAACCACGGAGCCCTACTGCATCATGAACAGTGGAGCACTCATGACACTGACGTTCTGCCTCGATTGATGAATTAGAGGCCAGTGCTGGGGACGAGTGCGGGAAGGTCCATTTCTCCGCAGGCACCTCTGCTCCCTTTTGACCTTAATTTACCCTTGAGCTGGTCCCAGTGCCCCATGGGCTTCCCTCCATTCCGGCACCATGCAGGGGGAAGACAGATCCTTGCCTTGGAAACTGGACTCTGCTCAGGGGGCCAGAAGAATGGTATTTCTCCAAATACCAGGAATTTGAGGCCTAGGTCCATCCAGGGTCACACAGTCCACCAGTATCAACACTGCGTCGGAAACTCAGATCCACTGGCCCACCTCTCCCGATACCCAAGCCCAGCTTTCTTTTCCTCTTGGTATGAGAATTAGAAAAACCTCTTTGCTCAGCCTCACCTCGGTTTTGATCCTTGATTTGTCGAGGACGGTTCACACGAACCCAGGCTACTTACTATTTCCGTGACTCAGTTTCCATATCTATGAAATGGTACAAGATTTACCCGTGGATGAGAATACAGGAAGTAATGTCTGTCAGTCAGCAACCTGCTCTCCTCCTCCTGTGTTCACTGCTAACTCTCCTGGCCAGCCCTCTCCTTCCAGTCCTTTTTATTTATTTCTTATTCTCCATGCTCCACCCATACTTAGGGCCTTGGTGTGCTTATTCACAAGGGTGTAGTATAAGAAATCAGCTCTTTAAATAGCTGTTTCTCTTTGTGAGAATTAGTAACCCTCACTGTTTAGCATTTTAAAAATTCCCCAAAACTTCTTTCCCACCCTGAGTCAACTCTCAATCCAGACGAGAGTTAATCTTACAGACATGACAAACTGCAGAGTATTGCAAAGGAACGAACTTTCTTCTAAAAGAAAATATATACAAAGGTAAAAATCCTTCAACTTCCTGGAGACTTTCTGTCATCTTTGGCAAACCCTTTCATTCAGTTGTGCCTACCGAAGAGTCTGTTACCCCTTGCCTGGTGCACAGGTGCGTACTTGCAGTACCAGCTTGTTAGGAGGCTGAGGCAGGAAGGTCACAAGTTTGAGGCCAGCCTGCTCGACTTGTCAAGATCTTGTCTCAAAATAAAAATAGAAAAGGGCTGGGGCTTGTCTAAGCAGTAGAGTTCCTGCTTAGCACACGTGAGGCCCTGGGCCCTACCTACCCTTAGTATCCAAGAATCTCCCGAAGGAGAAACGGCTGTTTCTGCTACAAAGTTTTGGACCCTGAGAAGAACTAATGGTTACTTTCGCTATCTATGCACCTCTTGGGAAAAAATTCAGGTCCCAGTGTCAGACTGTCGTCTGGTGTCTCAGACGACCTTGAGGACATTCCAGTACTGAGAAATCTGCTCCTTAAAGGGGTCAAATCCTGCTGCTGTGCCACCCCCTTATCCCAGTGCTCTGGGAGCTGAAGTGGAAGGATCACAAGTTTCAGCTCAGCTTGGGCCACTTAGCAACTCAGACCCCGCCGTAACACAAAAACTAGAGAAAGGCTGGAGATGGAGCTCAGTGTGAAGACCCTGGGTTCAGCCCCCAGTATAGGGGTGAGGAGGCGGTGCATTTATGCGGGTGCTTTGTCCCTTGCTGCCCTGTTGTGGTCCTGCCTCCCTGCTCACAGACCGCAGGCCAGGCCACAGGTCCTGAGAGGGGAGACCAGGAAACTGTAAGCATGAGTGGTAAACAGAAGAATCTAAAGCAAAATAAAAAAGCTCGAATAGAAAGTCTTTAGATGTTTTAGGATGAGCAAGTGGTGTAGCACGCAGCAGCTGAGATCCAGTGCCCAGGCCAGCACTGCGTCATAATGCCAGGCCAGAGAGGACACAGGGCCGGCCTGACTTGAGAGGTCCACAAGGGCGGCAGTCTCCAGCTGCGATCTGACCCATGGTGACTCACTTTATGCTCGGCAGGGTGGCTCACCTAATGCTCAGCATCCCTGCTGCAGGCAGAGCCAAGGCTGCTGCTCCTTATTTCAGGATGGAGCCCGCGGGCTCTGAGAGAGTACACTTGACTGAGGCACTTGAATGTTTCCTTGGAGATATCAGGAACCAAAACTCTGTTCTCTTTAGTCCCATCTCTCCATCTGCGTGTCTGCAGGGAAGATGTCCTGGATTCATGAGAGCAAAAAACAAAACAAACAGCAAAAAAAACACCGCATCTTACAGATTACAGCGGAGGTGTGCAGTTGGGTCTTTAGCACAAACTATTCTTTTTAATTGCATGGGAAGAGAATTGGGCTTAAAGGTTCTGTTTTTCCAGGAAGACCTAATTATTGCTCGGTTCCGCATAACACAAACTGAGTGTTGGTGGGAATTAGTACAGAGATGAGCTTGAGGAAAAACTAGCCAATGTAATAGTATATATTTGCTGCATCCCACAGGGCAAGGAAATGACACTTGGCTAGGGCGTCAGGTCTCGGGGCCAGGTTGATCGGCCACCAGGGTCATGGCAGACGATGCCTCAAGCTGGAGTTTGCATGTCCCGGTTCGGGTTCTCTGTAGAAGCCCCAGACTTGGTGTTTTCAGCAGTTGTGCCTTTCAATCTGACCATGTTTCCCCAGAGCAACTCTTGGTCGAGTTCCCTGGAAGCCCTGGTGACGGCCTCAACTCACAGCCAGTGAAGCCGGCAGTGTGAGAAGCAAGCCAGGGCCGCTCCTCCCCACAGCTTCCTCCCCCGTCTTTTCTGGGAGGAGGTTGGCAGGAGCCAAGGCTGGAAGGGCAAAGGACCAGCTGCTGCCACAGTCTCAGAAAGAAGGCGCCTGTGGAGCAAGGGTAGTTCATCCAAGTTCCTTACTGGCGAAGGTCTGGTTCAGGAATATTCATTCACTCTCAATGGTATTTTCTAGATTAAAGAAATAAAATGATTTGATGCAAACCTAGTTCCTTTCAGTTGGTCAGAAAGCCTTTGGGTTGATAACTTGCAAAAAAAGTAGGTGCTCTTGATTTCACTTGGACAAGTTTTGCAAAAACTTAAATGGAATTTAGAGAGTTCTGCAAATTGGGCAATAAATGAGAGAGATGGGGGAGGGAGAGAGAGAGAAATGCTGCAAAGTCCATGTTGCCTTTCAGTGTTTCCTCTTCCAGCTTTCCAGGAACCTGACTCAGAAAAGTTTTCAAACTTTAGGTTGCGTCTCAGGAGAAATCTGAGCCTTTGCTGTAAAATCAAATGGACTGAAACCAAGAAATCGGGGTTGGTAGGACAGCAGGGGGTCCACTTAGGAAAGTTCACTTCTGAGCAGGACAGAATTACCGTCAATAATCAAAAAGCAGCCATTGTCTGTGGGGCTCTTACTGACCACAGCAATATGCTGAGCTGTCCGTGTTAATATCAGAACGGACAGAAATCAAGACGGTGTTGGCTTGCTTCGTGGACCGACTGGGAGATGAAATCATGAACATGCTTTTTAAGACATGGCTAGTGTCCATAAGCCAGAACGCCAAATTTAAAAATAGGAAACCAGGCTTTAAAGCTATTATCAGACATTGTTCAACAAATTTCAAATCTTAAAAACTGTACAGTCAGTCAAATCTCAGGGCTGGCAAAAGCACTTGGCTTTCCCTTGTCAAATAACAGTAAAGCAAGCAGTGCTGGATTTTACTTGCAAAAATAAAAAGAAGCCCCCTTGTGGCCAGTTTGAAAATACAAACTACATTATCTGGAAAGTTTCAGGGCTAGTCTTACCTAGATTTGTATTTTATGATTAAACACTGATTTCTCCCTATGTTTCGCTACAAATCTTAAAAATGCTACATTTGAGCCCTGTATCGTGTGCCCAAAGAATAAATAGATGAACCACAAGCTGTAGTCCTAACAAAGGCCGAGTAACAAACCCCTAGTACGGATCGTATAACCGTCCCCTTCTTGTCGACCTTTGACGCTCAGTGTCATCTCATCACCTGACCGTCTATATGCAATTTCTTGGCTCACCAAGGCTGTGAGATGCTCCGGGTCTGGAAGGCCGCGAAGTGCTGTGGCTGGAGCTCAGGGCTCTGGGATTGGAAATGTTTTGGCTGGCGCAATAATCAACCATTTATCTTCTTGCGCCCTTGCGTTTATTCTAGATTCGAGACCCAGAAGCTGGGTCAACCTTGCCTTTCTTCATTGAGAAGCCTCTTCTCGGCTTCCGAGGGGAGCTGCTTTCTGCAATGTCTGGTAAGCCACTTTTACTTTTCCTAAAGATCTTTTCTTTGTGGCTGTAATTTTTCTTTTTTTTTTTTGCATGAAAAAAAAATCAAGGTTTGTAGGAAGTTGTAAATAAAGAAAAAATGGGAGGCCCCATACCCTTCACCTGGCCCTCTTCAGTGGCCCCACCCTGTGGAAACCGGGTACAGTCAGAGCTAGGAAACTGATGTTGGTACAATCTGTGCAGGTTTACTCAGCTTTTGTTAGTTTTGCAACTGAGTGTGTGTATAAAGTTCTGCGCAGTCTTATCAAATAGATATATTCACCTAACCGCAATTATAGTCAAGGTGCATAATAAGCTTTTAGTTTCATTTTGTTTTGGTACCGGGGATCAAACTTGAGTCCTTGCGCTTGTGAGGCAGGCGGTGGAACCACTGAGCTAAATCCCAGGCCCCATAATGTGCTTTTTCTACCAGACTTTCCCCTGTTACGGGTATCATTTTACCCATACCCAGCTTCTCTCCTACCACCCCACATACTGTGGCAATCTCTCTAACCTCTTCTTCATCTCTGTGATTTTATTTTGAAAATGTGATAAGTAGAATTAGAACTTTTTCAGATTTGCTTTTTTCCACTCAGCATGATTCTCTTGAGATGTCTCCAGAGTACTGTGGATCTCAATAGTTCATTCCATTTTGAGGAGCTGAGTTCATGGTATGGGTTTTCCACAGTTTGTTTACCCATTCACCCACTGAGACATATTTGGGTTGTTCCCAGGAGTTGGTTGTTTTGAATAAGAGCTGCAATAAACATGCGTGGACAGGTTTTTGCTAAATTACAAAGTGCTGATGAAAGAAATAAAAGAAAAATCCAATAACTTTTTTTCTGTTTAACAAAGAGCCAGCTCAGTGAAGGTTCATCGCTCACCTTCTTTGGTGGCTTTTTATGGGAGCTTCCTCTTGGCGGAAGTCTTCTTGGATTCTGAGCTCAAATGCACCCTTTTATTGATACACTATCATTTGCTGGTGTTGTTTACATCTCCATATATGGACCAGTTGTGCACAGATTTTGTCCCCGTCTCTAAAGTATAGCTTTCGAATCAGTGGTTTTCTTAGAGCTAGGTGTCTTGCTGGCTACCTCCAATATGGTAGCTGTTGGCCACATATGGCAAAAGAGCCTGCATCAGTCTTGAGATGTGCTAGAAGTATAAAATGATATACCAAATTTGAAGTCTTACTATAAAAGAAGGATGTAATAAAAGAAAGAGGTCACTATATTTTATGTTGATTACATGTTGAAATCATTATACTCGATATATTGGGTTAAATAAAGTATTAAAATGCTTTTGTCTACTCCTTACTTTCTTTAAATGTGACTAATTGAAAATATAGCATTAAGCATGTAGTTAATATTATTTTTCTATGAGATAGTGATGTGCAGTGAGGAAATGAAAGTTCAAGGCACCTAGGTAGCTTGGCCAAAGTTACACTGTAAGTACCGTCTGCAGTATGCTTTGGTTTTGCTTGTGTTTTTCTTTTTTTAGTCACTACTAATTGCTTATGGGTCAATATCATTGTCTGAGTCTGTTTTGTGCTGCTATCACAGAATGCTAAAGACTGGATCATTTATAAAGAGTAGAAATTTATTTTCTCACAGTTCTGGATACTGAGAAATACAAGATGAAGGAGCCGTAGATCAGGGCCAGGTATATCCACTTCCAAGACGGCACCTTGCATGTTGTGATCTCTGGAAGGAAAGAACATCATGTCCTCCCATGGCAGAAAAGCAGAAGACAACAGATCTACTCCAACCTCTCTCGTTACAGTAATATTCATCTGTTATAAAATGGATTATAAAGTGCCTCTGCTCTAATGACTTTAGCATCTCTCAGTAAGCGATTAGAAATCACGCAGTAAAACCCTTTGCACCATCTCCCAACACTGCACACAAAGTGAAGTTTGACATGAGTTTCGGGAAGGACAAAGACATGCAGACCATAGCAGCAGTCATGATTGTGTATTGCACCTGGGAAGCCAGGAAGGGATCCTGTGTTTCTCTCAATGGAATAGTCAGGAGCTGTCCGAGCCGTTTTGATGGTGAGTCCCGTCTCAGGGTGATGGGGCTGATTTTTCTTGGTGTCCCTTGGATACTATTGCCATCCAGCAAGCTTGAAGACAACATGCTTTGATTTTTTAGCCTATGTCCCACCTGTAACAGGTGCAGTGGACCCTTGACTTACGAACTCAATTCTTTCCCAAGGGCTGGTTGCAACTCAAGTTGGTCAATTGAAGGCTCAGGCTCCTCTACACAGCCTTCAAAGTCTCTCTCCTGTATAAAGGCAGATCTTGGTGTCCTTAGACCCTGGCCCAGGATTTCTCAGTTAACCACACACAGGAAAGGATGCTGTCATGGTCCTTCCAGAACTTGTTAAGGGTTAAATCTGTGTCTGAGACCATCTGGAAGCACAAGCAGCTGACATTCAGGTCATAACTCAAGACTTTGGTCATAATTTAAAACTAAAATTCTGGTTGTAACCCAAGGGTATGTTTGTCATGCTGGTCGTAACTTGAGGGTCCACTATATGCTTAATGTGCCCTCCTTCTCCCACTTTTCTCCTATCTTGTACTAGAAGCTGTACTTTGAAACCCATTTCAGAATTTACATTGTGTCCTACCACATCCAGCTAATAATGTTTATTCAGTATAGTGCTAAGTACTGTATATAAAAGATATAATTTAGTCATCAAAACAACTCAATGAATTAAATAATATGGCACAATTTCACAGATGAAGAAACTAAGACTTATAGGGGTTACAAAAATTGCCCAAGACACTCCCACAGTCAGAGCTGTATCCTTGGATTCTGACTACTGAGTTCCTGCTCTGGACCAGAATTCTTTATTACTCTTTTGGTGAGTGAATTTCTTACTGCGTCCTGTGTCCCCACCAGAAATTTTATCTAAAAACGAATTACCTAAGTCTAACACATTGCTTCAAAATCTACAAAACATTACCACTTACATACAGTATTAGACTCTGTGTTTGGGGATTGCGGATTTTCCTTTCATTCAATTCAGAGTGCATTGTCCTCAGGGTAAGATGGCTGTGCCCACATCCGCCAAGAACAATGGCAATTATGTTTCTTCAATCTTGTGTAATTTATATGCTTCTTTAAACCAATTTGTAAATGTGGATGTTTGGGCTCATGATCTGCCACTGGCGCAAAAGTCTTGCAAATTCTAGCAGGGACGATCAAGTGTTAGAGTTGAGGGAGGCTGATTTTCTACTGCAAGAGTCAGCAAACATTTCTGTAAAACTGTACAGTAAATATTTCAGGCTTTCCAGGTCATACAGTCTTTTGCAACTGCCCTACTCAGCCACCGTGGAATAAAAGCAGCCATAGACAGCATGTGAATGAATGGACTTGGGTAAGTTCCAATAAAATGTCATTTGTGAAAAACAGAGATCACTGATTTATAGCACGGTCTTTCCTTCCTGCAGTTAAAGAAAGAAGACTTGATCAAGTGAGCATGTTTAATTTAAACCAAGACTTGTAGAACAAGGTTCAGAAACCAGGCCTTCTTACCAGCAGCATTTCCCCCTGCTATATCCTACTAATTCAAACTTAACTTCTTTCTTCTTTCTTTTTAAAAATTATAAAAATTGCAGGCATCCACACGGTCAAAGAATGATAAGAAAATTGGCAGCAGAGAGCAATCACTGTGCCTTCCGGGTGTGCATGGGGAAACCTATTCAAAAGACCAAAGCTCTTCCCAGTTTCGTCCCCAATTCCCCAGGTACCTGTGACCCTGACCTTGATACTCGCCACACACTTGTTAGTCTTTATTCTTTGCCACTTATGTCTTCTGAAGCAATGACTAAGAACGGTTTACGTGCATGCAATATGCAAATCATTTCATACTGTATGTACCCTTCGGTACTTTTTCACGGTGGAAAATTAACATATTTTTCTAATGGCAAAAAATAAGTTCTAAATTGCTATGAGTGTGTATTTTCTGTTCTTGGCCTCGTGGGGGTAAAGCAGGAAGGCGAGGTGACTGATACCACCTCTACTGGTGCCTTGACCTTGGACTTAGCGTCCAGAACTGTGAGAAATACGAGTCTGTGTTTAAGCCGCTCCATCCCTTGTATTTTTATTAACAGCAGCCCAAACTGACCAGAGCGTACACGGCCGATAGTCGGAGAGAAGAGAAGGGAGGTAGCTCACTGTTTAAGAGTGAGCTCAAAGGTCCAGCGGTGGTTTCCCACTCGTGCATGGGAACATCGCGAGATGGTTGCAGAACCTCTCTGAGTCCACATCCTTCGCTGAAAATGTGGAAAACGATAGAGCAGCTCTCTAGGGTAGTAGCTGTCAGCTGGGAACGCAGGCGCACCAAGTCATATGCTGCTATTTCTGTTGCTGCTGTTGGGATTGCAACAAGGGGCGGGCTTAGTGGCACGATGCCCTGCGTGGGGCAGAGTCTGCTGACTGAAGGACGATTCGGGAGGAAATTGGTTCCGTGGGGAAAAGAGTCTCCTCACAGGAAGGGCAAGGGAGTCGCTCCACCCCAGACTAGGGTCCACTAGCAAACCCATATTTTTTCTTTTTGGTTTGTTTGTTTGTGCTGTTAAAACAATGTGGCGAAACCAGAGGCACAGTGTCTTAAAGGATGATAATTAGCTATGTGAGAAAAGGTTCGAGGGTGGGGAGTTGTTTGGTTGGGAGAAAAGCAGGCTCAGGAAGGCTTAATGACCATGTTTAGGTAAATGAAAGGTTTAATGTGGGAACTCTTTTTTTTTTTTTTTTGAAGACCAAATTAGTGGATGTGGACTTAAATTAAAAAGGTGGGATTTTACATTCATAACAAGTTCTCATAAATCATAGCAGCAAGCTGCTATAGGAGGCTGCCAGCAGAGAATGGGAGCTGGCGTCCAGAGGGCTGATGCAACATAAAAATAAAAAAAATATTGTTAAGATGCTTTTTTAGTCTCTTGTGGGGCAATAGGTCAGTTATTCTTTAGATCTAACTATAGGCAAAGAATAATAAAAAGTCCTAAGATTTTCTTATTTTCAGTGTAAATGAGCCCAACCATTCTTTCCCACTGGAGTCTCAGTATTTCTTTTTCTTTTCTTTTTTTTTTTTTTTATAAATTTTTAAAATTAAGTTTGTTGGTACATTTTAGGTATACAGTAAAGTTACATTCATCACTGGGATCTTGTACCTTTACATTACTTATCTTGGTTCTTATCTTTTCCCCATCCCCCTGTCCTCCCTTCACCCCCTCCACCCTTCCCTATTGACAAGGCTTTGTTTCCATTTTTCCTTTTCTCATATTTTTTCTTTTCACTTCTTACCTTTCCCCTTACCTCCCCACTTCCCCTACTCCTTTAGACCTTTTCTTCCTATTATACAGTATCAATTCAATGAGAAAAAAAGATTTTAATACATTTTGATCCTTATTTACACTTTTAGTTTTTCACACCCCAGAAGCTATTCAGTATTTACACATGTGTGTCCTATTTATTTCACTTAAGAATATGGCCTTAATGTGCATCCACTTAGCTATAAATGACTCTAGTTTCTCATTCTTTATGGCTGAGTAATACTCCATTTAAAAATTTTATTTATGTATTTGTTTATTTATTCTCATTGAGTTTATTGGTACATTTTAGGTATACAATGCAGTTACATTCATCATTGGGATCTTGTACCTTTACATGCCAGATCTCGGTTCTTATTTTTTCTCCATACCCGTGCCCTCCCTTCATCCCTTCCTCCCCTCCCTATTTACAAAAGCTTTATTTCCATTTTTTCATTTTCTCACATTTTTTCTTTTCCCTTATTTCTTTTCCCCTACCCTTCCCACTACTCCATTTTATTAAAAACAAACAAACAAACAAACAAACAAAACACATCTTTGTTATCCAGTCTCCAGTTGATGGGCAATTGGGCTGTTTCCAAGTTTTAGCTATTACAAGCTGTGCAGCTATAAACATGGGTGAGCATATGTCACTGTGGTATGATTCTTTTAATTATTTTGGAAAGATACCCAGAAGAGGAATAGCTGGGGCAAATGCAACTTCTAATCCTCGTTCTTTGAGGTATCTTCATACTGATTTCCACAGTGATTGCACCAGTCTGCACTCCCACCAACAATGGAGAAGGGTTCTTTTCTTCCAACAACCCTGCCAGCATTTGTTATTGGTTGATTTCTTGATAGCAGCCATTCTTTGTGGGGTGAGGTGGAATCTCAGTGTTGTTTTCATCTGCATCTCTCGAATGACCAGTGATGTGGAACATTTTTTTCTATGTTTATTTGCTGCTTTTACTTCTTTGTCTGAGAAATGTCTGTCCATTTCAGACACCCATTTTTGAATTGGTTCTTTATATTTGGGGGGCATATATATTTGATTTTTTGTATTCTTTATATATTCTAGATAATAGACCTTTGTTTAAGGAACAGCTGGTAGAGTTTTTCCCACATTGTAGGTTGTCTTTTAGCTCTGTTGGTGGTTTCTCAGTGCAGATTCTTTGTGCTAGTTCCCATGCTACTGAGTATTTGTACATAAAGTCTTTTCTTATACTAATATCTTCAAGAGTTCTACCTAACTTATCATCCAGTAAGTTTAGTATTTCTGTATTAATATTTATATCTTTAATCCACTTGGATTTTAGTTTAGTACATGGTGAAAGATAGGATTCTAGTTTTAATCTTTGACAAATTGAAATCCAGTTTTCCCAACACCACTTATTAAAAAGGCTATCTTTCCTCCAGTGAGGATGGTTGGCTCCTTTGTCAAGGATGAGGTAGCTGAGTGTGTCTGAAGTTGTTTCCACATCTTCTAATCTATTCAACTGATCTTCAGGTCTGTTTCTTTGCCAATACCATGCTGTTTTTAATCACAGTGACTTTATAGTATAGTTTCAAGTTAGGGATTTTGATACCCGCTGCCATGTCTCTGTTGCCTGGAATTCCTTTTGCTATTCCAAGTCTCCTCTTCTGATTCCAAATGACTTTTTGGATTGTGAAATCTACTCTTGGAATTTCAATAAGGATTGCATCGAATCTGTACAGCAGTTTTGGAAATATGGCCATTTTCACTGTATCGGTTCTTCCTATCCAGGAACAAGGGATGCCTTTCCATTTTCTCATATCTCTTGGATCTCTTTTTATCTTTCTTTACATATTTATATCTTTCTTGGATCTCTTTTTCCAAGTGTTGTAGTTCTCAATGTAGAGAATGCTTCCTTCATTGGATTAATTCCCAGATACTTCATTTTTTTGGGATGCTATTGTGAAAGGGATTGTTTCCCTAATTTCACTCTCAGTCTGTTATCTGAGTACAAGGCTATTGATTTTTGAGTGTTTACTTTATATCCAGCTACTGTACCGAATCTGTCAATTAAGTCTAGAAGCCTTTTGGCAGAGTTTTTGGGGTTTTCTATGTAGTTTCATGTCATTAGCAAATAACAACAGTTTAACTTCTTTGTTTCCTATCTTTATTGCTTTTATTCCTTTTTCTTGTCTAATTGCTGTGGCTAATGTTTCCAGAACTACATTGAACAGGAATGGTGACAGTGGACATCCTTGTCTTGTTCCTGATTTTAGTGTGAAAGTTTTTCGTTTTTGATCATTTAGTATGATGTTGGCTGTTGATTTTTCATAGATAACCTTTACCAAGTTGAGATAAAGACCATCTATTCCAATTTTCTTCAGGTATTTTTATCACATTGTCAAATGCGTTTTCTGTATCTATTGAGATGCTCATATGGTTTTCTTTCTTGATTCTGTTAATATAGCATATTACATTTATTGATTTACATATGTTGAACCATCTCTGTATCCCTGGGATGAATCCCACTTGGTCAGGGTGTATGATCTTCTTGATGACCCTCTGTGTTCTGTTTGCCACTATCTTATTGAAAATTTTTGCATTTATGTTTATTAGGGACATTGGCCTGCAGTTCTCTTTTTTGGTTGAGTCTTTCCCTGGTTTTGGAATTAAAGTAACACTTGCTTCCAGGAATGAATTTGGAAGTATTGCTTCCCCTTGAATTTCATTGAAAATTTGAAAGAGTAGTGGCAATAGTTATTTTTAAATGTTTTGTAGAACTCAGCAGTGAAGCCATGAGGACCTGGGTTTTTCTTTGTTGGTTAATTTTTAGCTACATTTTCAATTTCACTGATTATAATTGGAGTGTTTAGAATATTTATGTTTTCTTTGTCAAACTTTGGTAATTCATATGTAACTAGAAATCTGTCCATCTCTTCTGTATTTTCCATTTTATTAGAGTACAGATTCTTGAAGTAGGCATTGGTTATCCTCAATGGTGAGGACTGGAGCTGCCTTAAGCCACCAGTGTGGCCCCACCCCATCCAGGCTTCCCAACTATGAGCCAATGGTGAGGACTGGAGTCCTGCCCACCCCCCCTTCTGGCAGTGCCAGTACCTGGAGCACCTGTATTCCCAGAGCTTCTCCTGGCCTCCAGCTGCTCTGGCCCCAGAGCAGGGCTGGATGTCTTAATGGTCAAAGCAGCCCTGGATGGCTGTGACCCACATTCATATCTCCACCTTAGCTCTGTTTCATCCTGGGACTTGGCCTCATGTCTTCACTCAAAGCTGCCTGTCTCCTTCTTTCATTCCCTAAATCTCCAAATTATGTGGATTTGCCTCTTCTTTTATTGTTCCTCTCTGTAGAATCAATGTATGTCCTTTAGTGTCTGTGGCTTCTCCCTATCACCACAGGGTTGAAGGTTTTTCTGTTTTGCAACCCATTGTACACTTCTCTGAGAACCACATTCAAGTAATGTTTTCTACCTATGAAAATGTATGTGCTCAGCCCTTGGGAAAAAATTGAAATACATTCTAAGATATGCATAAATACAGGGTTGAATACAGGGTAGCGAGGCATGATTTGATGTGGGGTACACAAAGGCTGACTGAGCCACTGCCCATGGGTCAAACCTGGCCCTCTCTCTGTCTTTATTCTGCCTGTGAACTAAAAGTGCTGTTTACATTTTTAAATACTTGAAGGACACTAAAGAGCAAGCATCACTTTCAGTTGGAAACTTCATTTGCTTCTTCCAGTCGTGGAAGAAATAAAACAACATAAAAAAGCTGGAGACAGGAAGAGATGCAGGTGGGAAAGCCCTGCCTCATTTGGGACAAGAAATTAATATATCCAGACATGAAAATTCACATTCAGGAGAATGAAGCTGTCCTTGCACTAAGTATTTGTTAAGTGCTTCCCCAAACATATTTTGTGTGTGTATGTGTTTGTGCATATGAATGTGGATATATGTGTGTATATGAAACAGGATTATTAAGATTTATTTATTTTTTTTTTATTTGTTGGTTTGTTTCTTGGTACCAGGGATCAAACTCAGGACCCTGCACTTGTGGGACAGGCAGCAGAACCAATGAGCTAAATCCCCAGTCCATAAAGATTTATTTTTTTAAAATGTGGATTACAGAACTATACCATGGACCAGTATCCGACACAAAGGTTACAACCCCTTCTCTCATCTTTCCTATTGGTACTTCACATGATTATCCATATCCAGGCAACAGTTCTGTTGAATTTTACACACATTTTTTGAGCACTGTTTTCTGTAGACATATGACCCAGCAATTCTAAATGATATAAACCTGAAGGAATTAAAGTTAAGTTCTCAGAACACAAGTACTTGTACATAAATGCTCATAGCAAAACTATTCACAATAGCCAGAAAGTGGAAATTTTATTCATCACAGAGTGAATAATAAACAAAATGTGGTATATATGCACAATATTATCCAGCCATAAACAGAAATGAAGTTCTATACATGCTACAATATGGATGAGTCTCAAAAATATGTTAAATAAAAGAAAGTAAACACTAAAGTTACATATAAAGTGTGATCTAAAAATATGGTGAATATTTAAACAAAACAATTATGGGGAGGGGGAGAGGGGGTGAAGGGAGGGCAGGGACAAGGGGAAAAATTGAGAACCAAGACATGTCATGTAGAGGTACAAATTCCCAACATTGAATGTAACTGTACTGTATCCCTAAAATGTACCAATAAACTCAATTAAAGCTGACACACACACAAAAAAAGATACATTGCCACTGGGGACTTAGCTCAGTGGTACCACTGCCTGCCTCACAAGACAAGGTCCTGAGTTCAATCCCTGGTAAAACAAAACAAAACAAAACAAAACAAACCATTGCCATTAGTCCTGCTCAAAATATTCCATTTTGAACACATTTATACCATCATCCTAGAAGCAGTTCTGGAATTCTCCTTTCCCTAACATCATTCCAACCTGTGCTAGCCACCTGCAAGATGAGATGCCAATGGGAGAAAAACAAGGTTCTTCATTCAGTAGCCAGCCTCCTGCCAAATGTGAACGAGACTGACAGGAATCAGCCAGCCCTGAAGACTCATCTACTTACTGCACAGCCAGCAGCTGATTATAACAATGTGACTCACTGTAGCAGAGAAGTAGAAGAACCACCCGACTGAGCCCAACCCAGTTTACTGACCCTTACAACTCTGAACTAAATAAAAAGTTATGATTTGATGCCACTATGTACTGAGGCAATTTTCTGGGCAGCAAAATCTAACTGATGGGAGAACTTGTTTTTGACCTATTCCTTTTTTATCTAATTTGCCTAGTTAGATAGGAAGATCTTTCAATGCAGTTGTGTGTCTAAAGGAACTTGTTTTATTATTTGAATATGAAGTCGTTTAACTTTTTACATTCTGTGACTCAGACAGGGATGGATTTTGTTGTTGGTGTTTTGCCACATTCCCCTTTCAGGACCATATCTGGTTACAAAAGGCTTGTAGTTTTTAAAGCCCAGAGCAAAAGAACTCTAAAAAGGAAACTCTTGAAATTTCCAAACCCTTGAGTAGATATTGTGACACCTGTTTTTTTGTTTTGTTTTGTTTTTTGTTTTTTGACATCTTTTAATCTAGGTAGGCTTCTAGATAGGCCAAAGCGGCAAGGGAAGGAAATACGCTTTTTAGCTCACGGTGCCTCCCACAGTGCTCACAGAAGTGACTTCTCCGGAAATTGTTACAAGGTTAAAGTAAGAAGTAGCTATGTGTTGCTCATAGACCCAGAACTCTTCTAAACGTTTTCAGTTTTGGAGAACAGTGAAAGGGGGCGCTTTAGTCTATTTTCCCTGTGCCAACGTGGTAAGCTGAGAGTCCTCTTTTAAGGAAGTGACAATAATGGGCAGGAGGGCCGGGCGGGCGGTGTGTGTGTGTGTGGTTTAGCTCAGTGGCGCCGCCCCCTGCCTCATAAGCGCAAGGTCCAGCGTTCAATCCCCAGTAAAACAAAACAGAACAAAACAAAACAAATCACTAAACAATAATGGGCAGGAGAGCCTCAATTAGTTAATTAAATTTGTAGTAGCAATAATTTGGGAATTCTGGAAAACACTTTCCAAGTAAGATGTACAAAAGTTACTGTGAATGCCAGGAAAATTTGTTTTAGGGACAAAATGCTTTCAGTAAAAAACAAAAAACAAAACACACAAAAAACTGCTGTTTTTAAATACCTGACATGCAGAAAAATGAATTCCATCCTAACCACAGGTTTGCAAATAGCCGACCGCTTTCCAAAGGTTCTGTACGTTGTAATCATGGTGTCGACTTATTACAGCCTGCTTTCCATTTCCATAAGACCTGGAAGCAAAAAGGAGAACTATGTCACCCTCTCCTTTTGAACTTTAAAACAATTTATTTTGGCAGGTGTAGAGAATATTTTCATTTAGTATAAATTTCTTTGTTAGCGACATGAAATGCAATGCATTTTGAAATGCCAAGTGTAAACCAGTTTCACAAGAAACCCATGAGATACTCATGCCAGTCTGTTTCGTGTGAGAGTGAGGCCAACAGTAATCATGTGTATTTGTGTCGCCTATTCGTATACCAAAGCCTTCTGCTGTAAAAAAACATTTGTTAAGTAGTTTTTAACATTTGTTAAAAACCTGAATGAATGGGGAAGAGTCGTTTAAAATAACTGCTAAGCGTAAATTGATTAGCAAACTAAATTATGGAATTCTCAGTTTTCTTGTTTTGATAAATATTCTTCTCATCTATATTTTAAATTGTCATATTCTTTTGAAGTTATGAGTTGTGACTAATGATTTATTACTAAACCCGGGGCCCTGGGAATTCAATGGCTTTATCTGCACCTCTAGGGAGTAAAATTGTTTTAACAAATAATGAGAACAGTTTGTACACCATATTGGAGTGGAAATAAAATGAGCATTATTTGTATCCTTTTGGCTAATGGCTGCCTTTCAAATGCCTATGGTCCAGTCAGTATATGTGAAATACGTCTTATTCAAAGTCGGGGGCTCCCATTGTAGCTTCATGTTACTTTTTCACAGCTTGGAAAAACATAGCACAAGCGAGGAAGGCACTGCAACAAGTATTGTTGTTACCTAAAGACCTTGCTGCTGTTTTTCTAATGTTCGTTTCCTCAGCCTTCACCATGTAAAATAATGCTTTCTCCTTGTGGGGAGTCAGAAAATGAAAGTGAAGGCCTCCGAGGCAGAGTCTCTCTCTGATCGCTTTCTGTTCTCTGGTCACTAACCCCTCATCCATTTCCCAAGGCAGCCAAAGATACCCCCTTCCCTCTGAGCCAGCTATAAAAACTAGAATCATTACTCTAACCTTTCCCAGCCTTGCTGCCTGGGAGATTGCCATAAAGAAATTCTCTGACCCACCTTGTCTGACAGCACACCCAAAGACTCCCATTTCTGAAGAACCCTGCACCACACCCAGAAAGAAGGAGGCTGAGCGGACAGACTTGGCTGGGTTTCCCACCGGTCTGTTTCCATGAACTCAGATCCTTTCTGTCCAATCACAGTTTCTACACTCCTGGCCATTTCTCATCCACTCTCAGGATAAACATGGGACGTTCACCCTGAGCCCCGGGTGAAGCCTTCTCTTTTCTGGTTAACCTGCCTTTTGGTATGATAACATTGGCCATGACCTTTCTGGCAGCAGGAGAGGAGTGCCCCTTTCTCTACCCTACGTCCTCTTGGAGAAAAAGCCCGCCAAGCATAGAGCCAAGGGCCTTTTCTCCTAAGATCCCAGAGGCTGTGGAACTGTGTGGAAATCTATGTTGGACAGTCTTCTATATTTGATGACTTTAGGCAGCAGACTTTTGAAAAAGCGAATTGTGAGTTGGCAAGGGCTCAGTGCTGCTGATGTCATGGCCATGGGTGTGGTTCACAGCTTTGTCTCTGCTCCTGGGACCCCATAGCCATGAGAGGCCTTCCATTTTGGCAGGGCAGGCAGGATCTACCAGCCCCACACTCCTCTTTGATCTGTATTTCCCTAGATTCTAGTCTATAAACATCTGTGAAGTCAGCATGACTGCAAGCCTAGGAAGGAAGGATGCAGTCGTGTTCATTTTGGAGCACAAAATTTGTTTCATTGGGTGTGTCAAAGGGTTTGTCCTGGATGTAGATGGTGAGTATGGGCTCCCCGCGTGGCACCCCCTTCGCCCTGGAGACTGTGTATTTGCTCTCTCGGAGCACTTGTGACTTGGCTCCAAGTAAAAGCTCTATGATTCACAACATCCCCACACAGAGTTAAAAGCCTCTGTTTGATGACACAAATGCTAATTTAGAGATACTGTGAGTATGCAGTTCTCCCCTTATCCTTGGGGGACTTGTACCAGGATGCCCCACGGATATCATCTGTGGATGTTCAAGTGACTTATATAAAATGGCACAGATTGCGTAGAACCTACACACATCCTCCCGTGAGCTTTACATCATCTCTGGATCTAATGCAATGCGAACAAAGGATTGCGAAAAATTATTATATCGCTTGGGGACAATGACAGGAAACCAGTTTGTACATGTTCCGTGTGGGGGTGACTGCTTTCCACACAGTCTCCGTCTCCAGTCGATTGAACCCACGGAGGGGAGAGACCCACTTTCTGGCTGCAGACTCCCCAGTCGCCCCCACTTGCAGCGAGATACTGGCTGGAGCGGAGCAGGGTGCCCAGGTTATCTCGGCCCAGATGGGAGAAGCTATGACCTGCTTCCGTCTCCTGCTTGGGTCCTTGCACTTTTGAGGCAGGCAGCAGAGTTAGCTGTTATGTCAGAGATCATCTTCCTAGATGAGTTATTTCAGGCCCTTGAACAGGAAGCTTTTTATTCCAGTAAATATCAAGGTGGAGGCCACAGCCTGTGTCTGGATCATAGTCTGATGAACTTTTATATCTTATTGCAATATTCTTCACAATCCTTCTTCCCCTGAGACACCATAAGGGGAAGATTCAGTTTCAGGTCCAAATAAATAAGCACAAACTCTTTTCCCTCTTTCCTTCGATGCCCAGCAAATGGTTGGTGTTCTAAGGTTGCAGCGTCAGATCGGGGTTCCTGAAGTTTTATTCATTCACGAACCGTGTCATTTATGGTGAAGTTTAAATTCAGGATGTTTATTAGCGTTTTAGTATAGTTTCTGTCGCTGTAACAAAATGCCAGAGATTGAGTGATGTGTGAAGAGGGGAAGTTTATTTAGTTCACATCCTGGAGGCTGGAGAGTCCTGGTGAGGTTTTCCTCGCTGCTCTCTACGTGGTGCTGGGCATCACGTGGCAAGACAGAACAGCAGGAGAACTCAGTTCTCTGCCTCTTCTGAAAAAACCCCTAACACCATCGCACGAGCCCCAACTCCACGAGCCCCTCTCCAAATACCATCAACACATGAACTCAGGAATTAGGTTTTCAACACAGCAGTACGGGGGACACATTCAAACCATGCCAGCCAGGGAGTATTTTGAAGACTGCATCAGTAAGAAGGAACCAGGGTTGAGTGAGGGGGAAAGGAGCTGGACCGCAGTCCTGATCAAGGTGCGACTGAGCCCTTATCCTGTGTAGACCTCCGACAGCAGGGTGTCCTGGAAGGGCTGGGGGTGGCTATGGGGAGGCAGCTCCTTCCCAGCCTCTTCGGGGTGGACAAGGAGGCTTTGGGGCGAGTAATGCTAGGGGGAATCCCTCGTGTATGGGGCGGGGGTTGGTCTCCTAGGATCGTCACAAGGCCAGGTGTCTTCCTTCCCAGCAGAGGTTGCCAGGTCAAACCTCTGGGCACCCACTTCCTCACGCCTCAGAGAACCCAGATGGACCCAGCAGATAATGATTCACACAGCAGATTCCTTTTTGGAATGAACCCTGAGCAGATAATGATAATCCTTTTAATGTCATCCTGCTGGATGCTAATTCTGTTTACTGTGATGGAATCTGGAACTCAAAATAGAGGCCTGGGATTTTAAAGAGGGGCAAAGGTGAAAGACGACAGGCACACGATTGATAGTTTTGCCTTTTCATTTTGTGTATTTCCACATGACTGTATGTAGTGCTTCAGAATTCTGTAGAAGTTCAAATACTTCATGACGTCACTGCAGTCGGCCCCTCCCGAGGCCCTACAGGTGGTGGAGCCGTAGTTTGCGGCCAGAGCCAGAGCCAGAGCCAGAGCCAGAGCGCTGCCTCCCTTTCTCCCATCGCATCCCATGCTGCGGCTGCTGGAACCCTACCGGAGGCGGCTGCAGACTCACTCTGAGGCGTTCAGCACACACCCTCTCCGGGTGGCATCTGTTCCTTTAACTCACACCTTCTGCGGCTCATCTGGAATCCCTTGTCCTTGTCACTGCAAGGACGCTCCCTGTGACTTCAGCTGACTGGCTGTCCTCGCAGAGGGACCCTGTTGTTTTTCTGCGAAAGGTCTGCTCTTGTCGAGGCTGTTCCTTCTCTCTCGTGTCCCGAATGTGAGTGCGAGTCAACATCGTCCTCCATCTCTTTTCCTGAGCCTGCGCGTCACTTTCTCTCTGTTCTGTAAAAATCTTGATTTTGCTTCACGCCCCCTCATTAATCCACCCTAGTCCTCAGTGGATCACTGTTCTCTACAGACCTTCCGATCTCTCTCCTGCGTTACGGAAAACCTTGGCACTTGCTCCCGGTCTCTGCTTCTCCGCCACCGTTCATGACGTCTGGGATCAATCTGATAAGCACACAGACACCCCAAACATAAGGCCTCTTTATCTCTGAACAAACAGCATTCACCTTCACGGCACTGTACGTGCCCTGTACTCTTTACAGCCCCAGATTCGCTTCTAAAAATGGCAACAGCAATGCGGTGCCTTGTGTGATTCCTCCAAGAAGCAGGCCCTAGAGGTACAAGTAGTTTACGTGGGAGCCAATTTCAGCAGTGGGTGGAGGACTGAGGCAAGGAAGGGAAGGATGCTAATAAAGACTCCAGCGCCAGGCCAGTTCCCACTGTGAGCAACTGGAATTTATTCTGGGAAGCAGGGTGCTGAGAGCTCTGGGAGGCGTGCTCAAACGTCCTGGGGTTATCCCTTCCGGACAAGCGGGAGAGAGGGCCACACATCCACGGGGATGAGATGCCCAGAGCGTCCGTCTTGAAAGGGAAAGGAGACAAACCCAGGTGATCGTTTGGCCGGAAGAGAGGGTGTAGAAATGCGGCAGCTGAGAGACAGTGGGCCACACTGCCGGGGTTTGCTTCACCTACCATTTTCTTACTCTGTAGACATTTCCTCTAAACCTGCATTTCACCTTTATTAGGGCCTCTAATCCCTTGACTCATCAATTTTCAGCTAACTTTTGGCCTTTCGGGGACTATAACGGCTTCCATGAGGAACCTGGATCCCATGAACAATCAGAGCTATTTTCTCTTAAGTTGGTTAACTTCACTGTCTTCCTGTTTTTTTGCTTTGTTTTTCCTTTTTCTTTTTTGGCCACAACTTATGATTTCCCAAGTCGGCTCAGACTCTCACAGTGAGAGAGAATGGCCCACCCAGGGAAACTGGTGCCTCTGCGGATGCATGGGGATCTGTCTCTTCTGTGTTTCTTTTTCCTTCAGCAGCTTTCCCCTTAGTAACGCTCAACTACCACCTGAACTTTCTTCCTCCCTCCTTGGCACACCCCAGCAGCTTTTACTCTTTTCATTCGCAGTGGATGCCTCCTAGATTGCTGGACGAACTCGCCCAGTTTGCAGACACCATTTCCTGTCCTCCTACTTATTTCTCAACTCACACCAGCGTCCTTCTGGTTCCGTTTCTCTAGCGTGGCCTAGCGGACACTTCTATTCTTACTCCTTAGCAAGTTCTCTCCCTCACCCCCATTTCTGGAAGCTTGTTACCCCCCATTGTCTGTGCCACCAAGATATTTTAGTTTCACGCTTACTTTTCAGTCCACTTCTCTTCTTTTTGAAGTTTCATAATCTTCTACGTAGTCACTGCATCCATCTTTGACCTTCTCAACGTCCTGTCTTGGGCCCTACCCTTGCCTTGGCTTTTGGCCATAAACAATCTTACCTGTGCCTACCTGTTGTAGTTGCAGCTTGGATTTCTCCTGTGAGATCCAGCCTCTAGGGCCAATGGTTTACTTGACATGTATTTGTGAATGTCTCAGAGACACATTTACAGCAATAAAAGTAAACACATGATGTTCCTCCCAAATCCAACCCATTCCAGTTTTCTTGGTCTTGGCGATCTTGTTCACCTTGTCCCAGATCCAAGGCCCAGTAGCCAGCTTCCACCCTCCTTCATCTCACACTTAGTGATCTTCACCTCCCAAGTGATCTTCTCTTTCTGCTTTCACCACCCTCCTTTGTGGAGCTATGGTTGTTGCTTCCCAGAGTTACAGAATTAAGTTTCCTCACTGGTCTCTCTTGTCCTTCCTAGTCTTCTGTAATCCATTCTCTGACAAGCAGCTAAAATCAACTTAATGAAAATTTATGAAATACAAATATGGTCATGTGAGCTGAGCTCCCCACTCCTCTTTAAAACCTCTTCAGTGGATTCCCAGTTCCCTAAGGACCAAGATAAACCCTTCCAATGTGTCCTGCAGGGTCCTCCCTGGCCTGGTTCTGCTGTGTCTCCAGGTTCGTGTTTCACTGCACACCGCCTAGCTCTTTATGCCCCAGCATAAATTTCGATCCTAAGACTCCCATTGTTCCCCACTTGCTGAGAGATTCTGCACCTACTGAACCCTCCCCGTCTTTCCCCTGTAGCGGTCTCCAGCGTGTGGGTGGGAGTTGTGCCACTTCATCAGGTGACAGGTTTTAGTCCTTCTAGTGAAAGCTTGACTTGTATGCGTGAGAGTTTACAAGAAGCATCCACCTACTACTCAGCAAGGGAGGCTTTGCTGACATAGGAGGAGGCCATTTCCTCCTCCCGGAGCTCTTCTGTAATTATGTGATTCTCCCCAGCATCCAGCATGCTTGCAATTTTGCATTCGCTTGTCTGGCTGTGTATTAGCACCTGCCATCCTACCAGGTTGTATTCTCCACGAGGAAGGAATGCTGCCCACTGCACAGGTACTTAGTGGTGCTCAGGAAATAGTGATTGAAACCAAGACCTGATGCACGAATGACTTATTTCTCTTTTCCTACTAAAAACACAGTTCCTGGAGATGGATGCCTGCTTTTTCCAGCCTAGATCCCAATACGCTTACACTTCCAGGGATCCGTTCTAGATGAAGACCCTCTGAAAGTGCTTAGCCCCATGCCCTCCCCGATCTAGTTCTCATAATTCCACTTCAGCATATTTTAATCTCTCCTTCTTGCTTCATTCCTTTCTTGCATCCATTAACATTGCAGGACCCATCGGGAAAAAATACCATCCTTGATCCCGTGTGTTGCCTCTTTTCCTTTACGAACTCCCCCCACATCCACAGCCTGCGCTAGCTAACTCTACTTCTCAGTTACATGGTGCGCCTATCTCTTGGGACCTCGGGAGAATCCTTCCACTTAAACTCTAGACACATATATCCAACTGTCTCGCTATATTCATCTGCGTGTCTCAAAGACTCCTCTGTTGCTCACTCCTTACTCTTTTCATAGCCATGTCCAGGCCTCTGCCCTTCCAGAGCTGGCTGAGACTAGCATCTCTTACTCAGTTACGAAGTCCAGGGCTCTGAGAGTCATCCACCTTCAACCTCTTCCCATCTCAATCAGTATCTTGTCTCCACCACAGTGTTGTTGGGAAGAATTCCAGCAGCTCTGTGTTCGTCAGTGGAGAAACTCACCTGCGGTACTTGGACTGTGGAGGAGTCAGCTTGACCCTGTGTGGAATTTGCATACTGAGAGTGTGCAAACCTTCTACAGCACCAGTAGGACCCTGTGTGGCTCACTCCTTTCAGGCTGGAGACCCCTCCCAGGCTCCCCAGGCTCCAGTGCACTGCAAGGCCGTGTGTGTTCCATTTGCCCCCTTCCCTTCCCCTTCCTCTGCCTCTGCTCCTTCCCTTAGGCCCTCTGGTTTGGTTACTCCTTGCTCTTGACTCCTAGTTTTGTACAGCTGTGTCTGACCTTCCCTGATAGGGCTGACCGCTCCTGACACACCAAGTACACGTCCTGTTGGACTCATGCCGGCAGGTGTGCCACATAGGGTTGTTCAGCGCGTGGACAGCATAATTTTAGGCGCTGTGTTCACCAAATGGTGGACAGTCCATGCAATCACTCACCATAGCCTAGCTTTTGGACTTTCTTTTCCTTTTGCTTTGGTTTTTACTCCTGAGGTTCATAGGGATTGGGAAGCAGACATGAAAAGGTTAAGAATGCCATGTGCAGAATATCTGTGTACGGGAATGCTATACAGACTCCAGAAGAAGGAAGTGCTGGGCAGGCGTGCCTGGTGAGTCAAGACCCTGCTGCGCGTAAGGCCAGAGGTTAGGAGATAAGCTGTGCTGTGCTCTGACAACCCATGCTTAGGGGCAAACTGTGCAAGAGCTCAGGCAGGAAGAGGCTAGCGCAGAGTGGCAGTGACGCAGGACAGCACCAGAGCTGGAAGAGCTCAGAGAGCACAAGCAGCCCTTTCATAGCAATGATCCCAGCACAGTTGGCCACTGAGGTCGGGTTGCAGTTCCTTCGTTTAGGTTGGAGGTCCATGCGTGTCTCCTCAGGTGAAGCCTGGTGTTGGCAGTCAGGGTCTCTCCTGGGAACCTCCTCCCACATCCGAGCTCCTGCCCTGCCCAGATGGGGTGATCCAGCCGGAGCTTAAGTGGTTCACTTACTTCCAAACTTGCTCCTTTGTCATGCTGGGCTGAGAGCTTCCTTAGGCCAGGAGGGGCATCTTCTGCTTTCAGATCACCAGCATCTTACCTGGTACCTGGCCCCTGAACGGCCCCCACACTCTTTCCAGGCAGTGGATAGAAACAGAAGGGAGATTCTGATTTTAACAATATTGAGGTGATAATAATCATCCAGCCAAATATAGTGCTTTCCATGTGCCTGGCACTTTCCTACATGCTTTACGTCTTATCCTCTCCTGTGCAGGTATTATATTCGTTCCCACATCCCAGATGGAACAGCAAAATGCTAGACATGAGACATAAGCCGCCCAAGGTCACAGGGTTGGTGAGGGGCAGAGGCAGGCGGACTTGACCGCTCATAGTCCAGCTCCAGGGCCCGTCCTTTAAATGCTCTCCTGTCCCCCGCCGACTGCGATAAGTGATTTCAACCTGAAGAGAGATTGAGGATTCCGCATGAAGATTATCTGCCCTTCATACCATGAACGTGAGCAATCGCAGTGGGTTTTGTCTTATTTATTCTCTTTTCTGAGTTGATTTGTGTGTTTGCGTGTGTGTGTGTTTGTGCTTGGAAATCCCTATTTGTTCTCAGCGTCACTTTGGGGCTTCCACTTATCTTCTCCTTTCCCTGAGTCCTAGTGGGTGAGTGAATAGGGAGAGAGGATGGAAGTGCTGCTCCCGAGCTGCGGGTGTAGCTCAGAAAAGACCCAGGCGTGGATGGATTAGATTGCTTGTCTAGCATGCACCAACCAGGCCCTGGGTTCCCTTCCCACCACGAGCAACAAAGCCGAGTTGCACACAGTTTCGGAGTGGCTAGTGAGGTAGCTAGGCCAAAGGACAAAATCGGGAAAGTTCCCATCCAGGGAGACCTGGCATTTCATTTCCTCTGGGCTATCTACCTGTTGTTTTCTGGTGGCTTCTTTTTAAACCAAGAGGAGACGTTTGAGAGATTTGAGATTTTTCTCCCATGTTTTTTCTCCTTTCATATTTTTGTTTCGGTTTTGTTTCTGGGGGAGATAAGGCTAGGAGTTACCTATGCAGCTTTTGGTGGGGGAGCACTTTTCAAAGATCTAGTATGAGCGCTTTTTGGGGTAACACTTTTCACAGTAAGAGCTCTCCTCTCCTCACTGAAGGACAGTTGGTACACTTCATTTTTCCCTTTCCGTGTCTTCTCATTTCCTTCACTGCCTTTCGTAAGTCAGGCAATTTTATGATTTAGTTCCACTTTGTCATCTTATCCCAGAGTTGCATTCTTGTGCTTCTTCCAGAAACAGTCACAATTTAATTTTCCATTTTCCCTTAGCTGTGTTTCTGTAACCTGTGGTGAGACCTGAAATACAAGTCTCTGAGTGTAAAGTTTTCTGGCAAAAAGCAAAACAAAAAAAATTCACACCTGGCTTGCATTTTATGAGGATTTCACAGACTTAATCATTTTCTTCGGATCCCCAACAGGCCTTTAAATATATATGTTAACATTTTTGTAGGGCACGATAATAAGAGCTTTGATTTTTTTTTTAATTTTAGCTTAGAGGGAGAGAAAAGAATTGTGTCGAATATGCACTGTATCAACAACCATTGCTAGGCTGCAGTTTATTCCTTGAGTTAGATCTTAAGAATATTTAAAGTATTTTCTTTCCACCCACCTCTAGTTACACAGCTGGTTGGCCTAAGCGTCTGTGAATGCTGGTCTTTGCCATTCCTCCTACAGGATTTGTCTTCATGAAGGCATGCAGGATTCTTAGATTGCCTTTCTGTCTCTAAAAACAGAACACCATTGCAATTAGCCAATAGCAATTTAGCTAATACTTACACGTTAAGGATGGAAAAGTCCATAGATTGATGCCCTTAATTCTCCCTAAATTACATTTGGCTTGGTTTGAAAGTGGTCTCACAATGACATATAGAGGGAAAATTCCAGGTCTTGAATTGGTGGCAACTGAACCTCCTTTCTAAGATTGTATAAAAGAGTCCTGTAAAAGTATTTTCCTAAGATTAAGCACAATTCTGTTTGAAATTAAGATACGCATTAACTATAGATTGGTATGGATGGATTTATAATAGAAGGTAGCAGCCATTTGAGTCTATTTGTACTTGCCAGGCCTCATGATCTGATTTTTTAGATTAGAAAATATGGTCACTGTTTTAATTTGCCTGGGTTTCTATAACCAGTGCCACAGATTGGGTAGCTTAAATGGTAGAAATTATTTTCTGGGCTGGGGATTTAGCTCAGTGGTTCTGCTGCCTGCCTCAAGTGCAAGGACCTGATTTTAATCCCTGGTACAAAAAAAAAAAAAAAAAAAAAAAAAAAAAAAAAAAAAAAA
>NW_022900913.1:13015132-13035404 GCF_012274545.1 Fukomys damarensis
AAAAAAAAAAAAAAAAAAAAAAAAAAAAAGAAAAGAAAAAAAGAAAAAAAAGAAAAAGAAAATTATCTTCTCATAGTTCTGGAGGCTCTAAGTCTAAAAACAACAACATGTCAGTAGGGTTGGCTTTTTCCTCCTCCTCCTCCTCCTCATCTCCTTCCTCCTCTTTTTCATCTTCCTTCTCTTGCCCTCTTCTTCCTCCTTCTTTCTGAGTTGTATCACAATTTTACTTATGTACTTTTTATCTTTCAAAGGAACAGTATATGTCAAGTGATACCTGTGCCATTATATGTGACTGTATTGTATGGGATTCTTTTTTTCTTCTAATTCCCCTTCCTTATTTAATTTTTTATTAGCATGTTTGTAATAAAGGTTGACTTCTTCTGAGGTATCTCTCTTTGACTTGTAGATGGCTGTCTTCTCCCTATCTTCTCGTGGTCTTTCTCCTGTGCACACGTGTCTCTGTCCTCATATTTTCTCCTAGTAATAGCACCATTTGTATTGGATTAGGTCTACTCTAAGAGTTGTTTCACCTTAATTACTTCTCTAACAAGCCTATCTCCAAATGCAGTTATAGCCTGAGGATCTCAATATGTTAAGTGTAGAGGGACACAGTTCAGCCCATGACAGTCCCTATAGTAATATCCTACGATTTAGTCTATACTCTATATATTCAAGTCCCTGCTAAGTTCGTGGGATGGGAACTTCTTCAGATCATCTCATGTGTGCTCATCAGCTCTCCATTACAGTAACAACATATCTGGGATAATCGACTTATAAAGACAGAGAGAGGGTTTGGTTTGGCTCACAGTTTTCGAGCTTCCAGGCCATGACCCACTGCCTCCATTGCTTTGGTTTGGTGGTGAGGCAGTGCCACAGGGTAGGAGTACATGGTACACCCAAAATGCTCACTTCATGAGCCAGGGAGCAAAGAGGAGCAGGAGGGGCTGGTCCCACCATCCTCTGTGGGGTCACGCCTCCAATGACCTAAGCACTTCTCATCAGGCCCTGCCTCTTGAAGGTGCCATTGTCTTCCAACAGCACCATGCTGGGCACCAAGACTTTAATACACGGGCTTTCAGGGGAATTCAAGAATCAACCTGTTGCGCTGACCTACTCCATGTGGTTCATTAATACACTGAGCAACAACAGTGACCTCAGGGTATTAACACACCACTTGTTATCTCTAAAGAATAAGGAGCACCTTCATTCCAGAAAAATATAATATAAATAAAATAATGTATCACTATTAAGGAATATGAAAAGATAATATCATTATTAAATAATAAATGTAGGAGGCCTGGGTACATTTAAACATGAATAGCTCAGGCTACCAGTTGCAGAATATTAGGTTCTCCATCATGATTAAATGATGTCTCAGTGCTTTCTAAGTGATTTGGATGCGTAAAGTGATGCGTTGTAGTTTTTCAGTCCCCTTCTGAGGCAAGTGTCTGATTTAGTTGGGAGGAAACCTCTTATGGCTCCCACCCTTGAAGAGTTCTTAGTTTAGGTTGATAACTAGCTGGACAGCCAGATACACTGCGGTTCCTTGTATGAGTGAACCAGGCTACCCACCACCCCGCCTGAGATCTGGATCGGTTCTTCTCAAACTCCCTGTTCACCAGACAGCCAAAGTTCAATCCTTTTGCCAAAATTTCTATACATTCTTGTCCCACTCCCAGTCACCTCTACTTCTATCTTTTGCTGCATTTCTGTTCTCCACTCTCTGCCTTGCAGCTGTTCCTGTACTTGTTCCTTGGAGTCCACCCAAACTTGAAACGCAGCCCTGGATTATTTGCTCCTCATGTTAAAAATACAGTGCACGTGGAGCAGCTGCATGGTGTCTTAGTTACTTTTCTCATCGCTGAGACAAAATACCCAATACCCAAAGTTGGAGGGGGAAAGGTTCATTTGGCTCACAGCGTGTAGAGGTTTCAGTCCATAAGCAGCTGGCTCCAAGGCAGGTGGGCACACGGTAGAGGGGCTTTGAAGAGAAATTTATGGCAGAAAGAAGACAGCAAAAGCAAGCAAGCAAGCAAGCGAGGAGACAGACAAGCCTCTCTCTGTCCCTTATGTTGTATCCAGGCTACCGGATTGGGTGGTGCCAAACAAATCAGTGGACTGATTTAGTCATCACACCCCCTGAATCCCAGCATCACACTCTAGATTCAGCCTCCTCTGAAAACAGCCACACCTACAGCTCCAGTAGGCTCTGGGGGGACATCCAGACACAAACCATGACACATGGGCTGGTTTTGGCTGACAGTTTGATGACAAGGAAGATGCCACTGCAGAACCATGGAGCAGTGACTTTAACACGGAGGAATAGACTTCATCTCTCGCAATATTTCCATCAAGTCTAATGCCACCTCCCCACTACTTTGATGAGAACCTGTACTGTTCTTTCTCCTTTTCTTCTCTTCCTCCTTCCTCTCTTCTCTGCTATGCTCTTTCTCACTCACCTCCTCCACCTAACTCTCTTCCATAAATTCGGCAGAGCTATTTTTCTAGCTTCTGGTAGTTTGCGTCCACCTTAGACCCACAGAGCTTCCCACTGTTCTACCCCCAAAGTGAGATGGGCAGCTCACTGGGACTGATGAGCTTTCTTCACTTGATATGCAGGCAGAGGTCATTAGCTTCAAAGCAGAAGTTGCACAAATTCTGTGAGAATTTCGGAAAAGATGTGACCGACCATGTCTGAAGTGTTTGGGCCTTGTCACAGGAGGGAGTGACTGTCACGGGAGGAGGAAGTGACTCTTTACCAGGCTCTCAGAGGCGGAAGAGGAGAGAATGAACCCCCTTCCATTCTTCACTGAGGGCGGGGCATAGGTGGCCAAGTGGAGTGCTCTGTGAGGCTGGGGGGGGGGGAGACAGCAAGAGCCCTTTCTCACCCAGAGTAAGGGTCGTGACTGACACCCCTGTCACAACAGACAGATTAATGAGGGAGAAACCCAGCAAATCACTCAACAAAGTTTTACAGGACGTGTGAGCCTTCAGAGGCGAAGACACAGAGAGTCAAGGAAAACTGTATTTTCATGCTCAATTTGATGAAAGACGTGGATAGGAGTGGAGAAATACAATGGAACAAAATGGTCTGATCAACTGCTATGAGGCTGTGTGAGGCAGGGAGCTCCAGCAAAGGCTGCTGCTTTGGATCTCTGTGTGTCTGTCTCTTTGTGCGTCTCTTCCTCCAGGGAGGAGGACGCCTGACACGAGCACATCAGTTACGTTTTATACGTAGCTGTCCCCATAAAGTCTCATAGGATCATCGGTGGGACCTTAGCAAGGTGACTGGTTATGGGGCATCTCGTCTCACACTCTGTAAGGAGCTGGGTCACAGTGAGCGCGAGCAGGGAGGCGACAGCTCTCTTCCCACTCCGCCCTTGACTTTGCTTCCTGTCTGCCACGCTGTGAGCTGCTGTTTCTCTGCCATGCCTTCCTGCCTTGGTACCTCTGTGGACTGAAAGATGAGCCAAAATAAATCTCTCCTCTAAGCTGCGGGTGTCCAGTACTGCGTCTCAGCAATGAGGGAAGTAACTAAGACAACACCTTTAGGGGTTATGAGGCCATGAAATAACCTTCAGAGAGCAAGCACTCTGGAGTGTTATGGTCTGGAGTACAATGGTTCAAGGCCCAGTGGGCTGGGGCAGAGGGTCCTAAGAAGTAGAAGCCCGAGAAATAAAGGTAGGAGAAGGCGGGGCCCAAGTTTCCAAGAGCCTGTGTCAGCTTGGCTGACGAAATCTCAGTTTTTGTTTTGCCGTTGGCAGAATTTTCTGCAAAGGATTTTAAAGATCAGAAGACAAGAGCCAGAGGCATTTGATTTCTTCAAAAGAAATTTAAGACTCTCCAATGACTGCAGGATTTTCTACTGTTTCTTTTGTAACAGCAGCCAAACTGACAATCTACAGGGTTAGAATTTAATCCTGTGACCCAGTGGTCCCCAAAGGGGGTAGGTGTGCTCCAGCTAGGAATGGACAAGTATATTAAAAGTCAATTTAGAGTTTTATCTTGTGCTTTTATTAAAAGTTACTTTTAGAACTTTTCTATAGTAAATTTGAGTTTTTATTGATGTATAGTTTTCTGGATTTTAATCTACATATATAGAGTCTGGTAGCCATCACTATAATCAGAACACAGACAATGTCTTCATTCTGCAATTGTGACAGAGAGGTGATGACATAGTTTTAAATTGATAGGGCTGGGGGTTTAGCTCAGTGGTTCCACCGCCTGCTTTGCAAGCACAAGGACCCAGGTTCGATCCCTAGTACCAATAAATATATAAATAAATAAATAAATAATAAATAGATATTTTCACACTTGAGAGGCTGAGTCAGGAGGATCGCCAAGAGTTTGAGGCCAGCCTGAACTATATAGTAAAACCTTGTGTCAAAAAATTTATGAATATTATGTATTAATATTTAAAATATATTAGTGGGCTGGGGATTTAGCTCAGTGGTTCTGCTGCTTGCCTTGAAAGAGCAAGATCCTGAGTTCAGTGCTTGGCATTAGTGTAGTAACACATATTCCTAATTTTTGAATGAATAATCATACTTTTTTTTTGTACCAGGATCAAACTTGGTATCTTGTGTTTGCGAGGCAGGTGGGAGCACCACTGAGCTAAATCTCTGGCCCTGAATAATCATATTTTAGAGCATAAGAACAAAGTGGCTGGGTGTGACTGTATAGACAATATATACTAAAAATTGTTAGTTGGAAAATATTATGTAAGCTGATTTCTTTAAGGTAGTAAATTGGAAATGGGCAGCTGAGCTAAAAGTATTATGAAGCAGACCTGGTGGTTGGGGACATCATGTAGGAGAGGCTGGAGGTCACTCAAGCAAGCAGTGCTAAAGGCCTGGGGTCACTGGCCTCAGAGGAGAAAGATGGATTCATGAGACTTCCAGGGTGAGGTGGGAGGCGCCGGTCAGTGGATGTGGGCGGGAGGAGAGGGGAATTTGGACGTTGAGGTCAGCTGTGCTGCCTGGGAGCTGGAGCTGATGGTTGGCACCACTGAGGGACATTTGGCCACAGAAGGCTATGCGCTATGGGGTGGTGAGCAGCTGACAGGGACGACGTGAAGGGTGTGAAATGGAGTAAGCTTTGGGGTGCACAGCACTGGGGCGGTTTTGGGGACTCGTGCTCGATAGCAACCGTTGGACGCAGTGTTTGATACACAGGCCCATTCCCATACGAGTCACCTCATGTTGCTAGAAACAAGATTTAAAAGAGATAGCTCTTAATCCTTTTGGAAAATTGTCCTTCGGACTTTTGGACAACTAAACCTCAGGATTTCTCTACAGAAAAACTTAGAAAAACTCTGTGTCTTCGCCTCTGAAGGCTCACGCGTCCTGTAAAACTTTGTTGAGTGATTTGCTGGGTTTCTCCTTCATTAATCTGTCTTCTGTGACAGGGGTGTCAGTCACGACCCTTACTCTGGGTGAGAAAGGGGTCTTGCTGTCTCCCCCCCCCAGCCTCACAGAGCACTCCATTTGGCCACCTATGCCCCTCCCTCAGTGAAGAATGGAAGGGGATTCATTCTCTCCTCTTCCGCCTCTGAGAGCCTGGTAAAGAGTCACTTCCTCCTCCTGGAAAGCTTGACACCTGAGAGCCGGTAATTGTCACTGTCTAACCATTTGCTGTGAGATGTGTTTTTTCAGTTTCCATAGACATGTGGGGACACGTGTGACTCACGTGTGTCACTACGGAACCCTCCCGCTCCACTCTTCTCGAGGCCAACAACAGGATGATCTTTTCATTGTCGAATCGTGTTCTACTGTCCAGAGTGCAGACCACGAGTGCCCTGTCCATTCGTCCCCTGGTGGGCACCTTGGGTGGCCCCTTATCTCAGCTTTTGTGAATAAAGGCAAATAAACGTGGAAGCCCAAATGTTTGCTCAGTGTACTGACTTCACTGCCTTCATCTATACGCCTAGTGGTGGGGTAGCTGAGATGCCAAGATACAGTTAGACACAACAAATTACTTCTCGTGTCATAGCCTCATCAGATAACTATAATCCACAATGATCCATGAAATAGATCAAAATAACCAGAAGAGTCGCAGTGTTCCAGACACACAGCACTGATTAACGTTGGAGGAAGTAGAAATGATAATTACCCTAATTTGATCATAACACTTTGCCTACATGTATTGAATCATCGTACTGTAACTCATAAATACGTAAAAGCATTACGTTAACATTAAAAAGCTTACAAAAGAAAAGAAAAAGAATCACCCTTGTCAGACAGCACATTTTCTTTTTTATATCCTCACTGTGGAAAGTCCAGTGGGACCAGAGGAAAGGGTCGGATCCCAGAGGGACAGAGTGTTGGGTAAGCTTGGGAAGGTGGGTTTGTTTCTTGCAGCAGATATCTGATTATCTCTGCAGGTCTGAGACTCTCCTGGGCAAAAAAAGGAAACTTGGAAGAGGTTTGGGCTTATTTGAGAGCAAAAGCTGAAGATCATCACTGCAGGACATCAGGCAGGGTCTTATTTACCATCCGATATCATTTCACTGACTTTGGTGGCTGCTTTGAACAGTGGTGGTGGAGAAAGCCTTTACCCACCAAAGTATGTGAGAAAATACTAGGAGAAAATTGGATGCAGATGGACTCTAATTTGGAAAAAGTAAGAAAGATGTGAAACTCTACTGATAGTGAACATACACATGCCTTGGGAGCAAGCAGTGTGTGTGTATAATTTATAAAGAAGTGTCATTATTGGACATGCCTACTCAGGAATATTTTACTGATAGGGACACATGATCCAAAGCATTTGGACTTTGTGTGGTGGAAAGATGAGAGGCAGGCAGGCTAGAAGGAGGCGGATGGGTTCTTACTGTAATGAGGACATGGCAGTGGCCGGGGTGACCGGGCAGTTGGGATGAAGCCACAGGCACAGTGGTATTTAGAAGGGGCCCCTGTGCAGGAGGTGGTGACTGACGGGAGGTGAGTGAGTCTTTGAAAAACTCTTCTCCTTCCAGTGAAATAGCAGTGCTGCCTTCCTAGCACTTCAAGAGAGAGGCCTTCGTTTCTGTTACCGTGATGTGTCCCCAACTCCTTCCTTACTGGCCTTTTGCCTCGCAGTCACATGGTGCTGTTTCTCCAGGAATTCATTGGATGCTAAATAAATATTGCACCAAATGGCTGAATAGCTCAAAATTAGAAGACAGACATATATATATTTTTTTAAGTAAGAGAGTATTCTTATCATTTTGGTTGAAGAATTAACTAATAAAGCACGATGGTATACTATGAAATAGGAATCGGGGTGTAAAACCAGCCACAGGATTCTGTGTCGCACTTTGGAAATTCCTGGTGTCAGTCATTGCTTATTTGACGTGTATATGGTAATTAGGGACCCTACCGAATACTCTCATTTTATACACACTGTAAGTATAAGAGTGAAGATTAACCATAAAAGGTCTTTTCTTCTTACAAAAATATGACTCAAAATTAGCCATAAAAGTTATTTTCAAAGCGTTTCCTTTCAGGCCTTTAAGGAATGCTGACTATCTGACAAATAGTACTTGCATAAAGAAGATTTTGGGTCTCATGATCTGGCTGAGACTTTGCCCCAACAGCTGCCTGTCTCATGAATGGAATTTCCTGTTAATATTTTTGCAGGCTAATTGTTCATCAGAAATATAACAAACGTCAACAAATATCACAAATGTGTTGTATCTTAATAGTTAAGAGACAGCAGAAATAGTTCAGATGTTTAACTGGTGCTCAAAAGGCAACAGCACCTTCTGTAGCTCTTGTTGCAGAGCACGTTTCAGGGATTCATGTTGTGCAGAACAGCCATGTGGTTGAAATGCCCTCTTTCCTCTCAATGTACAATGTACAATTTAGGATAGGGTCAAGGAAGAAACAAGATTGTGACTTCAAAGAGGGTAGTTTAAAGCACTTTTGTTTTGGATGAGTTTTTCATACTTTTCACCCCAGCCACACATGGAAATACATTTTCTTTGAATGAAAATGCTTCCAGCTGACGATACCATTTTTTTGGCCACAACCACAGAGACGTCTGCTTTTGAAAGTCAGATGAGAGCTGCTCGGGGTGGAAGTCCCAGGTTCCAGGTCAGAGGTGGAAGTTCAGGATCAGTACAAGCTTCCTGGAACACAGAAAGTGGATTAAAAAAAAAAAGCATTGCCAGTTCTGTGACTTTCTTTCAGTACAAGTAGCATTTTGCATTAAGGTGCAAACTTAGGAGCTGTTTCAGGAAGGTGCTCAGGGAAAAAATTTAGCATAACACTTTGCCCTCCTTCAGCACTAATCATGCCCTATTTTACTCTCCTGAGCCCTAACAAATTCAGGATTCAAAGCACCAAACACCAGCCCACTGGTCTTGTGTTGTTCTCTTCCAGATGGGGTCAAACTTCGTTTCTCTTTTGGGTGAAGATGAAAATAGGCTTCTGGAAAGAAGAGGACCCAATGCAGGCCACTAAGCATTGTAAAGAATGATAAATGTTTATGATTGGAAAATATAGAATAATAGTTCTATGCCTACAGTTACAAAAAAGAAAGAGAGAAAGAAAAAAAGGGGCACTTGTGTACGGATGGAGTACGTGAACTTTGACAAAAATGATGAGATTCCAACACAAAGAAATAGAACAGAGGGCAAGAGGAGAGAAGGCAGGAGTCAACCTACTGCCTCTCACCCCTGCAACTGACACATATAAAACTATTTCTGCTAATAATTATTAGTGAGATGGAAAGAATTAGCTTCAATTCCACCTTTATAAACACATTATGGTTGGTCTCAAGGATGTGCTTTTCTTCATGGGAGAATGTCAGGAAAGAATATAAAGAAAGGTGGAATTTTAACAATGGTGTGACTAACATATTGTAGATAGAGATACAGATGGTACAGGCACTGCTGAAAAGATCTTAGAAGGGCTTTTAATGCAATTTAATATATATTTGTTAAACAACGCAGCAATACTATCACTAAGTATTTACCCAAGAGAAAAGAAAACTTACATTCCACAAAGACCTAAATGAGAATGCTTTTATGGCTTTGTTCATAATTAACCCAAACTGTGCACAATCCAAACACATCCTTCAATATATCAGCAGTGGATTCCATGTGATGGAATACTCTTCAGCAAGACAAGGAGAAAAAACTTACTGATACAAAAGACAACACAGATGGACTGCAAACATTTTTTTGCTACATGGAAGAAGCCAGAATTAAAAGGCTATGCAATGTTTGATTCTGGGTATGTGACATTCTGAAAAAGCCAAACCTAAAGGGACAGAAGACAGATCAGTGGCTTCCCTGCGAGAGTGGTTGACTATAACGGGACTTGGAAGAATTTTTGGTGAGTGGTGGATTATTCTATATCTTAATGGTGGTGCTGGTTGTAGAAATGAATGCATTTGTCAAGATGTGCGTAACTGCACAGTAAAAAAGGATGAATTCTTGCTGTATACGAGTAATGCCTTAATAAAAAATTAAAATTAAACAAACAACAACAAAACCCATGCAAAACAGCATTTTATAACCTCCAACCAAATAATCCTTTTAAACAACTGTGATCCAGGGATACTAAAAATAATAAATTTTTTGGGGGGGGAAAGAGAACATTCACAAAGCATCACTTCATAGATCCACTGTTAATGGTGAATACAGAAATGAATTTTAACTAAGAGGTAGGATGGTCATTTCTTGATAAATAGATCAGACTCACATGGATTACTAGTAGTGAGAACACCTGGCCGCACGTGTCACTTGGTGTGACACGGATTACCCATCTCCTGTGAACTGAACTTTTCCCAAATGCTTAATCCAAATCCACTTCTTGAGATTTATTTACAGGACCTACCATAGGGGAGACCACCCCAGTGCTTACACCCAAAGCAGCTGTAAGCCGTGTAGGCTATAAAGAGTTCACCCCAGAACTGGCTTAAGAAACGAGCCTGACCAAAGCATATGAGATAGCATGGCTGAGGTCAGAGTGACTCTTACCCAAATTCCATTCGCAGCCTAACACAAGAATGCTTTGTCTCTTCCTTTACAAGCCTTGCCTGCGTCAGCAACATGTTCCTAGCAACCCCATGTAGCCCCCTCACGCCAACCTAACAATGGTTGTGTCACCAATAAATATCCATGGTTCCGGCCTTTCAGGGCCTCTGCTTGCTCAAGCCTTTACTTACTCAGGCACTGGTCATCCCAGTTCCCGGTCTCTGTCTCTTTAATTCTGTCTGTGTTTCTTCTTGCCATGCCTCATAGTACTAAGCAGGAGATCGGGATCCACGCAGGGGTCTCTGATACTACTGGGAAATGATGTGCAAGTTAAATGACACCATAAAGAGATGATCAGACTCATATATATGTCATAGATTATTCTGTTTGGTCTGTTGCTTTAAAAAGCCAGTGCAAGATAAAAATAAACAAAGGGGAGTTCAGTAGACTGAAGACCTTAACAATTGAATGAATGTATACAATTTGATTAAATTCTGGTTCAAAAAACTGCTAAAAAGGAGACTTTGAGGACTATGGAAGACATGTGACTAAAGACTAGACAATAAGAAATTATCTATCAGTAATTTCTTACATGGGATAATGGTATTGTGGTTTTGTAGGAAGCACTCTTACTTTTGGATAGTTCCATGCTAAAGTTGAATGAGATCTCTATTTGTCTTCCTACCTCTTTATATCATATTATAAAATATTCATAAATGTAATGGGCCTCTGTATTTTCACATATTATTAATTCAAAAATTCTTGATGTTTAAAATTTTTATAACCAAAAAGTAGGGAGCAAATTAATACCAGATCACTCTCCAGACTAAATAAATCAGGCTGTCTTGGGGACAGGAACCAAGCTACTACATTTTATTTTATAAGTTCTCCAAATGTTTCTTAAGAATACACAAAACACCCATTTTATTTTGCCCCTGGACTCCGTTAGTCAGGAATTCAGACAGAGGAAAGGGAGGATGATTTGTCTGTGCTACACAGCATCTAGAGCAGCCCCAGCTGGGGTGTCCTGGTGGCTGGGGCCAGGGTCTCATGGTTAAGTCTTCACACAGGTCTAGCAGTGGCTGCTGGCTGGAAGCCTGGCCTGGCAGTTGGCCAGGATACTGTTGCAAGGCCTTTCCACGTGGGCTTTCTGCATGGCCTCAGGTGATTTTAATGTAAAAGCAAAGTATCACCATTGAAAATGGTGAAAAATTATATGAAAAATTATAAATAAGCATTTATTAAAATTCAGATTCTTTGGCCTTTAGTCCAGGTCCAGGGTGGATTCTATTACTATTACAATTCAAAACAACCTAAATGATTCTAAGGACAAGGCAAGTTTGGAAAACAATGACCTAGGACATCTCTTTATTACTTTAAGGCTCAGATCTGTCAGGCACCAGGTACCACAGAAGAGAAGAAATGTTGTTATAGTTCTGAAATTTGCACAGATTATTTCTTGGATTTCTGTGTCTTCTTGTTGCCTAAAGCTTTGTCTTGGCCGTGGCTGTGACTACAATTCTCCTCAGGCCAGGTTTTTTCAGCTTTAAGTAAAACACTTGTCTCATCTCATGAAGCTTCTGGAATGTCCTTTCTCAAGACATGATAATCTAGAAAGAGAAATTAGATGGGTTTCAGAAAATGTGGGAGACAGAAAATGAAGGTAGGTATTCGGTTCTCAAATGCCAGGCTAGTGAGTTTAGTCAGAACTCATGCAATGTTACCCAGATGGGATTGATCACGAATTCAAAAGGAGCAGGCATGTGCATTAGGAAAATTAATCAGGATCAGTGAGAATCTGGAGGAAAGGAGAACATGATTGGGCCTAGAAAAGAGTTGTGGGGCATTTAGCAAGATGGCGGCCATCTATCACACTGGCCTTTGCTTCTATTTTCCCTTCATCGTTGATTCTCGACCCAACAACTACATCCTCTTCTTCCACATCAATGGAGTCCTCCTTTTTTGTTCATGCATCACGGGAAAATGTGCTTATGGAAGAGTCATTCCTTCTCCCGACCCGGGGAGGCACCCTGACTCCAGCACTGTCCAGTAGACCCCTCTTTGATGACAGAAACTGTGCCAGCCTCATCAGCTGTGGAGCCCTTGAAAGGAGGCTTGTGTGACTGAGCGCCTGCATTTAAATTTTTCTGTCACCTTAAGTATAAATTGCTTCCTGTGCTTGGTGGCTGCCATATTCGCACAGCGACCCTAACCTACGTTACCTCCACTTCCCTTTGCCAAGGATTGGTATGGACCTACCGTGTAGTCCATGCCTGACCGACAGCACACAATGGAAGAGGATGGGGATTTGGGAAGAAAGTTTTGATCTGTTAAAGGAAAGAAATACCTGGAAGCTTGCATCATTCTGATATAAGGGGAAGAGATATAATTCCCAAACCTGCTAGATATCCAAAACGTGCGTTTGTGTTCTTCATCATGGAAGAATGAGTTCTAGGAACAACACAGGTTAAGGGTAGGAAAAATGTATTGAGGGGAAGAAAGCTTCTATCTAAGAGAGACAGAAGGGAGACCAGAAAGTGGGTTGCCCAGGATCCTATTTTCCAAGGGATATTTATGAAACAAAGCCATGAGATGAGGCGGGTTTAAAGTGGGTTAAAACTATAAGACTCAATAGAAAATTACAAGGTGGGCATGAGGTGAGGCAAAACCATGACCAACCAATAAGATTACAAGTAGAGTCACCCAGGTGATATTGATTAAATTGGGGTCAAATGGGGAAGCAAGTCACATAGCAAGCATACCAGGATTTTCAGTAAGGGTGGGGGTCAGGGATATTTCCTGGAAAGGTTGGGTTAAGACCTTGCCCCCCTCCTCAGGTGATTGATACCTATTTAGAATATCAATCACTACTATTCATTCCCAGGGGAAGCTGGAGGGTATAGTAGTCTCTCTTTTTTTTAAAATGTTGGCCCTGAGTGGATGTGTCTCAGTTGTTCTCTATGTTGGCTCCTTGATTGTCCCCTGTGTTGACTTTTCGAGGGCCAGCCCTATCTAACTGCCTACAAGTTGTCTAATTAACTTATCTATCTGCGGTAATCCTGCTCTCTTGTCCTGTCCCTGCCTACAGGCTCCTTTCTGCCCTACCTGTCATACTGTGCAGTGTGAACGAGTGCTACTTTGTGACAATGAGCAGATGATATAAATACGTGAAGATGATGAAAACTAACACTACGGTGCTTATTGCACGCCTCTGGTTAAGCAGTGTGCATGTACTAATTAGCTTAGCGCTACCAAAAACCCTGAGGAGGCGGCACTAGTGTTATCTCCAGTTTGCAAAGTGGGGAATGGGGGCTCAGAGAGGCTTCGTAAATCGCAGAAGTCCCACAACCAAGAAGGACAGAGGCTGGCACTTGAACGCAGGGCGAGAGGGAAGAGGGCGAGTTCCTCGTTGCTATACCATCACTGCCTTTCTAGAACAGGGAGAGGCAAAGAGAAGCCGCACAGCCCCCTTGTCACTGGACTTCTTGTTATCCGAGGTAAATTCATGTCCTTGTGCTTAAAGCCAGATTAGATCCGGTCCCTGGTACCGACTTGTACCCTTAAACGCCCTCACAAGTGAGTGCGTCTTTCACCCGATTGCACCCCTCCTCTATCCAGGGCTGATTCACACTGCAGACATCGCCTTGGAAATCATCCCCATGGCAGCGAATAACAATCCCTCTGGCTGGGGAGGTGTCACTCCTGTCACAGTACCACAAGGCGACACCCCAGGGGGATTCCCTTGGTCCCCACCCCAGGGCGTGCTTGTAGCCATGCTCAGCCTTGTACTTCTGCCTGTTTATTCTGACTCTCAGAAAGAAAGTCTGTCCGAAGGCACTGTGGGAAGGAGAAGCCCAGCGCACACGGAAGCTTTGGACGCATCTCTCAAAGGTAGCAGCGTCCTGCCTTGCATTTCAGCTCCAGTTACTCAGGGTGTAGTCAGTGTCTGGGTTTTCCCAGCATCCAGAACCCTCTTCTGTGACTAAGAATTCAGGATGACTTGACGTTTATTTTCCTGATATGTCAGTTGGACTTTGCAGGCTTGCAAAAGTTCAGAGAGAGATGTGTTCAGTCCGCTGGGTGGGCAGCAGACTGGGCTTATGGGGGTAATGCTAGACCACTGGCGCACGACTGCGCTGGGCACGTAGAGCTGGGCCCAAGACGCTCTCCCAGCTGAAGACAGCTCCCATCTCAGAGATGCCCTTCCTCCTTGCTCTGGGCAGGCAGGGTCACCCTTTCTTTCTCCTTTCCCTCCCTCTCCCTCGTTACTACATCCTGGGACCGGAGGCAGTCAGGGCTGCACAGCTGCAACGAACGGGGTGATCCGAGAGGAAGGAGGACACATCCACGTGGCAGAGAGTCCGGGGCCCACTCCCCGCCACAGCCTTCGTTTCTCCCTCCACTCATTCGGCACAGAATTGCTGAGCGCCTACTGTGTGCTAAGTACTGGAAACATAAACATGGCAGAAGCCTTCTTCCTGGAAGAAAAAGTAAACCTCTTGAGGATTCTTCTCGAGTTGTACGTCTTAAATCTTTTTTCAGTACTTGGCTATCCAGAGGCCCAGCGCTCCCTGCAGATCAGCGCTGAGACGGACAGGCCTTGCTGGACCTGCTTGTTGTGGGACAGTGCTTTCTCATGGGATGTGGGCCCTGGCAGGCCAGGCCACAAACCTGCACCTGCTGAGTCACTCGTTCTCCGCATACACCTCTCGCCAGCCTGGCCGGGGCAGGGGGGCCAGCAATGCAGGCTCTGCTCTTCTCCGGAGCAGGCTCCTGGGGACCCTGGCCCTGGGAGCCCCTCACAGTAAGGACAGGGGAACCACAGGCAGCCTCCTGAGTGGTCCTGCTGGTTCCTCTTTGAAGTAAAGAACCCAGAGATCAAAGGAAATATTTGGTTGAGTGCAACTGTTTGTCCTTGATCTGCTAGAAACTTTAATTTAATTAGCAACATAAACTTCGCAAAGATTTCACTTTCCCAACTTGGTTTAACTGATGCCATTTCTCTGATTTCCAAATAACTGGGAACAACTATGGGGTGGGGGTGTCTCCAAAATACTCGCGTAAGACATAAACTTGTGTTTCATGAGAATTTTCTGGAGGTACTGACCCAAATTTCAGACTTCTCCTACTGCAGTGAGCAATAAGTTATGTTGAGAAATATTTTGGACTAAATTGCCTGGTTGTTTTCCAGAAAGGCAAGCTTCCCAGAATCCCTGATGTTCCAAATCATAGCATTTTCGGAAGGAGAACGCTATGACACATTCCTTAAGTCAGAAGATTTAGGTATGGTTAAGGATTTCAATCCCTGCGACACAGGTGTTCCTCTCTCCAGTTCACCCAAGAAGCCAGGTGGCCTCCCACGGTCACAGAACTTGGGCTTTGACCCACGAGGGCAGAAGCAGAGCCCATAACACGTCAGGCTGACTTTCGACCGTCGGAAACGATCTGCTGCTGTTCCTTTTGTCAGAGCTGACCAGAAGCAGGCCCGGTACTTAAAGGACCTCCTCATCCCTGATAGGGTGCAGAAAACACCCGGATTACTAACCGTCCTAAGTGGGGTCGTTTCCCTGGCACCTTTGCTGAGGGTCAAGAAATAGAAGTTTGTCCTAGGCTGTGCAGACCACCTGTGGGGTCCTGGAGGAGACGCCACGCTGGGCTGCCTGACTTGCCGAGAAGGGAGAGGACCCAGCCATTGCTAACGAGGGGCCTCCCGGGGCATTTGTGTTCCTTCCCTCCTTAACGTGTTGGTGTGCGGGGTGGGTGTATTCGCCAGCGACGCGCCCTGCCCTTCTGTGGGTTTGCACTCACATCTGCCCTAAGCCTTTGCTAGAGGGAGGCTTGTATGTGGAAGTGCAGATGCTGCTGGCCAAGATTTCAGCCCTGACCGATGTCTTGCCAAACCTATGTTTGCTGTTCTGTGGGTGAGCACACGGGGAGGTCGCTTGAGTTCACCAGATCTCACGATGGGAGGTTGGGAATGACTCTGCTGACAAATGATACCGTTAGATCTTGAGCTAAAATTAGCATCTATGGCCCATCGTTGTCCTCACAGACAAGCCTTCTGACAGATAGGGCAGTGCCCTGGGCTCTCGTGGAACCCTGGTGACCTCCCGTGGGGCCGCTCTCTGCAAACAATCTCAAGTGCAGAATACACCAGTAGGCTGGAGTGGTCAGATCTGCGGTTCATTCGCACCACTCCTGCCTCTCCCCTCTACCGTTCCACCACCGCGGCATTTCTTTAGCTGGGAAACTCGTAAGCCTCTTACTACATGTGGCTAAGATCCCTGACGAGTAAAATGTGAGCCTGGCGTTAGTAAACAGTTTGTTTCAGAATCACATCGGAAACAGTGAGTTAGGAGGAGACAGGTTCCTTTGTAGGGCAGCTCCTAGCGAGTTCTCTGAAATCTTAATTGAAATTCAGACTCTGCGCAGAGCTTTGCCAAACCAACTGTGTGTCATTTCCACTAGACGATTTCAGTGTGGGCTCAGGAGTAAAAAAAAAAACATGGAGTGAGTGGTAACATGCTCTAGATCTTGTGCCCTATGTTTTAATTGTCTTTCTGTCCTTCTGTCCCTTCCTCTGTCCCTTACTGAACGGAGGCGGTGGCCAAAATGGTTTGGTAATGGTTAAGGTGGGAGCCCGGTGATGGGTACTGGTGGCCTCACCCTTCCTTGCTCCATACTTTTGCACGTGTTTGAAACTTTGTGTAATAAAAATGAAAAAGGAAGCCGCGGTCAAGAGAAATGATCGTGGCTCTGGTGTTGAGCTGTTCTTAGCTTCAGAGGGCCACACAGGAACCGAACAGGAGCCTGAATTATGTTTAGTTCAAGCTCATTTTCCTAGGAGGGTTTTTAGAGAAGGGTTTTCCCGGAACTCTAGAAACACCCTCCTTCAGAAACTGTTTCAACACGATCGAGCACAGCAAGGGTCGGAGCTTGAAAGACAGCGGGGTTGAGAAAGTCTGTGTCATACAATTAGTGGCTGGGTGAGACAGCTTCTAAATAGAAATCTGACCAAACAGATAGTCACTCGATGAGAAAAATAGGCAAAAGCAGTGATTCGGAGATTACTCATGGGGCAACCACATTATTTCCAACTTTACCTAGGGGCTCTGAATAGAGTTCCTGGTTTTTAAATCTTCTGAGGTCTCGCTCTTTGCGGAGCTCCTGTCCCATCAAACAAGCACAATGTATAAACTTGCTTAGAGCAAATTGTTCTGTTTCACATTTGCCAGAGGGAAAGAGGAATGTGTTAGCAGATTACTTCCCTCGTGTGTCTGGCCCGGGTAAGCCTCCTAGACCGGCTGCTGCTGGTGGCACCAGCTGCCAGCAGGGAGAAGCGGCCCCTTTCCCCTTGGCCCCAAAGACACCTCTTCCACCCAGGGCAGTGATCAGCTGGCTGCAGGCCCTGGAAGCACAGAAGACGGGGCAACCGTGGAACACTAGAGGGGCCCCTGAGCTGGTGAGTCCCATCCAGCTGCTGGCCTGAGTTCTCCAGGCCTCCGTGTCCCGGCTCCAGGAGCCTCTCTGCTGCTCTCTGCAGCCGCTGCTCCGTGTCTTTCCTGGGCCCTGAGTCTCTCTTCTGTGCTCAACCCTTTTTAGCAGGCTGTCTGGGTCCTGGAGGCTTGGTACAGAACCCTCTCAAGGTCCTCTGTCTTCAAAGGATGCCCACTTTCTCGGCACCCCGCTGTCTGGACTGCCCAGTGCCTCTTTTCTGCATTTCAACCAGGGGCCGAGGCCTCAGCATGGGTCCCACAGGCCTGGATCACTCTCAGCTGGTCTGTAAACTCTTCCTTCTGTGGAAAGTATCTCTGCTCTGTCCAACTCTGGGTATTGCATGGTTCCCCTGGCATCCTTCCTCCTTGCTGTCCTCTAGGTGACTGCTCTTTCCTACTCCTTCATGTAAGGTGTGTGTGTGTGTGTGTGTGTGTGTGTGTGTGTGTGTGTGCGCGCGCGCGCGTGTGCACATTAAGTACCCAGGCTGCCAGAGCCGATGACTTGGGCTGTACCCCTGGCTTTGAACTTACTGATTTGTGAACTTTGGCCAAGTTTCTCTGTGTTTCAGTCTGATCCCTCCTTTATGAAACAGGGATAACAGAATTTCCTGTAGCATACGGCTGCTGAGAGGATCACATGAGAGTCCATATGAAGTGCTTTGCACATCTCCGGTCCCGCTCTGATTGTGCTTGGCCTGCTTGGTTTCTGTCCCTAAGTCACCACTATCTGGGAGAATCCCCTCGTCCTTTGGAACTACAGAGCCACTTCTGGAAAGAGTTCGCGGCTCTTTCCCCTCACACCTGCCCACCGCTGTTTCTCACAACCCTCCTCACTCTCCCATTCCCCTGTCCTAGCCGGTGTCACTGCCCCCTGTCCATCCTGTCCTTCATTTCCATAGCCTCTGCCGGGAGCCCGCATCCTCCGTTGAGTGCTTTGTGTTCTCTGAGATCCACACGGCTGAACTACGTTGAAGATTCTCCTGCCTGAGTGCCTTGTCTGTGCTGCGGATATATTTTGATAATTCTTCCACTGTAAGGAGCTGCATGGGCTCAGCCACTCCCTGTGGCCCCCACAAGCCGGGAGGTCTGGGGAGAACGCAGTAGAGGCCCATAAAGCCCTCGATCCCAGGAGGCAGGTTGTCTGGGATGCTGGCGGAAGTAGGGGATAAAATGACACTTTTCAGGTGGCAGTGACTTGGTGGCTGGGTGACAAAGAGGCCCCAAGGTGGTCTTCGCCATTTGAGTCGAGCGCTGAGCTTGGATTATGGAATGTGACAGGAGCTGTGAGGTGCGGGGCGATCTCAGCGTATTTTTGGACTTCAACAATTTCAATATCTTCAGTATTTGTAGACATTCTAGTCTGTTTGAGGTTGGTTTCCCTAGGAGGTTGTTGTTGAGGACTCAGCTCTGCTGATCTTCACCATGTTTCTAAAAGGTGGGTCAGTTCTTCCACAGAATGAGAAGGGAGTGAGGGAGGAAGAAATTCTTTACATACAGGAACATCAGTAAGGGTACCACAGGGTCTGAGGGTCTGAGAATTCTCAGCACATCAGAGATGTTTCCAGCCGAAGTCCAGTCAAGTGTGGCTTAGTGTAGGGTGTGCATCAGGAGAGGTGCCCTTCCAGGGAGGTGAAGTTGCCCTCCCCAAACATTGTAGAGCTGCATCTGTGGGCCAGAGGGTGCAACCCGCTGCACAAGTGGGCACACAGCACCCCTGCTGCTCCTGATCTGCCCCCGGGGCAGTGTCTTCCAGTGCCAAATAACGTGAGCAATGGTAACACTGGGTATGTTGCATCCGCATGGGGAGAGAAGTACAGTTAAAATACCAAGCTGCCGAGCCTTTTCCACTCCACTAAACCCCACGGGATCACCATGGTCCACACCTTCCATCCGTGGCCAAGGTGTCCTTGTGGTACGCGTGGCCACACCCAGAAGTTCCCCAAGACTGCCGAGTGCACATCATGTTTGAGGGTTTTTTTTTCTCTTATAGGCGAGTAAGTAAGAACAGGATACAGGCTGGGGATTTAGCTCAGTGGTGCTGCTGCCTGCCTTGAAAACACAATGTCCTGAGTTCGAGCCTGGTACCCCCCCAAAAGAACAGGATACAGTTGTATGACACTTACAAAAGGCTAAACGAGCAAAAGGAGAATCTGTCTCCTGAGCTCTGCTGTTATCCGTGAAGCTTTTAGGTGTCTAAGGAGATCTACGGATGCACTGATAAAAACAATAGACACCTCTCCAGAAGTCACCACGAGGTGCACCTCTAGAAATAAAAATTGTGTTTTATATTTTAAAAGTCGAAATATTAAGATCAGAAAGATGGAACAAAGGGGAGAAAGGGCAAAAGCGGAAGTCTTTCAAACCACGTGCTTTGTCCATTACCCTCTCCCTGTTGCCGCTCCCCAAATTTCACTGTACATTTCCTGTTTCTGTTTCCAGGGTTGCCACAGCCGAGTACCAGGAACGGGGGTGGGGTGAGGGTGGGGGTGGCTTAAAAGTAAGGGGCAGGGGTGGGATTTCAGCACAGTTTGGAGAGTTGTTCAACCCACAACACACTTCATTTTGGCCTTAATAAGTAAAGCAAATGCTTTTTAAAGGTGATTAGTCTTGCAGGGTTTGGTGGCACACACTTGGAATCCCAGCACTCTGTGAGGCTGAGGCAGGAGGGTCTCAAGTTTGAGTCCAGCCTGGGAAATACAGAGGCTTAGGAAGATCTTTTCTCAAAATAAAAAAAATAAGAAAGGTTTAGGGATGTCACTTCTTACGAAGGGCCTGGGTTCCAAAAAACAATTAATTGGTTTTTTTTTTTTTT
>NW_022900913.1:13035418-13054558 GCF_012274545.1 Fukomys damarensis
TTTTTTTTTTGGTACCGGGGATCGAACTCCTGTCATTGTGCTTGCAAGGCAGTTAGCGGAGCCACTGGGCTAAATCCCGGGCCCAGGCTTTTTTGTTTTTAAGCAGTTCTGGGGATTGAATTCAGGTACTCACTCAGGCCAGGCAAGTCCTCTACCTCTGGCCACATCTAGGACCAAGAACAATCAGCTGCTTTTGAACTGGGTCAGAACGCACGCTGCTTGCCCCGCCTGTTCCGCTACCAAGGGGCTTTGTTACTGGGAGCACGTGCACTTGACCTTCCTAGCGCAGGAACCCAGTGCACCAGGCTGTGACCCCCTGAGCAGCACCTCAGCTGTGGATTAACCGCTGGCCACTCCGAATTTAGCGCCCTGCGTCTGAGCCGTCTAAATCCCCGTCCCCCCACAGCGCGGGGTGGCGGGCGGGCAGGACTGGAGGGGAGGAGGAGGTCTCCAGCTTGCTGAGTTTGGAGTCTCCTCGCCCCAGACCTTGTCCCTCACCTTCGCGCTGGGTCGTGTTTCCTGACTTTGGATCTCCGAGTCAGCGGCTTTGAAGTGACTGCTGCCAGAAAATGAGTTCTTGTTATTTTTAGCAAAAACTACCTCCTTATGCACTTTTGCCTTGACAGGTCAGAAAAATAGTGGCCTTTCGTGTTGGGATTCACTTTTGACATTATTCTTTGGAAAGATCCTACTTTAGGCAACTCAAGGGGTTTGTCCCTCTCTGTGTGCTTTGACTGCAGTGCCCCCTGGTGGACATTTAATGAGACGCTCGGTTCTGCTTGATCAATGTTAAGAATGTATGTTTTTTTTTTTTTCCTTCTCTTTTTCTGGTACTGGGGATCGAACTCGGGTCCTTGTGCTTGCGAGGCAGGCAGCGGAACCACTGAGTTAAATCCCCAGCCCCAAGAGTGTATGTTAACAGACTCATTGTTTTTCTACACTGGATTCCTTTTTCTTTTTTAAGCGAAAGTTCACTTTGGTGCATGACCAAACTGCATACCTGGATCATTCTCTAATTGTTCCCAGGAAATATCCTGCTGATTTCCTCCTCCTAAATTCAGGAAATGAACTACAGTGAGTGCGAGGGTCAACAGCACCAGGGCTTCTGAACCGTGGCTGCTAACATGAGATAAACCAAAGTGCTGAATGTGCAACCATATAGTGTAGCTTAAAGTTGAGATGATTATGACAACAGACTTTTAAAAGCAAGAGTAGGGGGATAGACTCGGCGGAGATGAGGGGAAGAGGCTCTGGGGGGAGGGGAGGGGGCGGGGTCAGTGTGTGTGTATCGACTCCCCAGGATGGGTGTGTGCATTATGTACCATAAGCACACTGATAAAAGTTTTAAGAGTAAAGCAAAAGAAGCATATGAAATAATTCATGAGAGCTCCACAGCTAGAGGGCTTGTGACGGTAGATGGGGGGGCAGGTGCCTCGAAAAGTCTGCTTCCTCGTGCTTTGCAGAGTGGTCTCCTGTCTGTCCCATCGTCCCTCGGCTCCAGCCTCTCCACCTGTCCCCACTGTCTCACATTCCTGGGGGTGGGTTGGCTGGATTGGGGATGCAGGTCCTGGCCCCAAATCTCTCACCAGCAAGTCTGGGACTTGAGCCAGGGTTGCTTTGCTCCTTGAGATTTGCTGCAAAGCTACTGCAGGGCTCCCAGGCCTGGAGATTTTACAAACAAGTCAAAAAAGTAAAGAAAGCTTCCAAGGGAGGATTAAAAAAAAAAAAAAGATAGTTATTTTAAAATTTCCCCAAGGAGTGGCATTAAGGATGAATTAATAAGGAATGACCATTACCTATGTGCCAGTCCAAAAAAGAAAGAGCGATGACACACAAAAGATAAGACATAATCCTAGAAGGTACATTTCTTCAAAGGAAAAAATGTTTTGCTTGTGTTAAAATGCATATATATGCGCATGTGTGTATATATGATTACACACACAAATATGCATACACGAGTGTCCTTACTTTTCTTTCATTTCACCAAGGAACAGGGAAGAGTTTGTCTTGAATTCGGCATCTGCGGACGGGCACTTGGGAACAGGCATGAGAACTTTGCTTCCAAAATTTCTCTCTCCCTGGTATGATTTGGGGGCAAACTCCACTAAGGTATTTCTGTGAAGTGGGAACTCAAGACCAGGGCGTGTAAGAAACAGATAACAGAGACTGGGCTCTTGTGAGCGGCACAACCTGCTCCTTGCCAGCCTCACCTGGTGGCTGAGGGCCTGAGAGAGGGGGTCAGCTGGCTTCTTCCTCTGGTCTGGAGCAGAGCCTCCCACGAGTCCCCCCAGACAGAGCGAATAACCTCTCAGGGGCAGGTCTCCCGGAAGTTGTGTTCTAGGGCACAGCAATACTGGCTGCCAGAAAGGAAAGGTGATCAGTGACTGAGGTTCAGGAAGGGCCTGAGGTCGCTGGCTGAATTTCTTCACGGCTTGGGAATAGCTTCAAAGAGGCAGAGGTGCGCAGGGGGTCAGTACCACAGTGTGGACTCTGCTCTGTAAGAGCTGCATAACGCTACGGCCCAACGTGTGGCCTCCAGTAAGGGCCCTCTGCCCCGAGACACAGGAGTGTGTGGTGTCACACCGGCCCCAGCCCCAGTGCAGTCACTGACTTAGCAGCTGTGCCTCTGCTGAGAACTGAAAAGTCCACGCTGCCTTTCTCGAGAGTCTTTGCCCGCTTGGCTCGGACCCCTTATTTTATTTTCCAAAGCTTTCTCATATCCACACTCAAGCTTTTTACCTTGTAGTTAAAGGCCTAATTTTACAACTGCTTAATTGATTTTTTCCAAAGTTAATTCCCTTTTCATGTGTGCTGTTCCAAACTGGCCACAATATTCTAATATTTACAGTACTTTAATGCTCCCTAGACACTGAGTGTTTACTGCATATCCAGGCTTTTCTTCTGTGCATTCTAAGAACCTAGCATTGTACCTTCTGTGTGTGTGTGTGTGTGTGTGTGTGTGCGCGCGCGTGGTTTCTTCTGTGCATTCTAAGAACCTAGCATTGTACCTTCTGTGTGTGTGTGTGTGTGTGTGTGTGCGCGCGTGTGTGCGCGCGTGTGTGTGTTGCTGTCTGTCTTTCAGTTTTCTCATTTGGTCCTTCCTAACCCCTGAATTAGTTGTATGTTTTCACTACTAAACTCAGTTTTCTTGTTCTGGCTCTCCAAGTCGTGTCCACCTCCTAACCCTGGAACATGTGAGTATTACCTATTTGCAGTTAGGATTAATAAGGAATTTAAGATGAGGAAATGACTCTGGTTATCTGTGTGGGGCCTAAATCCCACGACAAACATCCACACAGAAGACACTCGTGGAAGAGACGCCCCAAGGAGGAGCTGTAAGAAAGACGGAGGCTGCGGTTGGCAGGATTTGGCCACAGACCAGAAAGCAGCTACTAGAACTGTCAGCTGCCGGGGGCTCCCAAGAGGTGAGGAAGACTTCTCCCGAGACTCTCCAGGGGTGGCACAGCTCAGCTGCACCTGGATGTTTGACTTCAGGCCTCCAGACTCTGGAGAGAGTGGACTTGCGTTGTTTCAAGCCATCAAGGTTATGGTGGCTCCTTGCAGCAGCTATAGAAACCTAGCAGGCTTTAGCACTCTGTGTCTGTGCTCTGCTCATTTTCTAGTGGGTGCTGTCAGCCAGTATTACATTATTTTATGGCGTTTCCCAACTGTCAACTTATTACTTCATCTTTTGGGTCACCTGCCTCCTTTATTTTGTGTATTCTATTCTTTACACTGCAGTCACCGGTTAATGGGCTGTGTCTAGAACTGAAGACTTGTGCGTCTTTACCAGTCAACAGAAAAGTAACTGGCTTATTTCCAACTCACAGATTTTGGAGGAAAAGTCTAGAAACCTTATACATGGCAAGTTTGAACTCATAGAAGGAAATACAAGTGATGTGAACCTGTTTTTGAGCAGTTATACTACTTTTACTCTTTCAGCAGTTAGTGTGTGGCTCAGAGGTGGATTTGCTGGGTTAGAATCCAGCTTTGCCAGTTGGTGGTGAACAAATTATTTATCTTCTCTTGGGCTTGATTTCTACATCTATCAAATAGGAATAATATGTATGCCAACTTATAGAGCTTTTTGGTGAGTTTTAAGTGAAGTGATATTTACAAAGTTCTTAGAATGACTCCTGGGATGGGGTGAGCACCATAGAAATGTCAGCTATCAGCAAGGCATGGTGGTGCATGTCTGTAATCTCAGCATCCTGGTAGGCTGAGGCAGGAGGATCTCAAGTTTGAGCCAAGTCTGGGAATTTAGCAACGCACTGTCTCAAAATAAAACATAGAGGGGTTGAGAATGTAGCTCAGTTCGAGGGGCCTGGGTTCAATCCCTAGTACAGGGGTGGGGGTGGGGGGGTGGGGCAGGGAGAAATGTTAACACCATTGTTGTATTTGTGCCTTAGACATCTAATTAATGTGAATGCTCCATAGAAATGGAAAAGAACGGATTTTTACAACCTCACATTATTCCCTTGGACCAAGAGCGTCCTAGATGCAAAGCCCTGTAATCCTGAAATCAGAGCATTAGGCGGAATTCCATTCACACTCATCTATGAACTCACAAGGTATAATGCGCTCGTGAAGCTGTATGAATTATCGTGCTTCATGTTGTTGACGGCTTATCGTGCAGGCAGTGCAATGACAAACTGCTCTCCCTTATTAAAGCAGCTGGCTTCTCTCATTCCTCGATCATTTGCAGTAATTCTCAAATTTGTTCCATTGTTTCAATTCAAAGGCTAATTGATTAATCTCATTTAGCTCATTAGTGCTCCGTGCTAGCGCTATTGTAAATATTCATGGAATCCATCCTTAGGTAACTAAGTCTTTTCCCTCCAACAGAATTTTAAGCCCAGCAGGCTGTAGTCTCCGAACCTTATAAAATTCTCCTTCTCAGATTCTGCCTACAGTCAGTGAAACAAAAACCTAACTCGCCCAATAAAAACAGCCAAAAGCTATTATACCAATAGAACACACAACAGAAAGTTGCAAAATTTTTCTCTCTGAAATTATCATTAGTGCTTCTTTCCAAATGTCTGTAACTTTTATTTTCCAAGGCATCATAAAATCTTTTGGTTCAGTTTTTGCCAGCAATTTGCTACAGCTTAGCTCTGGAAAGCCCCCCAGGAACCCATGTGATAAAGGCGGGGTCAGCAGCCTAAGTACTGTTGGGGAGCAAGGAACCTCTAGGAGGTGGAGCCTAGTGGGAGGAAGTGAAGTCACAGGGGCGTGTCCTGGAAGGGGATGTTGGGGTCCTGCCTCTTCCCTCCGGCTGCCCTGAGGTCAGCAGCTGTTGCCACCTCAGACTTCTCTCATGATGTATGATGCCACCACAGGCCAGGCCCATAGTTACAAGACCAAGTAATGATGGATGGAAACCTCAGAAACTGAGCCAGCGCAAGCCTTTTTCCTTGTTGTAGTCATTATTATCTCGGGAGCTTTGTCACAGCAATGGAAACGGACACGCATGGAGGCCTTCGTCTCACCGGCTGTATTTTCCTGACTGCTGTCTGGCCTGTTGCTCTGATGTTCTACTGGGACTCTCCTGTGACACATTCCTGTGCTGGACATGTCCTTTTTAGGGTGCCGAGTTGCCTTCCTTTTGATTTTGACTCTCGTGACGGGTTCCTTAACAAAAGTCTGAACATGTCTACTCTGTCCTTTCTTCTGATGGGTAGGTTGATGGAGTTTGAAATACTAGATTAAGAATAATTTCTCTTCTAGAACTTGAAAGACTTTGTATTCCTGGATTTGTCATTTGGATTCCTAACTCCGTTTGTTTGTTTCTTCTTTAGAAGTTGCTAGCACCTTCTCTTTATCTCTGGGCTCTGAAATTTCCAGGTGGCGCACTTTCGATCTTTTTGTTCACTGGGCTTGGCAGTGTGCCTTTTTAATTTGCAGGCTTATGATCCTCAATTCTGGGGAAAATTCTCTATATCGCTGATAATTTCTTGCCTTCTCTTCTTCCTAGAGTTTCAGAACTGTTGGATTTCTGAGATCTTTTTCCTTTTTACTTCTGCTTTCTGTTTCTTGAAATTTTTGTTTTACTTTCTTGGATGCCCTGCATATTATGCTCTAATTGATATTTGTACATTGCTGCTCATATTTCAATGCCCAAGAAATTTCTCTTGCTCTGTGCTGCTTGTTTTAGATCTCCCTGATCTTATTGTCACATACTCTCTTCTCTGGGAGCTCTGAGGGTATTGATATTATGTCAACATCCCTGTTTCCTGTACCATCCCTTCCTCCTCTGGTCTTCCCATCAGTGTCCTGTAGTTTACTGAATTAAATACAGTAAAATGCTTGGCTTGTAAGCACTCTTCATTCTGAAAATATGCTTGTAATCCAAAAGCATTTGTATGTATCCAAGCAAATTTCCCTATAGGAAATAATGGAAACTCAGATGATTTGTTCCACAATCCACACATAGTCGTATAAAGATAATCACAACACAACACTGTAATATAATACAAAATAATAAAGAAAATGCAAAGTATGAAGAAAAAAGCCAACTTAAGCCGTGCTTATCTTTGAAGACATCCACGACTGGTGTGAGGGAGACGAGAGAGGAGGGTTACCGTGTAGGATGACTTTCACCATCGCTAAGGCAGTCACTGCTATCGGTTGGCTCGGTGGAATCTTCTTTTTGTGCAGATTTAACAAGGAACCTATCCAATGGTACTTGCTTTTGCCTCCTTGGCATCGTTGTGAAATAGATTCATCACTCACACTGCCACGGTGTTATTTGGGTGGGGCTTCACTGCAAAAATTGGCACCATTCCTCAGAGTTTACACATCTCCCCAGTTTCACTCGAAGTGAGGGCTTCCTCTACTTTCTTCTCCTAGTCTTCTGCAGACAAGATCTCCCCTATAACCTTTTGCTGTTGGGAGTCCACTGATCACCCACAATCCCACAGTGAGAGAGAAGAGCCACGGGCTCAGTTGTGATCATCTGACATTCACCGTCCCCTGTATCGCAGGCCTCGGGAGGGTTCGGTAGGTGAATGAATGGGCTCTCATATCCTCCTGTGCAAGCAGGACACTGTGAAACCATTTTCTTTTTGCATTAAAGGGGCCAAGCGGGGAGCATCACTGTGAGTTGTCTGGCGAGGTAGAGAGTCTGGGTTAAAAGAACAAACAGGAACTGCAGGGCAGAGGGTGAATCTTGCGGGGAGTTCCTCACTGGCAGGCAAACATTCAAAGCTGTACCAAGGACACTAAGCTGGCATCACTTTGAAAGGCAATTTGCATTCTTGGGGTAGTAGGATGCATTATTCTTGCACAAATGTCAAAGCATTTGAGAAACAATTCGAATTTGCCACCAGATAAGCCTTGCTTTGTTACACAGCCCTGGCGTGGAAGTGGAGAGTGCATCTTCCTCAGATGCTGAGAACTCATTATCATTAGTGGAAGGGGAAAATTATTCAGTGGAATTAAATTAAGGAAATGAGAATACCTTAGGTTAAGTAATTGCTCATTGGCTCTGTTTAGCAGTCAGTGTCTTCCGAATGATGGTGGCCACAGAGGCACCGTGGTGGCACCAGGAAATGAGCACTAATTGTCCAATAAATATTCTTGAGCAAGTGCATCCTACGGATAGCATGGAATCATCCACACTTCTCATGCTATCTGCAAAGCAAATATCTCAGTGTCTTTATTACATCTTAAATCTCATTTTCCACCTCTGAAGGATGCCAAAACCTTGTCAAGGAAGTTACATGTCAGGAAAAGGAGCTTTCATCATGAGTATGGCAGGGAAACATGAACGAATGAATAAGTGCATAATAGTTCAGGATCTTTTTTTTTTTTTTTTTCCAGTACCGGGGATCGAACCCGGGTCCTTGTGCTTGCAAGGTAGGCGGTGGAACCACTGAGCTAAACCCCAGCCCCATGATTCAGGATCTTAACAACTTAAAGTGACTGCACTGCCTACGATGTACCACAAGTGGGGCTGAGTATTTTACAGGTCTTAGCTCACTCATTCTCACAGGCGCTGGGTTAACTTAGACTAAGTTATGTGACAATAAAAAATAGCCCCACATCCCAGGGGTGGACAGAAGTTCACATGTATTTTGCATCCGTACCACAGGTCCATCCTGAGGCCGAGTCACTGGGGACCCTAAGGGGGACCAGGGGATGTTGGTGGAGGGGAAGGAGAGACGGTGAACCGTGAGCAAGTTCTTAAACTTCTGCCGAGAGGCGACACATGCGATGTTTCTCTGAGATTCAGTGGCAAGAGCAAGTGACCTCGTGAGAACAGGGAGGATTTATCCACACACAGCACGGAGGCGCAGCTCGAGTCACACGGCCACGTCTGCTGGCAGTGGCGGGGAGGTACCCTGGTGTCCCCCGGATGCTTGTCTCCGGGGTGCTGCCATGCTCCCGGGAGGCAGTGGACACTTGAAGAGGCGGGGCTGCTGGTGCATCTTGAGGTCCCCGGAGGCCTGCACGCCCCTGAAGGGGACCTGTGAGGAACGGGGTCTCTTAGGTTTTTGCGTTTGGGTCCGGAGCCAAGTAGTTCTCTTCGCCGTGGGCTTGCAGCACTAAACGCTGCTTTACGTGGCCAGCGCAATGGGACCAGAGCGCATGCGCAACCTCCAAGCCTGCGCCTGAACAAACTCCTGTCTCTGCCAATTAATTGTCTCAGGTATTTGTTAAAGTGATGGAAAGTGGATGACAGAGGCAGCACATATTTAGGATCGATGATGTAATTAACCACAGAGAGCTTTTGTTATTAGCTCCATTTTACAGATGGAGAAAAATTAAGTAAGGGTGCCATTTAATTTCAAAAGAAAGCAATTGGCTGGACCATGTAAGAGATTGCACGTATTTTTTTCACTAAAATTTAATAAAGCAAAACAAAACAAAAATGGACCGTGGAAGACTTAATCATGCACACATGTTAGAGTCAATTGCTATTTTTTTTTTAAGAGAGAAGAAATAAATTTCACCCGTATGTTATTATTCCGGAGTGTCTTTAGGAAAGACAAGGTAAACATTAAAACATTAGCTGAGTGTGTGTCTATAATTTCAGCACTCTGGGAGGCTGAGGCAGGAAGATTCCAGTTTGATTCCAGCTTGGGCAATTTACTGACTTAGCCCCTATACTGAATAATGCAAAAGAGAAACCTTCTTTGTTTTTTTTTTTGTTTTTTTTTCCTGTCAGTTCTAGGGATGGAATTCATGGCCTCACACCTCCAGGCAGTTGCTCACCGCTAATCTTTTTCATACAAATGAATTTCAGGTTCCAAAATCTGGATTTTAGACAACTTAGTCTCACGGAAGATCCTGTTTCACTCTTGCGAAATCTGTGGCATTTCCCAGTCATCAGGTGACTTTGAAACTTGCCAAATCTGAGACGTAGCTGAAAGGTAGGAAGCTCTGCTATTTGAAGGAGAAAAAAATTCTTAAGACGAAATAATTTCACAGCTCTTGGGTATCTTGCCAAGTTTTGTATTTTATTTCCCTTTTCACAGTTTCAAAACATCTGTCACAAGACAAACAAGTGCACACACTCTCTAATACTATAATTTGCTTCCCAGTCTATTGGAATGTTCATGAAAAGTCCACATTTCCCTGGGTTTAGTATCTGTGTGCCATTGAAATCAGCAGACCAGGTGATATTGATTCTCTGGTGAGCGACTGCCACCTTGTGGCTCTCTGGAAAACCAGATTTGGCAAAATTGCGGTGCAATGCTTTTCCTCAATAAATATTTAAGGAGCACCTAATGCACTGACTGGCGAATCTTTCGGAGCTTTCAGTGATAAGCCAGCCCGGCACGCGTGCCATAGGTCCACCACCACTGCCTTAACGTATACCAACTTCGTTCTGGGCCTTGACCTTACAGAAGTGAATGAAACGGACAAATTTATCTATGTAACTCCATACTGGGATGCGGTCCACTCTCATGAGCTGTTAACTTGTTATGTTACTGCCTGTGTGCCTGTCGTCCCTGCGGTTCTTCCTGCAGCAGGGAGGTGACGCCTCCCTGCTCCTACCAAGGCCAGTCTTTCTCTTTTTATTCCCGTTTTCTCAAACACTCTGCACCTTCTTCCTTGGCCACGGTCACCGGCCAAGGTCTCGATCCACTCCCCCACCCCGGGCCCTTCACAGAAGCATTTTCCCTGCCCAATTCTTGGTAGCTAAGGCTGCACACTGCTGCTTCCTGTCACCGTGAAATGTCTCAAGGATTTTGTTGTATTCTCTGTCTTCATTTCTGCTTGATTCCCCTTCGTCCATGGCCTCTGCAGAGCCCAGGCCACCTCCATGCACCAAGGGGCCTCCTGTCCTCACCCCACACTGCCTCTCAGCCCTGAGCACAGGTGAGCACTGCTTCTGCCTCCTGCCAGTGAGCTCCCAGGGGCTTGGACTGCTGTCCCCACATCCACCCTGGCACTCCTGTTCCCATCTTGACAGGACTGGCTCTGGGCCTGAGTGGCAGCCCTCACCACTCAGAGCTTCTGCACAGAATGGCTCCTCGTGCGCAGCCTCTCCTTCCTCAGGGAGGAGGTCCTCTCTGGAAGTGACCCTACTACCCACAAGAGCCTCATCTGCCTTGGTGATTGTGGAGTTCTCAACACTCGGCAATAATTCCCGCCATTCCGTAGGTGCTTCAGAAGTAGCGTTAAGTGGCAGGAGTTTAGAATTCACCTGGCAAAAAAATGGCCGCCCCCCCCATTCGTGAGTAATCTGGTGCTCAGTACACAGAGGCAAAAAGAGCACTGAATAGATAGGAGAATTGTGTTCAGCCCTTGAGAAGATTCTGGAAACTTAATGTGACTGAGAGCCCTAATTTATAAACTGAGAGAACAGCAAGAAAATGGAGATGACAACTACATATAAACTTTGACAAGAGATTGAATTGGTGACACAGTGCTATAATTTTTTGGCCACAGAAAGAACAATGTGATTGGCTGACTGACTCTTTAAAACTGAGTGATTATCAGTGGCTGTCTTGAATGTATGACTGTATTCCTGGATAACATGGCTCCTTCTAGCTCTTTAAAATATTGTTGTTTTAATTGAATTTCAGATTTGAAATGTGACTTAAAGCTGTGAAGCATTTTTAGCATTTAATGATAAAGAACTAAACCCAGACTCAAAATTATAAATTAATACCTCCAGGAATTAATCCAAGTTAAAAGAAAATAGACCTACATCTACTTATTTAACCAGAATTCATCCTATAACATGAGAAAATTATTCTGTTGTGTAATATTTAAGTGACCCTTTCAGAAACGTTCCCTGCACTACGTCCGGTATTTATTATGTTTCACACTTTATTTCCCTCAAGATGTGCTAGCTCTCTGTCTCCTCTAGTAGGAGGACTTGACTTGCTTTCTTTCTCTCTATTCTGCTGCTCCACAAGGAAATAATTCCAGACTAGAGTGGCAGATATTTCCAGCTATATTTCAATTACTGGGGTCCTGTGAATTCACAGAAGAAAAAGAAAATAAACCTCCGAGGGGAGTGCAAGCCCCATTTTAGTGGACATTGGGATTAAGTTCAAATTTTCATAACCTAATGTGTCACACAGTCTTGTTGAAAAAAAAATGGAATGGGTTTGACTGCTTGAAAGAATGTGTGGAGTTTATATTAGTAAAAATAAAATGGTTTGAGAATATAGAAACAGTCACATGAAATTTGATATGTAGCATGTTGGTTTCATTTATTTGAAATAATTCCTAAGATGGGTAAACAACATAATGCATATTAAAGAAATTTGAGGTTAGGAAAGTAAGCTTAAAGTATGCATAGTTTATTATTACAGTTTAGAGGTGATTCTATCTCTCCGTCTATCTAGAGATGGGGTCTCCCTGTGTGGTCCAGGCCGGCCTCAAACTCTCCATCCTTCTGCCTCAGTCACTGAATGCTGGGAATGCAGGCTTCGACCACTCTGTCTGGTTTAGGGGTGATCTTTCCAGGAGGAAATTATTAATGATCTAGATCAGGGTTGGGCAAAGTCAGCCCGTGTGTCAGACTGACTTGTGCCCCGATTTTATCAATAAAGTTTTATTGGGACACAGTAAGCCCATTCACACACATATTGTCAATGGCTACTTTTCTTCTGTGGTTGAAGAAGTGGATAGTGGCAGCAGAAGTCTCATGGCCTTCAAAGCCTAAAGTATGCACTCTTTGGCCTTTATGAAAAATTTTGCCACCTCTTGTTCTAGATCATAAGCTTTTGCATTAGACTGCATATTTCTGAAGGCAAGGATTCTATGCTCAAAGTTTAAAAAAAAATTTTTATTGTTATTATTATTGTTTTGGTTTTTTGAGATAGGCTCTCACTATGTAGTTGAGACGGACCTGGAGCTCATTATGTAGCCCAGGATGGTCTCAAACTCACAGTGATCCTCCTGCCTCAACCTCCAGAGTGCTGGGATTATGGGAGTGTGTCACCACACCCAGCTAACGTTAGTTTTTAATTGCTCTCAAGAGGGTCACATTACTTTTGAGATTGTCAGCTAACAGCAACTTCAAGAAGTAGGTGTCCAACACAAGATTATACAAGAGTAGAGGTCTAAAGTTTTACCTCACTGGTGACACATGTGTCCTTCTGGGCCACGTATTTTTCTCAGCCCTTGGGGAAATGTTTGTGTCCTCTGCTTCTCTCCCAGGCTGGGATCTTCAGCATCTCCTCCCCCAGAAGGGAACTCTGCCTAGACATCAAGCCGCCATCTTCCAGCCTGGATTTCCTCTTCCGGCAGAGTCCGTGTAGCTGGTGGAAAGGTAGCAGCGGCCCTCAAATGTCTTTGTAGCCCAGGTTGCATCTTCCAAGCTCAGTACTTCTGGCCTCTGGGGCTTCTGCTAAGCAATTTTCAGGCTCTTGCACGTATTTTAAATGACTGCAAACCAAGATGCGGGGTGGTCGTTGCTAGGCCCCCATAGTACACTTGCATGCCGAAATGGGAGCGAGATCTTTCTCTGTGGGGCCAAAATAAAAGCTGTGGTCGCAAATGAAGAAGGGTAGAGGAGGAGGAGAGGAGGAGGAGGAAGGAAACCCTTAAATTAGAAATATTTCTTATGGGGTTCCTGCCAACACAACACTTAAGAAGTCAGTTTTGCTCTCTGGTGTTTGTTGAAAGTTCATGCCAAATGTCTGGCATTCAATAATAAGAGTCTGTGAGAGGGTGATCCAAGAACTCCCCGATATCCAGCCCTAACATTCCACAAGTCTGGGGTCCCAGCTGCACAGAGAGAGGCGCCACAGGAGGATGCACATTTGCAAAGACTTAGCTCCTCCCGTGGAAATTCTAGCTCTGCCCCGGGAGGGGCTCCTCTTTCTCCAGCCCCGCCCTCACGGAGAGTCTCCTATCAACCCCAGCACAGAGCCACCTGCCTGCCTGGATATTATTTTGACCTTCTCAGAAAAAGGGGTTAGCAGGATTATAAAAGCATGACTGCTACGGTTTGGAGGTTAATATAATAGATGGCTTCCTGAGAAAATTTCTACATTAAAATCTTGAGTAAAAATCTTGAGTAAAAATGATCCGTCACGAAATTCATTTTTCCTTTCATAAAGGGATGTACAACATGGCCTTCTCAGAGTTGATTGATAGGAAGATGTGAATCACCTGACACTGGGATCATTTTCTTTTGTTAGCTAAACAGTCCATAATTATGTATATATATATATATATATATATGTATATATATATAATGAAAATACATATAATGTATAATGTATTATATATTATAATACATAATATAAGGTAATCAGCCTTTTTGTAGGAACTTAACACTGTCAAACCAGAAAAAACCCATATGGCAACCTAACATTGGAAATATAAAGTCTAATTTTATTGGTAATTAAATATATGCAACTTAAAGCCACTGCATGCCTATTGATGTTGTAAAATGTATTGGTGTTGGAGCTTTGGGAAAGCAAGTTCGCTTAGGTTCTTTTGATTGCACTGAATTTGTTTAAACTTATTGAATTTTTTGATGGCAAAAGCCATCAAAAATCAGTATAGCATTGATTTAGGTATGCCCAGAAATTTAAACAGAATATTTCAAGGGTAAAGACTCTTAGGTGTTTAAAGCTTTCACAGCATTGTTGTTAGGAATAAAAAAAAAAAGGGAGAGAAAGTTGGTCTTGAATAGAATGTGAAGTACCTAACTGCTTTGATTTGGTAGTAACGCTGTATCATTCCGATACACTGAGAAAGACACAGAAAAGAACATAGAAAGCAAGACTCTGTGTGTGTGTGTGTGTGTGTGTGTGTGTGTGTGTGTGTATGTGTTACTCGCTATTTATTGGCCAATCACTTCAAAATAAAGCAAGCAAAAGGGGCAGTCTTTTGTTCTAGAAGTGGGCTGGAGTGTGAACATTTATTGAACTCAGAATTCTATGCCGTGGTATTAAAAAGCTGATCTGCCTTCCACCTGACCTCTGAAGTGGCATCTTTGGGAGCCCTACTGTTCGTATTCAGGTGTCAAAGGCCACGTAATTTACCCCATGTGTTTATAACCTGAATGGGATAATACAATAGATATTGTTCAACGACTTGCTTTAGACACCCGGGGAAGTGTTCTTGACACCTTGTCTTGTGTTTGGTTTCGATAAAGTTAGTATTTTAATTACAGTGACACTGAATTTCTTTTTGCATCCAAGGCTTGCAGGAGCACTGATACTTCAGGAAGGCAGCTGTGACTTTTGGTTGCGTCCAGGCCCCTGATGAGCATGCTAGCAGGTCGTCTTTCTCATTCCCACACGTGGTATTGGCTTCCCCTTAACACTACTGGCATAGTAGTGGGTTGGTTGGTTGACTTTCTAACTAGCCTTGAACATGTTTGATCCTCAATACATTCTCAGTCTGGCTCTCTTATCCATTACCGAAGCCATTCTTTCTGACCCTGAGTTGAGCTTGTCTGGGAAGGAGACTCCTGGGCTTGAGAAGTGAAAGTTATAGCAACTGCTTGAAAACCCTAAGGAGTCTATCAGGAGCGCACAGTTTGGTAGATACTGGAACTTGGACAATATTTCTACTTGGAGAAGCAAGAGAAGTAGTACCCTTTTACTTATTTATAACAAATTCTTTGGGCTCTGTTCAGCAACTTGTTCTCACACTTGCCGGTTTACTCTGTGCACCACTCCTGGAGCTGGAGGCAGAGTATAACTGCTTACAACCACGTAGGGGCTGATCTGAGGGTAGAAGCAGGTGCTATTGAGGGGAGCTGGACTTTTCGCTCACACTATTTAGTAATGCAAACCTGTACCATCTCATTTATTCAGGACTGCAGTTATTTGAATAATTGTTCTACAGCATTCTTTATGCCACGGCAAACCAATGGATCTGTAAAGGCTTAAGAATGTTGTGCAGAGATGGTAGCCACAGAATGAAAGACTTTCCCCCCACCCAAGGCCCCTTTGCCGGCTTTGGGTGGAAACAAACAGGTTCTGCCCGAATCAGGCAGAAGTGGGCCTCACTCAATGTAAAACCAATGGTAAACCTGTTTGCCTCACTAGTGAATTTTCTTAATAGAAATGCTGCTGAATAGAAAGGTGCTTTGGAACCAAAGCAATAGCGGAGGATTACAGTAGATGAGAGGGAGAAGGGAGCTGGGAATGAGGACTATGCAGGTAGACTGTGAGATTGTCTTTCTCCACCTTTTATCTTGGGCAAACGCTCAAGTGCAAGCCAAGGCTGGCTTGTCCCTTTCACTTCAAGTCCAGGGCTCTGAAGTAAACAAATGTTTGCTCAGGTTTCCAGCTATCTTTTTACAGCACAGAAAGAGGAAGAGGAAATAGGGAACTAAGGTTAAGCTGTTTTCTCTGTTACTCAGCATGTGGTGACAGGGAATGGAATTCAGAAGCCCCCATGTTAATCTTTGGCCTTGCTCTGGGGGCAGCTTTCATTCTCCGTTGTGTTGGAGTGGAGCAGCTGGTCCTGAGGGGCTCAGCTCTTGGGGCAGGCCCTGTCTGCAGGGGAATCCCCAGAAAGGCTGCAACTTCAAGTTTGCCCCTGCCCCGCTGAAGACACTGAGGGGCAGCCAGACGCAGCTTCCGCTGCAGTGAGTTTTCTCAGAGGAAAACAAAAAAGCCCCACAATATGCAAATGCAAATTCGTCCTTTCCAACTGGGCGGCAAATGTTTGGTGCCTTAGACCAGAGCTTCTCCACCTCCTCAGGGTCATGCCAATGACATTTTGGATTGCATAGTTGTGACTTGCGGGGTCTGGTTTACTGCAGGATCCCTGGCAGTGTCCCTGGCCTCTATACCTGAGATGCTAGCAGCTCCCTCTTACCTCTCCACCTCCCACAGCCACGACCAAAAAAAAAACGCCTCCAGATATTGTTCAGGTTCTTTGGGGGAGCAAAAAGCCCCTGTTTTGGAACCACTGGTTTGAACAAAGGCAGTCCTTGCAGGGAGAGGCTGTAATAATGAAGTGGAGTATGAGGTGGGAAGGGAGCAAGTTGGAGTAAATATACTGATTTAATATTCTCCTGCGACACAAAAAATCATACATACACCTAAAGAGGAAAAATGCAGTACGTTCTTGCATGTTATACTGACTGTCCAGACTTCTTCTTACCAGGTGGAGACAAGATTTGGTAACTGCACTACAGCAAGGTGGTCCTGCACCCCAGACTTAGCAGTGCAGCTGAATTCTCTAGAGTTTGAGTAAATTCAGTGAGAGTGAACAGGAATAATCCAACAGGATGCTAAGCAAAGGTGGCTGGAGGGACACTGGGTGACACAACTGGCACCGTGCTTTTTCTTCATTCCTGTTCTACACCTTTTGTTTGAGATCTTAACCTTCTTTTTACCATTGAGGATGAAGGGGTGGGAAATGGAGGATGCTAGGCTTTGGTGGGTGAGACCAAAGGCAGAGAGAGAGAAGCCAGACTGAGGTTCAAAGGTGAAATGAGGTTTACATAAATAATCCACGGGGGTCTCCATGAACACTGTCTGCCTGGTTTGAAAAGCTGAGCACATGCAGAAGTTTTTGTAAACTGACTAATTTAGGTGACAATGACTCATTATATTGCAAGCAATTGTTTGGCAAATCCTTCAGCAAAACTCAGTGATCATGGAATAATTATCTCATGTACACATCTTCAGTGATGTACGTTATGTGGCACTGCAGCCAGTTATGCAGGTGATTAAAAATGGCAGCGCAATTCAGTTTATAACCCAGGAAGGCTGACTTTGCTTATTGAAAACATTTTCATTCCACTTGGAGAGCAAAGCAATTTTTTTCATGAATGTAATTGGTAAGAGTGAATTAAATTGACCATAAGTGGTATGCTTACCACGTGTCCCTAAGTTCATCAGTTTATAATCAAAACAGCCCTGTGACTTCCATAACTGGTAAAGCTGACAACTTTCTAAAACCAAGCCAAAAATGCTTATTAATTATTTCCTCAAGTTTGTGTCCTAAAGGACATTTTTTTTTCAAGAGCACACACCCTAAAAATGTAAGATGTTAGAGGAACAATTAAAAAACAAGGCCCCCAATGCTATCGAGTTGGGTTTTCTGTAGTAATAGAGTTGCACTGAAATGTAACATTTTGCCTACCATTTGCTACAAGTCTACAAATTCCTCCAAAATTTCTGTTCTTAAAATTCCAAGCACTATCAGCCAGTCTCATCTCTTTCAGTGAAGAGTTCATTTTCCTTTTTTAAAGAGCAACTAAATCTAATGGAAGATAAGACTGAGACCCGCAGTTATCTTCCTTGGTGTAAGCTTTTGGCTCCAGTTTCCATGGTAACCTGGGATCTGTATTCCAATCACACCTTTGAAAGGCTTGTTTTTTCCCTCCATCATGAAATTTAGCCAGAGGCACTGCTGGTACTGAACATTAATTTTTATCTTGTCTTAATTTTTGTTTGAAAAATTGGAAGCGGTGAACATCAAAGAAGTCAATACCCACAGGTTTATCATGCAAACACAATAGGACCATATATCTCCTAATTTTAAGATGATCATCCAGATAAAAAATACTCAGTTGCTAAATGAATAATGACTCAGCCCTTCGAATAAACTCACTATGTATCTTGAGCATAAAAGTGTAAATTTGATTCTAATTCAACAGGGTAAAAAACTAGATTTGCTTATAAATGCTAAAAATTTTACAGCCAGTGGTTTTTAACCTGGAGTGATTTTTCCCTCTTGAAGATGAGTAGCAACGTCTGCAGACATTTTTGGTTGTCACCACTGGTGGCTGTGTCAGAATCATCCTGCCCCAATTACAAGCTTCACAGATTGTACTGGCACAGGAGAAATACATAAATGTTCAAATGAATGCCATGTTTTGGAGGCAATCTTATTTGCTTTCTTGTTCCTGTATTATGCGTATTTGCTATTTAATTTAAATAGAACTAAGGAGAGATAGAGAAAGAGAGAAGAGAAAAAGAAACATCCTCCATTTTCCTTATCTCTTCGTTACAGTGTAATTCCAGCCTGCATGCGATGATCGGATCTGATTTGACTTCATATATGTAAGTACGCGTTCAGGCAAGCATTTCCACTGCAAAACCGCTACTGCAGTACTGGGTTCACGTTGCCACTTCCTCTAACAAAGTTCTGATAGGTTTATCTTCCTGTTAGGGAGAGTGTACTTACCTTTCTCCCCTGGAATACGGATACACTTACCTCGGGCATTTGTCCCCTAAATATGGTTACACTGTGTCACCCTGATTCTGGACGCCAAGCCTGTCTGGAATTCACTCCCAGGTCAGGAGGGCAGATCCAACTCATAACTAGATCATTTTTCCTCGCGGGGATGGAACAGGAGAGCACGAGCAATCCAAACACAGCCAGAGGGCGCCAGAATGCCGCAAATAAAAGTTCCAAAGGTTCAGCTGGGTTTTGCGGGAAGGTAAAATTGGCTTTTGTCTAATGAAAGAGCTACCCTTCTAAACTGCCACGCAGCGCTACTTTCTGCTTTTCCCTCTTGCCAACAGGTAAGCAGGCTGAGCGCGTCTCCCAACCCTGGAGGTTTTCTGTCCGATGGGACACACAGTGGCTGCCCGTGCGGCGCTCGGGCACTGCGCGGCTGGCCGCGGCTTGGACCCGGACGCTCGCCTACCAGGAGAGCGGCGCTGGCTGCCTCGGCCAGCCCTGTCTTCTGAGATCTGGTGGCCTCCATGAAAGCAAACGTCGACGGCCCGCTCCTCGGGCTCTTCT
>NW_022900913.1:13056273-13076308 GCF_012274545.1 Fukomys damarensis
CCCGCTCCGAGCCCAGGTTCCGGCTTTAGCCGCACCCCCCCTCCCCTCCACGTCCGGTTCCCGCTCCCTTCGGCAGTAAAATAAAAAATTGCAGAAGTCGGGATCGGATCGTGCACACAATGCGTGGCTGCGAACCGCATTCTTTTCATGAATATTCATCGAACGCTTGGCTGGACTCCTCATCTGCTTCCCCAGAGACTTTTCTGCTTTGGAAGGAACTCGGCAGACAGCCTCAGCCTGGGCGATTTTCACTCTGCTGAAATTAGCACGCGCACACGGATGCACATTTAGTACCTGGGTCGGGGTTAGTGACACACCTCTGTCGACCACGGCCACCAGCACTTGCGTGGCAGGTTAGAAACGGACGCTGGCATCGAGGTAGTCTATTACTGTAGGGGTGTGGATGGGTCCCAGTCCCCCGGGGGTTGCAGCCAGGCCAGCAGACCTCCTGTGCTGCGTGCAGAATGATGAATCGGGACTGTAATTACCTATTCCTTTGTCTTGGCCTCGCGCATGCGCCGCAGAGCAGGGCGTGGAGGCCCGGCAGCAGATCCGATCTTCCCATCACCCACCCACCCACTCCCCTCCGAGGCGAGGAACAAAGGCGTGAGCCCAAATGTTGCGGGAAGCCCTCGGACGCAGATGACAGCCACCCCCCTGCCCCCCACCGTGTGCAGGTTCCTTCTCTCCCGCGCTATTACTCATCTCTTGCTTTCTTGCTGATTGCATTTGACCTAAAAGATGAGCCTTTATGGAGGGCGCATTGTAGACTGCAGATTTTCACAAGGGCACACTGCTGCTCTCCTTTCTAGAACTGTCCCTCGTTCTTTTTTCCTGACATCTCGCTTTGCGGGGATGATGGCTTTCTTAGTTGGCATCAGTCAGCCATTTATCTGACGTCTTTGTTGCTGGCCACTTGACAGAGGGACACGGAAAACCAGCTGTGGCAAACCAGCTCTGGGCTGCCCCTGTGACGCCTCGGGATGCAGACCAACGAGATGGCCTGCAAGCCAGAAAGAGAAAATGGTTACCTAGCCAGGGTCTCACCCTTTCTGCTATCTCCCGGTTCTTGCCTTATTGCTTCAATGAGAAGGCAGCTGCGAGGGCTGCTGGGGTTAAGTTCTCTATGTTCAAAATGGCCCCACCTCCTTTGTGCCACGTCTGGAAGGAGCCTCATCTGCCTTTGATGGCTGATTGTCTTCCAAGCGATGTAGCTTGTGGGTGGGGGTCTTTAAAATTTCTTTTTGGGGTAGTTTGTTTTTACCAACCCAAAAGAGGACTTTATATGTCAAATAGGTAAATGCTGTATTTCTGTAATCTTAGGTTATGTTTAGAAAGATTTTCTGCTAAAGTGTTCTTAGTACATCCTGACAGAATAACACATGGCGGCAAAGGGAAACCATCTCTTTTGTCTCTTTTGGTAAGAACTTGGTTTTGACCACGGTAAGGTAGCAGACCCTGTAATTGCTGGGGTAGCTGCCTGGCTGCCTTCTAGGTAGCAGGGACCCTACCTTCTCTGCTCCTTATAGTGATCAGTTTAATGTGGTTTAGAGGGCTAAAGGTTCTCCCTCCTCTTCTTTCAGGTAGTGCCTCTTTGGGCAGGCAAGCGCTGGGATATAGACTCGATGCAGTAGCTAATACTAGTATGCCCTGAATTCACCAAGCTTCAGATACTTAGACAAGATAATTGCAAAGTCAAATTTTAAAAATTATCCATTACCTTATTCCTTTAGCCAGCTTGTGTTTTGGGCCAAGCTTTAGCAAATGGAGAAGGGGAACTAGCTGAGTGTAGCAGAGGTTAGTGAAATGTGCTAATGTGACTGTATGGACAGACGGTGGCATTTCTGTTCTTCAGCCTTTGCTGGAACTGTCCTGGAAGCTTGACTGGCTGAGAAAATGCTTTCTACTCCCAGGCTTGGGAGCTCCAATTGACATGGGGCTCTAAGTACTGAGGCCCCCTATCCTTGGAGTCCATTCTAGCCCTCCACCAGGAGCAAACCACCCATTGTGCTTTAAGATGTGATAAGTTGGCTATCTTTAGTTTTTTTTTTTTTTTTAATTTCGCATTAAGAACAATTTCAAGTCATTTTGATCCCATGGTTTAAATAGGTGGAATATAATACCAGACAAAAACTTAACATTTGTGGGAGATTTGATCACTATGAAAGGGATGTCTGTCTTATTTGTGGTAGTCCTATAAAAAATCGCAGAACCATTCAGAGCCGTTAAAAAAGCAGTTAAAGTGTCATGGACGTGCATATAAGCACTCATGCTTGCAAAATATATACACACATACTTCTGTATGCATAAATTCCAGAAATATTTATATGATACTGAAGTGGCATAGGATGCAATTTTATAGTTGTTTCATAATTATCTTTGGAAAATAATCAGTTTATGTCTTTCTCAGTATGTTTAAAAGGGAAAGGCTAGAGAGGTCACTAATATGTTCATTTGCAATTTCTAGTGGATTCTTAAACAGATTCATAAGCTGAGATGCTAGTTCATAAGCTGCAAAACTCAACATTAGACATTACTGACTTTTAAAATCTGAAATGAATAGTGCATGCTAAATAAAGAATTTAAATATTTTTGTGTCATATTTTTGTGATTTTTTTTCCCTCCCAAAAATGCCCAGAAAAAAACCCACGGACTCATCAGAAGCAAGTACCTCTGGTGTCTGATTCTTTTGGAGGAAATGCCTTGATTTGCATACACCTTTATCCCTCTTAAGTAGCATCTTTCTCTCTCTCTCTCTGTCTCTCTTTCTTTCTTTCTTTCTTTCTTTCTGAAGACAGGGTGTCACTGTATAGCTCATGCTGGGCCTAAACTCACTTAAGTTGCCCAGGCTGGCCTTGAACACACAGCAATCTTCCTGCTTCACCCTGAGGCTGAGTGGGCCTGAGTGCTGGGATTATAGGGTCCACCTCCACACCAGGCCCTTAAGTAGTTTTTATCTACTCAGTTCAAACTTGCTTTATCTTCCTCATGGTTGGATAACTGGAAACCACAGGTGCAAAATATTTGTCATTTATCGAGTTTTCTCACCTCAATCATTTCTGATTTAGTTTGCCTCTTCAGATGCTAGATAATCCAATGAACTTTACTTTTTGAAGTAACTATGCATGAAGTTACAAATAGCTAGAATTTTTAAAAATATACTTTATGTGTGGAGAAGTTTTTTGGAGTAGTTTTCCAGAGAATTATGGTAAGAAATTAGGCTTGGAGAATCTCTGGATACTGGAATCCACTGTAGGCAAACTACATCAAACCTTGCTGAATTTCACATTCCTCAGTTTTTTTGTAAAATTGGGACAGTAATTCTTACTCTGAGTTGTTAAAAAGATCGTACATGTCTGTGAATGAACAAGTGTAAGGGCTGAATGTGCTCAGTAACTGACATCACTAATTTCTGTGTATTGAGCTGTATCTTTGTGCCAGGCTGATAAAGGAAGACCTGATACTTCTGGGGTATCTGATTGGCGGTAGGAGGTTCAACCTGAGAGGGGCCCAGATACTGTGACTCCTCACTTCTACCTGTAGGGCTCTGTGTGGAGATTTGCCCAGGAGTGGGTCACGTGGTGTCAAAATGGCTGCCCTCCTTGATTTTTCTCAAGGCTGCTTATGTAATGCAATTTAAGTCCTCTTGAGAAAACACAGGGGTAGTCTTCACACCACAGCATTTCCCAGCCTGCCAGCGAGGGCTTTGATCCATGCCATTCTCTCCACAGCTGGAAAGGTAGACATCTGGCAACTGTCTTGGGAGAAAAATGATGTGGAGACCTAGTGAGGAAAGGCCATCAGAAAGAAACTCGCTATTTTACAGTTAAATTTTAATTCTGAGGAGACATGGCTAGTACAGTATTTTCTTTTTCCTTCTGGAAGTTGCAAATGGAATAAAATGGGAGCAAGAGACTATCAGATAGTATGTTTCCTCTTTGCTGCACCCTAAGGATTTAAATGCAAATCCATGGAAATTGGGATGTAGAGACTTTTTGATTAGCAAGACCGCTGGTGTAGAAAGGCTTGGGAACACATTCCTGAAGGCTTTGGAGACTTAGAAATAGAAACCATCTGTAGGTACAACAGGCCCAGGGTATGAAAAATACTTCGAGCTAAAATAGGGAAATGGTGATCATGGGAAAGGCAAAGTCTTTTGACAATATTGTCTCCTTATCAAATAAACATTTTAGCTTTTCCACATTTAAAAATTCACTTTGGGTCAGTGAGGGCTGGGCTTCATTGGCTTGCTCTTTAAACTCATCTTTCACATATGCATTTCAGCCATTGTCTGTGAATGTGTGAAAGCATGATACTTAGAAATCTTGAAATCGTTAGTGTTAGGTGTGGTGGGGGTGGACCTTGGAACCAAATTCTCCAGGCTGGTATCACATCTCAGCTGTTTCCTAGCTGTGTGACCTTTCAAAAATGGCTTAGCTTTTCCATGCTTCAAGCCTCATCTCTAAAATAGAGATCAAAATACAGGGTTCTTTGTAAGGATTAAGTGAAATTTTCAGGCATATAGAAAAATGCCTCTGTGCATATTCTGTGCATCTTTTTAATCCATATTCATCATGTGGCGAGAATGCACATCTTCCTTACTTCATCCTCCGTGTCTGCAGTTACTCAGCTGCTTCTTTGAAAACGATCATTATGACAGACAAGATACTGGTCCTTGGATGACAGTAGTTGGCTGAGTGGAAGTCCATAGTTTACAAACGCCCTCCAGGCCTACCCATGACAGTGGAACACTTGTACTAGTTTTTGAAGTGTACAGCCAATGGAAGGTTGATACAATCCCAGCCTCCATATCAAATTGATATTTTTTAACAATGGACAATAAAATGGTGAGAGTCTTGAAATTTCAGAGACCTTCAGAGAAAGGCTGTCTGTTTTGGTATTTTGAGACCTGAACTCAACCAGATCAGCAGGATGACCTTGGGTATATATGTAATTCATCAGATTCCTAAAATACCTAGCTTTGCTGTGTCCTGAATCAAGATTTGTTGAGTAGCATGTAAAGAAGTCTCTGTTACAAGATCAATAATCCAATTTAGATGTTTGAAATTCTATGTTACATTGTGTCTACTTCCCCCGTCCAGTTCCGTCCAGTGTAGCTGTGGTCACGCCACATGTGCCCAGTTACGGTGTCACCATCTCCACTTGGGGTCATCACTTCTTCCTGTATTGTAGCAAACCTGAAACTGAAGTCGTACAGGAATGTAAAGGTGTTGTCACCTTTAAAGGCATTGTCACCCGTGGAAGCAGGTATGCCCGTGGGGATCATAGGCACAGGGCAGCCCAAAAACCAAAAGGAAGTTCTTTGGAATTTCAGGTATTTGGGGACAAGTCAATGTGGGAATTGATTTTTAACATTTCAGGCACTTAATTCAGTACTATGCCCAGATGGTTTGTTTTTAATCCTTCTGGACACTTGTTTTTGCTGTTGAGCAAAGGTAAAACATAATTCTTACTTTAGGTAAATTGCATTTTAGTGGTTTCTTTAAGGAAGTTTTCGAGTCCCATGGATGCAGGAGAGATTGTATTTACTTTATCTGTCGTGTTTACTACAAGGAAAGAAGCTTGAGACATAAGGAGTTGTACTGTATCTTTATAAAAGCTTCTTTGGTCAAAGGCATTTTTAATTTGGGTCATTAAAAGATGACAGTGGACGTGTGTTGATCATTTATTGTATGATGACAATGCTGTCACTGAATTTTAATTCCCACAAACAAATTGCGAATGCATTTTACCTGTGAATGAATAGAAAGTAAAGCAATGTACACAAGTGCCTAATGCTAATAGAAATTGTCGGGATTAGATCACATCTGAGGGCTTTCAGCCCTGGCACATTTACATATATCCCACACGGTACTCCCCATAAGTCTTGACTCTTTTATGTAATAAGGGCTCTGAGGGTCTAATAATAAGTAATGTTTTGATGTATTGACATCTTCATTATTCATTTAGAGGCTACTGCTAGGGTCTTTAATGAAAAATTATTTATCATGGAAAGAATCTGCTGTACAGTGTAAGGTTTCAAATGGTAAATGCATTATATACATAAGAATTAGGGATGGTCTTTGTTGAAGTGAATGTGGGCTAATATTCTTAATTTAGAGTTTTTGCTATGATGATGGTGATTATTAACAGCAAGTGAACGTGGCTGTGATTGGCCTGTTCTTTTTCTTGCCTCCTTACCTGTGAAGAGAATAGCCCAAATTCCTTATGTGCGTTTTTGCTTGTGGGATATGATCCTATTCAGATACTAGTATACCTGTTTCAGCTGCATAATTACAGTAGCCTGGTTAGAAATAAGCCAAATCTGGGCCGGGGATTAGCTCAGTAGTTCTGCCGCCTGCCTCGCAAGCGCAAGGACCCGAGTTCGATCCCTGGTACCACAAAAAAAAAAAAAAAAAAAAAAAAAGCCAAATCCTATATATATATTTTTTTTGGTACAGGAGATCGAACTCAGGTCCTTGCGCTTGCGAGGCAGGAGGCAGAACTACTGAGCTAATCCCCGAGCCTTCCTAATTTTTTAAAAACGCATTTTCCTTCTGCATCCATGCAGGATATAGAAAGTCCCTGGCTGCTTTTAGCCACTATCATAATCTCAGAACTTTGTACATTTTGTGTCATTGGACCAAAAAGGTTTAGGAGCTGAGGACTACAATGCTGGCTTTGAAATGCAAATGGATCCTGGAGAAGTCCTGGCTTGCACAAGGTCCCAGAGCTGGTTAAGGGCTGAGGGGAAGCTCAAGTCATTGCCCAGTGAAACTTCTCTCCTGCCTGTCTCTCCTGCTGGTGGGGCAGAGATGGAAGCACAGAATTATCTAATGGGCTCAAACTCTTATTCACTGCCTGAACCTCAAAAAATAAATTTCTACCATTCTTTTACCCTGCTACCTTTTTTAAAATTTGAAAATCTAGTTTTGATCTTATACCTCTGTCACTGTCTTCCTGCTAGAAAGCTTGTCTGTGTGTGTGTGTGTGTGTGTGTGTGTGTGTGTGCGCCTGTCTGTCTGTCTATCATCTATCTATCATCCACATATCTCTCATCTATCCATCTTTCTACCTACCTACCTACCTACCTATCTTTTCCTGGGGATTGGACCCAGTGAGCTATATCAGCAGCCTTTTTATTTTTCTATTTGAAAATTTTTTTATTAGTATATGTTTGTGATACATATTATTGGTTTTGTTTTGCTTTTAAAGACAGGGTCACACTGAATCTCTTAAGTTGCTCAGATGAAGCTGGAACTTGCCATCTCGCTATGTCAGCCTCCCAGAGTGCTGGGAGTGCGGGCCTGTGCTATCATGCTCAGCTTCTTGGTCTCTTAAACACCACGTGTCCCCTCTGGGACCTTTCCAGTTACTGCCTGCTGCTAGACAGGAGTGAGGGAGTCATCTTTCTACCTCAGTTTACCTATCCTTGCTTCTTACCTTCTGTGCATGTGATTTCCTTCTTATGTCAAAGAATATTTACATGCACTAAAAGAACTTCATAAAACTAAACTTAGTATTACATTTTGTTTTCTTTCTAAAATGAATGGTGGAGGCTGTGGTTGGAAGGCATACATCTGAAAAGAAAGCTGGCTGCTTCTAGACTAATTTGGGTGCTGTAGAATGAGCAGACCAGGCTGGGCTCCTGCCCTAGACACTCTCAGGACCCCTGTGGAAATCAGTGTGCACGGAGGTGGGGACTGGTCCTGTGTCGATGGTGTGTCCCTATGTTTGGTGTGTGATCTGCCTTATCGTCGTGGGAGCTACGTGAACAGGTTTAAACTTTTTTGTTTCTTTTTTTGTAGAACTACCACACTGTTTGGGCTGGTTTAGAGACGTAAAAGAGGCATAAGCTTTTCAAGTAGTCCGTTAATATGGATTTTTGTTTTTTTTGGTACCGGGGATTGAACTTGGGTCCTTGCGCTTGCAAGGCAGGCCACCGAACTGCTGAGCTAAATCCCCGGCCCTAATATGGAATTTAAGTACTTAAATTGTTACAAGTTTATAGAACTTAACATTGGAGTGACAGAAACATATTAGCAAGGTAAGCAGTGTCTGTGCATGGTACTTAGATGGCTGTGAAATATTTAGTTTTGAGTGAGATACTTTTAGTGTTACATTTCAATTGGTCTATTTAGAAGTTTCACTAAGTGGAGCTTTGAGGAATTTATATTTTTTCCAGAGAAATCTGCAATAAATATATGACTTCGCAGTTCTCATGCTGTTAATCTTTATCGTGCCGACTCTGAAATGGGTATTTCCTAAGATAAGCACAAAATAATACTTCTTTTTTCTTCAATTGATGAAAAAAATAGATGTATAAGAGAAGTCTTTCCTGGTACGGCTTTGTTAATAGCAAGCTTCCTGGATGGCTTGGCAAAATGATTTCAAGGAGATTAACATCATTTTTCTGTTGACAGTCCATTCAAAATAGCATTACCACACAAATTAATACAGGAGCCAAGTTAAATAGTAAAAATATATAATAGGGGAAATAGTGTATCTAAAAGGAAAACAACAGTAAACATTGCCTAAGGGTGTCTGTCTTTCTTCTGTGGTACTGGGGATTGTACCCAGACTTTGCTAAGTTACCCAGGCTAGACTCAAACTTGTGATCCTCCTGCCTCAGCCTCCCAAAATGCCAGGGTTATAGAGTTGCACTGTTTTGCCTGGCTTTCTATTTGTTCAGGATACAGTGAAGAAAGTTCTTCTGGAGTTGCTGGGTCTTTGAGGAGTGCTACCTTATTTCTCTCGGCTTGCTTCAGAGGTTGCAGGGGTTTCAGGAGTATTTGACATTTTTAACCTTTACAGATGTTCTTCCTTGTTTCAGTGGGGGAAACAGTATCTGTGTTTGCCTTAGGCAAACAAATGATAGAGATGAGGGAAAAGGAAGATAAACACAAATCAGTGATTGACGGCTAGGCGTGTCTGAGACGATGCTCCCTCCTTTATGGTGTGGTTCATGCAAAAAATGTTTGTGATGACATTAACGTGATCAAATAAGGTGTCCTGGAATCTTACCTGAATGAACCATTTTCCTAAGGAAGAAGGAAGGAATCTCAGTTAACCATCGGTGTTGACAACCCTGTGGCTTCTCAGAGCACCAGGCTCAGGTGAACCGGGTGAGCTGCACCCTATGGACAGACGGTGCATTGTGGCAGTGGGGTTTCCTTAGCAGCCTCGGTGATCTTTTGTTGTGCTCTCAGGTTCTAATTTCCCACGGCTCACGCAGGTGGACTTCAGCAACCTGGTTAGAGAGATTTCAATGTTGGGTTTTCATACGCATAGTTACAAGTGTTTGTACCAGTCTTCACCAGGAGGTTGTTAAGATGAGGATAATAATGGTTTCCCAGGTGTGTGTTTCTTCTTCTGACTCATAAGTGTGTGTTAACTGTTTCCCCTCATCCAGTGCAATGGCTGACTAATGAAAAGCCTCCTGGAGTCTTTGGTTATGCTTTTGTTGGTGGAAGTGACAGCAAACATGTATGTCCTGCCCCTTTGCCTTTCTATGCTAACTGGTTTTATTTCTGCCATCCCGACAGCGTGTCCTGGGTGGGTGGGGCTGGGGCCACGGTGGAATTTAGCTGAGCACAGTGCAGAGAGGAGTACGTGCAGTGGAAGACGAACAAAAGATCCCGCCAAGGTAAGAGCTTCAGTTTAATGAAATGAGATGAACTCTTGGGCTCCTTAAGATGTCTTAAGATGACTGCAACTCTGAAAGTAGAGTGCAACAAGAAGATAATTTGACGAAGAAGTGACTGTAGAAGCCAACAGGTTTCCCCTCTCCCCAGATCATTCCAAAACCGTGTTAGTTAGCCCTTGCTTAAAAAAAAAAAAAATCACTTCCTTTGCTTTAAATTTTAATGCTGTCAGGAGTGACACATTCTTTGACCCTAGCCCATCTGCAGCAACAAATGTTCCCGTGCTCTGCAGAGAAGGAAGTGAAGGGTGGGCACAGAGTCAGCTGGCAGATTCGGACACGTGTACTCGTATCACCTCCTTTTCATTTGTGTTTCCTGTGACGTGGCAGGCCTCACTTCTGTACTGATGCCCCTCAGTGAGGCACACTACCCAAGGAGGTCCTGTGTCACCTCTGTACTGATATATAGATATATATAGAGAGAGTCACTGTTTCTAAGGCAGGTGAAGTAAACCAAAGGCCACTCTGGGTTGAGTGTGATTTCTGTTGGAAAAGGGTGAGAATAGGGGAGGTATGTCTTAAAAACAAAAAGACAAACCCAAACCCTTAGGGTACTAAGGTAGTTGTTAATATTAGCAGCACACATGTGGCAGAGCAGCAAGCCCTGACATGTTAGCAACTGTTTGCATAATTTACCTGGTAGAGGAAATAGCCAACACAGAGAACAAATGTTTTAGGATACGAATGAGCACAGTGGTTAGCGTGAGGTTTCCTTGCCGGGCATGCATTTCTGTTAGGTCTGATTTAGAGAACACATTGGACTAGTACCTCCCTAGCTGCGTGGTTCATCTTGAGAAAGGGAGAGGCATTCGTGAGCAGCAGTGTGTCTTGTTAAAGATTGGTGTTGGTAAAAAACAAAACCCTCCAGAAAGGAGGAAATGGCTACACTAGAGGGAAGTTTGAGGAGGGTAATTTTGCAGCCATGTTCCCGGATGGGGAGGGGAAAGCCCTTTCTTTCCACCTCTAGGAGTGTCTGGATTCCCCGAATTGGGCAGGATTTCTGGTAAGTACAATATAAGAAGCACAGCTCCACCACTCGTTCCCTCCTCCTCCTGGTGTGTAGCGGGGAGGGGAGAAAGCCCAAGAGGTAGGAGAGTGGTAGAAACCCCATTGCCCCATTTCCGAGTTAGGTACACAGCGACACGGTGGCACAGACTTGGTGGCTGAAAACACAGAACTTAACTTTCTTGCTCTCTGGAGACCAGAAGTCCAAGAGCAAGCTGGTGGCAGGGCTGGCTTCCCCCAGGCCTCTCTCCCTGGCTGGCAGGTGCCACCTTCACTGTGCACATCTCTGGTGTCTCTCGGGGTGTCCCAGGCTCTTCTTATCAGGACCCCTTTGGTTGGGTTAGGGCCATGATAACCATCTCAATTTTAACTTATTTACCTCACTTAAAGGCCTTATCTCCAAATGTTGTTATAGTCTGGGGAGCTGAGGGTTAGTTTCACGTATGAATTTGAGGGGCCTCCTGTTTCACATTAGGAAAGAGGGTTTACAAGGAGAGAGAGCAGAAGCTGTCTGCCTCAGGAAGAAGGGAGTGGGGTGGGGATGACAACCTATGGGTCCTGGTTTAATCCTCATGACCCAGCCAAGGGAACACAAGGGTTCCCTTCTGACATGGAGTTGCAGAGAAGTTAATTCCTGAAGGGTCAATTCCCAGAGAAAGCAGAGCCTGATTTGGGATTCAGAGTCAGGTTTCTGTGACTCCATTGTCCCAAGGACAGCACAGGGTGTGGGCAGGTCTTATTCCCTATGCTGGACTCAGGAGCAAGAGGGGTACATGGAAGACCCCTCAGAACCCTCAACCCAGGGCTCTAGGCAGCCGCCACCTACCAGTGGGCACTGACACAGGGCGAAACCTGTTTTTCCTTCTGACACGACATTATGTTGCTTTCCTTCTGCTTGAAGAAATATCACGAGAGACCAAAGGAAAAAAGAGAAATTGCTCAGTGTGTGTAATGTAAAGTTGTGACTGTCCTCAATTTTGTAAATTGTAATGGAACTGTTCTAGTAGTTCCTTTCTAACTGAGGTCAGCTTCTTTTAAAATCTCATAACAACAACGGCAAAGATAGGGGGCGCTTCCCCTGCTAGACAGAGAGCTGACCAGCTGCACTGGCCAGTTTAAAATCCCACTCTAGTACCAATGCGTATTGATATGCATATGAATTGTACCAAGGGACAAGTTTTATTGGATGAAGACTCAAGAGTTGGGAGTTGAAGATATGGGAAGATAGGGCCTCTAACAGGCAGGTGTGGAAGAGTGCTTGGGGTTTAGTTGGATGGGGGATTTATAGTACAGTGGGAAAAGGCGGTGTAGCAATCTTGAGAAGTCTGATGAGCACAGAGGTTAGGGCTGGTGAACTCTAGGGTCTTTCCAGGCAACGGAACTAGTAGGGATACTTTAAGGGGTTCTTTTGAGGGACATTCTCCACAGCTGTAGAAGTGGGTGTGTCCACACCTAACACTTGTGAGGAGCTCTTTTTAAAAGAGCAGTCTAGTTTTGGGGGCTGCCCTCTTGAGTAATATAATTGTTTTCCTATTTCAAGTTTCAGGTCACCATAGCCTATTAACTATGGTAATACAAAACCGGCCGTACTAATCCACAGTGAAACAGAATGTGACAATTTAATTTTACTGCACCAGATAAAGAAACCACTGGCCCCAACATAATTGAAAGTTGAAGCTCTTTCTAAAATATTCTTCATAAGAATTTCCTCTGGTAAATTTCTTCTGCATAAAAAAAGTGATGTGAGTTGTTCTAGACGTTTAAAGATTTTTTACTCTTCTGTATGCAGTGTCAGTGGTCATCTGTGAATGCCACTTTCTTGCCTCTCCCTTGCAACATTTGAGTCAGAAGGATGGCTTGTCTGTGTGACATCCTCCAGAGTCCCACCTGGGAACCCAAGCTTCACCACATTTGTGTGTTTTGCTTTATTCTAAGCCCGTTTGGGGTGTCTAACCTTCTCCTGGGGCACTACTTTCATAGCCTTCTTTTAAATCCTAGCATGGCATTTTTCCACCTAAGACTTTGTGTCAGAGCTCTCTGTTAAACCTGAAATGAAATTCAAAATCCGTGGTTGGTCTATAAGGTCATGAATGTTCATCTTCCTGGGCCACTTTTTTACAAGGATGCCCCACATCTCATGGAACTGGGCACTTCGGTCCCTGAACTCACCAAAACTGATGTGATTATTTAATGTCCACCCCTGTAGCTTGAAGCACTCAGGAGGCAGGGGTGTGTCAGTGTTCTTGGTCCCTAACAGCGCCCTATAACAATTCTAGATACACTCCAAGCATACCGTATTTATTCAGTGCACGCTGTGTTTGAGAGGGGGACGCATGTCTTCTGAGAGTTGCCTTTGGCAGCTGAGATGACTTCATATAGGGACAGTAAATTTCACCTCATCACTGTGCTTACTATGAAGATGAATAGCTGATGAACTCCAATTAGTGTAATTATTCTGTTTCCAGGCAGTAACCTCGGTAGTAATTGTCCTAGAGCCCTGAGACATTACAAGTAATTAGTGCTGAAGGCTCACGCATCTGAGCTTTCTCCCAAGGTAGAGCCTCAAATGAGGACTGGAATTGTGTGTTATGTGTGGGAAACAAATAATATTACATTGTGGGAACTTTTCAAAAATATAACACAATGAGTGAAATCTGGGACGGACTAACGTTAACATTCCTTGTTTCTTCTTCCAAATCATTGAATGCCATTGGCCTGCTTTGGATCAGGCATCACTGAGCAATTTATAAACAATGCATTTTAATAAAGGCCTTTGTGAAGCTGGGCATGTAGGGTGCCTGGGTGAGCATGTGATTGGTTACCGTCACACATGAGTCAGTCATGAACTTACCAGCAGAGCGATGAATTGAGTCAGACTCTTTGCTCTGACTGGTACTCTAAATTGTGAGTTCCTTGAGGTCGAGACCTTGCTTCATTCACCTGTAGATGTCCGTTTGTCACACGGAGCCCGTGGTCCGGTGAAGGCCTGGTTCATGGCTCTGTGATCTCTGTGGTGCGCAAACACGGCCGATTTCTGAATGATCTCCTTGGTTTTGCTTTCATATCCAGGAAACAGCTTGTTATGAACATTCAGGATACATGACTGGTTTTTTATTTTTTATTTTTGGAGAGGGAGAAGCATAGTTAGGACAACATTTGATTTTCTTTCTTCCTAAGTGTCATTGGCCTCAGTTTTAAGTAATACTGTTTATTGTTTATTCACATCCATCCTGAGATCTTTTATCAGACCAGTGTCTAGCTTTCTTAAGCTGGTTCTTATTGATAGAATTCTTGTTGGATTAAAAAAATGTAGCGTTAAAAATAAACTGTGGGACCGGGGATTTAGCTCAGTGGTTCCACTGCCTGCCTTGAAAGCACAAGGTCCCAAGTTTGATCCCTGGTACCAAAAACAAAAAAAACCAAAAAACCAAAACCAAAACCAACCAACCAAACAAAAAAACCCTGTGATATGTCATTGATTTGTAAAGTACTTTGTAGTTAAGAAATAATAATAATCTAACGAAGAAAAAATAATCCAGTAAGCGTGTCAACTTGAGCAATATAATTCCCTCATTCTAAAATATTTCTAGACTTTGGTACTTCATTTGCAAAACTTTAATTTTATTAGACTCTTGTACATATTAAAACTGTATTTGTAGTGTAGCTGAATGTGGAGTCTTTTTTTGTTTTGTTTTGAGACAGGGTCTCACTATGTAGTTGAGACTGACCTGGAACTTACAATGTAGCCCAGGCTGGTCTCGAATTCACAGTGATTCTCCTGCCTCAGCCTCCTGAGTGCTGGGATTACAGGCGTGTGCAGCCAGACCCAGTTTGAATGTGGAGTCTTTGTTGCCTGCACCTGTGAGGTGAATCGAAGACCAGGGCAGGGTCATTATCTATGCAGTGTATACCATGAACATTGCTGCTTTAACCATGAAGTCAGCACTCTGTCTTGCAGTTGTCTCATTTTAATTGAACTCAGATCATCAATTAGCTCATGACACCCTCTTTGGAGGACAATGTCCTGTCTCCTCCCCCTACCTGGCATATCTCTGCCAGCCTCCATGGGCACAGTAGATAGACACAAGGAGCCAGCCACAGGGACAGGGCCCTGCCCATGGGATCAAGTTGCTTTGATTTAAAGTGGATGTGGAATACAAAGATAGAATAGCAGTAATGGAACCAGCAGCCATTTTTAGTTAATTTCTTATCCTGAGCACTGTTCAGGGTCCCTCATCTCCTCTTCTGCCCCTGGTTTCTCATGTACCAAACTTCATGTGTTGCTTAAGCCTTGGCTCATGTCACAGAGTGCGTACTTGGCTGTGTAATTAGCAGGAATGACATGGTATTGATGTCGAATAAAGGTATATCTTGGTGACTGATACACCTTTTGGTGTTTATGTCCAAGAAGATGATCTTTTCTTTTATTTACCCTTATTATTTATGTTTATTTTATCCTGATGCAACTTCCTAATGATGGTAGCCATTCTTTTTGGCTTTAAGATTGGGGAATGGAAACAGAAAAGCTGCCTCAATGCAGTGAGGAAGCCCGAGATGTGACTGGTGTGGATGTTTAGATGCCACTGTCCCCACGCCTCCCAGACATTCTGCATGGGCCTCTGTCTTCTGCTCTTGTAGCTGCGTAAACATCCCCCTTCTCTGAATGTGATTGGTCTGTTTCTGCTCTTTAATTACAGTATGGGGTTGGCCAAACATCACATACACTTAAGCATTTGAAGACAGAAGTAAAAAAAAAAAAAGTAATTTAATTAATTAAATAATTAATTTTAATTAAAAGTTGCAAGTGTTGCTTTTGTGATGAGTTCATTCTCTACTGAAAGACCAGTGGCATTTGTTAGGCTTCTTCCAAGACTAAGCCTTTTAGAATAGTTTTCAAGGGCTCCAGAATCATCTAAGTGTATACTGAAAACTTGTTTCTCTGCATAGGAAAGAGAAACTGATGTGAGATCCTTGTGCCCTCTTAAAAGCAACCTGAGAAAATACAGACCACATTAGGGTATTGCTGAAGTAATATTTATTTGTTGATGTAACTAACTGGGAGACCAAAGGACCTATTATCTTCCTTTAAGGAGCTTAGAGTTGGTGAAGGCAAACTAATAAACCAGTAATTACAGGGAGATAAACATCAGTGTGTAGCTGCATGGGACAGGGGACATGAGCCTGCAGATAGTCATTAAATTAACTTCTTGGATCAATCATTACTTTGTTTTTTCCCTTTCTACTGTCTTAGACCTCTTTCACTTGAGTAAGCCATGAGAAATATCCTGAATTCAATGAGCTATTATTTAAAGAGTTTTATATAAACGTCACTTTGGAGAATGTGGGAGAATTCAGGATTGATTACATTTAGTTCAAAAGTCTTCATTACTAGGTAGAAAAGATATTTAAGTATCTGAAGTTTTCATCCAACCCCAAATACTTCAGGACGAGAACATGAACAAAACAGCCAGTTGTTCATATGAAGTAAGAGTACATTTTTTATCTCAACAGTGTCCTCTTTGGTCTCCTGGGAAAGTGTCCCTATCCTCCCCGCCACACACAACTCTGTGGGGTGGCTACATGGCTTGAGAAATGGGATCTGTATAGCTCTTGTCCTCAGCATCCCAAGACAAGCTCATAGCTGGTGGCCAGAGCCTTCAGACTGTTACTGTGGGGAAGTTACTTCCCAAACCTGAGCAGTGCATGGTATTTGTTCTTTGCTCTGGAGAAAGATGTAAGCTCTGGGAAGACAGGACAGGTGCTCATGGAGGTGAAAGAAGTGCAAGTGACATGGGATGAAGGAGGGGTTTCTGTACAAAGAAAGCAAACCTGCTTTGACATGTGAATTCCAGAGTTTCTTTGAGGGCCGACACTGACAACAGATTATTTTTCTCTTCAGTTTTCCTAGGAATTGTCTTTTTCTACATATCTCAACAGACGTGGACATCATTTTTGCCCTAAAGTGCTGATTTCTCTTGTCTTCTGAATTGATGCAGGTTTCTCTTTACCATCTTCTTCTTCTTCTTTTTTTTTTTGAACTCAGCAAATGTAGGATGAAGTCGGTAACCAGTCTCTTACCACTGCACCAGTATAGCCTCCGCTCTCCAGCTTGATTTTCATTTCCTGTCACCTGTAATGGATGGTTGATTCTCAGCCTCCCAGCAGAATCCTTTGGATCTTGAATCCTGCCTGCCTGATTTTTGTTTTCCTAGAACATCAGATATTGCTTGGCCCAGAGTAACTGGTCAACCTGAACAATGCATTGATCTTTGAAATTCTACCTCCAGGAGAAAAAAGGCAGAACTAATTTATTACATGCATATAAATTGGGTATATTTTACATTGGTGAGGATCTTAGGGTAATCATCCCAAGTTAGTTGGTTAATAAATGGGCATGAATGTGTTCAATCTCTTCTTTTTAAATGGCTATATTTAAATGGCTGATGGGTATGTTCTGAGAGCTTGTCCTAAAAGTTTAGTTTTCATGTCATTGTTTGAGAAAAAAAAAGAAACATCTTACTAGGAATGAAATATTTATATCAAGAAGCTAACATCTGAAAGTTGAGTGGTTCAAATAAGAAGGGTAACATCTTTAGATCTGTACCTTTAAAATATTCTTAATAGGCTATCTTGATGTGAACAAACCACCATTCTCTTAGTAGATTTTGGAGTTCTGTGGACTCTTTCACGGAATCTTTCCAGTTTGTTGGTGTCCTGAACAAAGAGTTAGATAAGACTTGAAAAAAGAGTAGCAGAGAGTTACATTTATGGAAGTAGGAATCAGTAGGCTGTGCAGAGAGAGAGAGCAGGCCCCTGAGCAGATTCACAGCGGCCTCAGCTGATGGGGGTCTTTTATAGCTCCCTTTCCTAGATTGCTTTTTTCCCATTGGTGAACAGGGGTGGTTGCCCTATCAGAAGCCCACACGGCCTGATGTTAGGTCTAAGATGTCCTATCAAAGGCCGGCTTAGTTTCTTGTCAGGTGTGAATGAAGAACTAAAGGTAGCACTTTCTGATTGGTCCCGGGTGCAAGACTTGGGACTCTGTGTTCTGCCCTTGCGTCCTGGGTCTCTGTGATCAACAGGTCACACCCACTCGCTCGGCCTCTCGATTCTGTGCATCAGAAAAGCTGCTTACGCAACTGTGCAACTCCGCTGGAACTTTGAAAAGTTCTGTGTACCATGAGAACTTGCTAGCGAAAACTCCCAGCCCCACAGTGCAGTAAACAACCACTGCGCCAGAATTCTCCACCGAGGTGTCCTGAGGAAAAGTGATGAGGCTGTGGGTGAGGCACAGGAACCTCTGTGCTTAAGACACAGACTGAGAGTGATCCTTAACCTGATCCTAAACGTGATTTTCATTTTGAGGAAGGAAGGCCGCCTGGCTCTCTGGATGAACTCGGTGCAGTCTGGTGCTGGGCTGTGGAAAGGAGGCGCTTCAGGTGAGGCGCTGCGGGCCTGCCCTTTCAGGTGGCTGCCCCGGACGAGGCTTGCTGAAGTCAGAATCATGTAACTCCCAGTGTCTCCAAGCCCCCAGGAGACAGCGAGTAAGAAGAGGCAGTTTCCTGCAGAACATCCATTTGGGATGGCGGGGTTCCTGTCCTCTCCAGGCCCAGGGTCACTCTCTCTCTCTCCAGGTGGAGCTGAGTAGTTGGTTCCTACTCATTCTTGGTGTGATGTGTGTCTAGAGATTTTTGTACCTAATCTACTGCCTAGGTGCCATTCTATTTTTCCGCTATTTTAGCTGCTCCCCTCTTTCAGGACAGCTTTGTACTTTCTCTAAGATACATTAGGTTCTCCTCATCCTCTCAGCCGTGTCCAGTAGTCACTGTGTGCACCCAACTTGGTCTGTGTAGCCGGCTATCTGAGTTTTTATTTAGCTAAAATAAAACTTCAAAGAAACGGAAGAAGCTTGAGCCTCCCTCTTCTTCCTTTCAACTAACACCTACTGATGTTTATCTTGGAAATAATTTGATGTTTATTTGATGAAACATGTAGTTAAGTGTTAATGGAGACTCACGTCAAGCTCGCAGGCAGTGTGGAGAAAGCGGTAGCATTTTGAGTTGAGCATGAACTCAGTGTGTTCTCCCTGGAGCCCAGGAGAGCCTGTGTGGCCCCAGCTCATCTCAGTGGAATGTCCTGAAGCTTAGTCATGGTCAGTTCCAGTCTGAACCTGACCTCGCTTTTCCTCTTTGTCTCCTGCCACCTTTTCTTTCACCATGCCATCCTCTTTTTAGCCCTGCAAGCAGTGCATAATTTCTGAAGAAATATCTAATGGGTGGCCCAAATTATATAACCGTTTAAACATGACTTGATGTGAATTGTGTTTAAATATTGATCTGACTTCATGAGTTTTCACAGGACACGTGGAGATTTTGTTTTGAGTGTCAGCTGTCCAACACCTATTTTCTGTTGGACTTTGGTTGTCTTTAGTCCCACTTGTACTATTTTCCCACTTGAGTGAGGACTGGCTAGCTGTTGGCTAAATGGGTAGAAAGGGGGAATTGGTTTAGTGTTCCCTCGTTTTAGCCAGTTGCTCTTAGGTCATGGAATGTGTGAATGAGGTGGAGAATAAATCCACTCAACGTTTTTCCTCACCCGAATAGTTAACACGAGACTAAGTATTGCACCCTGGGTGTCACCCTTTGAGAGAGAAAGTGTGGCACATGTGAAGAGTCCCCCAGTTCACGGTGGGAAATTGTTTTGGGGGTCACCAAACTCAGTGTCTACATAAAGAAGGTCATGGCTGATACAGACAACAGAAGGCCATGCATTTGGTGATAGTTGTGGACCCTGTGCTGGGTGATGTGTCCTCAAGGATGGATGAGTTCAGTGACTTAGTCGTTGATCTGTGACCCAACTCTGGTTCTCCTTCTTCCAGACCTTTGCGAAGTGACCCTACTTGGGACCCAGTTAGGAATTTTAATAAGAGTGGCATATTTGCATCTGATAGTTGTCTCTCATACTGGAAAATACAAGCTTAAATGAGTGAACTGAAACCTTTCTCGCCTGGATTCCCCTCCCAATCTGTTACTTTGTGCTCCCTCAGATCTCCTTTCATGGTAACGCGGTGGTGGAAGTTTATCCCAGTAGTGTGTGGCATTTGCTTTTTCTTCATTGGTTAGCACTTCTGGGTGGGAAATATTTATGGAGATCCTATACCGTGGTTTGAATGTCTATGTCCTGCCCACATTTACATGTTGGAACCCAAGACCTAGTGTGACAGTGTTGAAATCTGGGGCCATATGGGAAATGACCAGGGTATGAGTGTTCTACCTTTTTTTTTTTTTTTTTTTTGTTTTTGGGGTTCAAACTCAGGATTGCACTTGA
>NW_022900913.1:13076479-13100369 GCF_012274545.1 Fukomys damarensis
TTTTTTTTTTTTTTTTTTTGGTACTGGGGATCAAACTCAGGACCTTGCACTTGAGAGGCAGGCGGCGGCACCACTGAGCTAAATCCCTCTCCCTCTACCCTTATTAATGAGGTTAGGGTTCTTAGAAGTTGATGGAGTACCTCAGTCCAATTTCATCCTTGATCTTGGACTTCCAGCCTCCAGAAGGCAAGAAATAAATTATTTACGTATTACTTCATCTAAAATGTGGGAATGGAGTGGAACCCATATGCCCAATCTTGGACTGTGCTGGGCCAGAAACACACCGAAGTCTCCCACCAGAAGCTGGACATGAGAACAGTGTTCCAAATCTACAGTGTGAGCTGAGGCAGGAGGGTCTCATGTTTGAGGCCAGCTTGGACCACACAGTGAGAAATTTTCTCAAAGAAATAAAAACTCAAAAAGCCCCCAAAGCAAGGAAACAAGAAGACAAGCACATAAAATTCTAGTACATGGAACCAGCGTGAAGACTTGGATTTAGTCAGGATGGCCCAGTGGCCCAAGTCTGTAATCTTGATACTCTGGGAGGCTGAGTGAAGCAGGAGGATTGGAAGTTTCTAACTTGGCGAGTTAGAAACTCTGTCTTAAAGTAAAAATGAAAAAAGGGCTGGGGATATGGCTCAAAGTAAAGGCCCTAGATTCAGTCCCTAGTACCATAAAAAAATAAAATAAAAACTTTACGTTTTCTGAGACTTATACCTATTTAAAAAATAAGAGAGGCTCAAAAAGGAGATACTGAACCATACTGTGTCTCTCAACATGCCGAGTGTGCTACATTTTAAGGGTCAGTGGCTATCTCTAAAAGAAAACACCTCTCTTTCACTCCCATTCTGCATATTTTCCAGCTGACCAAGAAAAGGAATGAAATTTCCTTATGCTGTGCCTTACACCAAGGAGGAATTCTTTGATGCATCCTCAATGGTTCTAGCGATTACTAGGAACTACAGAAAAGGCGTAGCTCCTTCTCTCTTTTATCGGTGACGCAGTTGTTAGTAAAAAGGCAAGGGATAGTAGAAGTTTTGGGTCTACTCACTATCTGCAGAGAGTGGATGTGAGAATGACTGTGTACCTTTTGTCTTTCTCTTCATAGACTTGACTTTGTAGACCAGTTTTATGTTCACAGAAAAATAGATCAGAAGGTAGAGAGAGATCTCTTGAGGGCTGCCCTCCCCGCTCTTCCCCAACACACCCTCTCCCATTATCAGCCTTCCCTGCCCAACTGCCCACGGGTTACAAATGGAGGACATACACTGACCCATGACGGTCATTCAGAGCCTGCAGTTCACAGGAGTTCACTGTTGGTATTGTCCATTCTGGGGGTGTGGATACATTTTTTAGTGACGTGTGCCTGTATCCACCATTACAGTATCATTGCTTTGTCTCTTCATAGATCCTCAGGACAGGGCTTCTTATCTTTTGTAAAACGGGATTAAATGGTTGTAAGTAGATGTTATATCATTGTGTCTGTTTAAAGAATTTTTAATGCTTGCATTATAACTTTAAATCACCACAAAAATGGCTAATGTTATTTGGAATCATATTTACAGCTTGCCAGTACCTTTCTGGAGGGAAAATAAGTCTATAAAAATAATCAGTTTTTTAAAAAGCAAGCATGTTTTCCCCTTGTGATATGGTTTTCTGTAGGGGGGGGCACATATCTTTTAAACATGATCTTTGAAATGCTTTGCACAAGCCCTCCTATCCCTGTAAGTCAGCACCTCTCTTAAAAGCTGCCATCAGAGCAGTTTGTGTGTGTCAGGTGAAAGGAATGTTCTGGAACACTGATAGAATCTGGCCTCCAGCAGGCTCATGAGGCAGGTAATGAAAGCACATCTTGATAAACCCACTTGGATTTAAATCCTTGTTTCATCCTTTATTTATATCTTAGCTTGGCTTGACCAGATCCTCCCACCTTCTTAGCTTAATTACCTGCATCTACTTGATAGTTCCCTGTCTACCTTCCTCTTTTGTAAAGATAAGCCCAGCTCACAGTGGTTCCTCCTACAGGGTGCTTGTTCCTGCCATCCCTCTCCTGGCTCTAGTCTAGAGCTTGGTTTCTTTCAAAGCACTGTAATTGTTTTGTTCGTGAGTAGCCCTTGTTTGTTGGCCATCTGATGCTGTGGTTTGTGACCCTGTGTTCTTTGTGTGTGAGCGCTCTGCTGCCAGGTGTGGTGTCTGCCTCGGCGGGGCTATGCCTCCACAATCCCGCACCTTGGTCCTCAGTGAGAACTGGTCCACTGCCAGCAGGGCACAGTGCACTGTAACGCTTGCCCAAATGCTCCTCAGGCACAATCTTCTGGAACTGTGTGGAATGCGGTCAAGTTAATTCTTTGCAAATATACCCTGACACATGTGGTACAGGATAAGGCAGAGCTGATGATTTCTACATAGTTAAGTTGTCAAGTATTGGAAGATAACTTTCAAGTTGCTGACAATCTGTATGTCAAAATATTTCTGATACACAGTTTCTTGATAATATATGCATTGTACATTCCCAGAGTCTGGAGGATAGGATTAGGCGAAAAAGTTGTTCTGACATCCTGTATTTTTTTGACAGGTAAGTTAGCCCATGTCACTATAAATGAATTTGCCCCTGTGAGTGATCCATGTTAGTTTGGGATTGGATTCTGTATGTTGTCACTTGGTGTTTGATTTGTCTTGTGTGTACAGGTAAAGATTGTATTGAGCTTTACTATGAATACAACATGTCTATAAACCAATTCACTACACGGAATGTATTTATCATGTATTATAGACATACTAAGAAAATTTAAAAAAAAGACATAATGGTGGTGTTATCCCATGCCAAGGAGACACATTGTGGCTTAAGAATACATGGTTTCTACTTAGTGACTCCTGATTTGGCATCTGAGGTTGGATGTAAGGTCTGGGGAAACCTGGGGACTCATCTTGAATAAACGAGTTTGTGACAGAAGGGCCTCGAGCTATTCACAGCACACATTACTGTTACACATAAGAGAACTCCAAGCTACATTTTAACCTAAGTGGGACTTGATAGAAGTAAGCATTGACTACACACGTGTGTTTATGTACATTGAAGATATTCTAATCGTCATCATTTTAAAAAAATTACCTCAATGTCTGCATTGAAATGGGACTTCTCCCCCGTAGTGGCTATCAAATAAATAACACTAAAAATTATTTTTGCTCTCTTCCATTGTGAAGATGCAGTCAATGGTATCATGATATATATTGTGTTATCTCAGTAAAGTTAGCTCACCAATACTGTTTGATTCATTATTTTAATTATTAATAGACATTTTTGAAATGCTAACTCTGTAATGCCGAGAGTATGATGTATTTGTATTCAAGAGACCAAATCTATAAATACCTCTGTTTCCAGAATTAATTCTATTTTTATGAATATCACTTCAATAACTTAATAGATGAGATTCTGAGATTAATAATTATTTTATATTTAAAAAAATTACTAAGTTCTGCACAGGATGTTACATCCCCACCCCCACAGAGGCAGAGAATGTTCTTGGTCTTTACTGCTTGTTCCCCTTTTTTTCAAAAGACAAGAGAATGTAGATACAGATTGCTGGTGGGGAGGAAGATGAAAAGAAGGAAGGGGTAGGGTAGAAAAAGTTGAGATAGGAGCGACTAAGGCCTGGACTGAGGCCAGAGTGAATCTACACATTTCTATGGGTAACAGAGGTGTTAAACCGAAGCACCAGGATTCAAAACCACACCCACGAGTCCCTGAGGTGCAAGTCAACTTTCATGGAGTTGGAAGGTGAAAACCGGGGGAGAGCTGTGAATTACTGATAAGTTGAATATCAATGAAGTATATGGATAGAGAGAAAAATATCAAGGAAAACAAAACAACAGGATATGCTCTAGAATTTTCTAGGAGAACTGGGAACTGCTTCTTGGTAGAGTCCTGTTGTACTCGAAGGTATCTGGAGGAGGTCTTTCCACTGGAAACAATCGCCACGACATGTCCACTGCTCTTGGGCGTGGCCTGCTTCACTGGAGGACAAATGTCCTGGGAAGAAGAGAAAAGACCTTTGGAAAAGTAGAGATTCTAGATCAGTTCTGCAGCCGTCCTGAAATCAGGCTGAATGGTGGCTATGGAAGCCTGTGGGGATGGGTAATTCAAATCACGAATACTTAATCTCAGAGCCAAGGTCCTCAGAGCTGCAGCACAATCCAGCTCTGGTCATTTGGGGGCTGAGGGGGGTAGAAGCTGACCTGCGTAAAAGCTGGTAGAGTGGAGATGGGGAGTTTTAGATTTAAAATGAATTCCTGATGATTATTTAAAGCACTCATTTTGAATTTATGTTAATTCGTCTCATTATTGGAGACACTGTGCGATGCTTCTGGTCAACTTACATCTCTGTGACTAGATACAAGCTCAGAAGGATGTACATCATTTTGAAAAATCTGGAACATCTTTATTTTCTAAATGCCGGTTTCCCCATTTTGCTTTTCAAATCTTTCTGCAAAAGGCTTTTTTTTTTTTTTGTACTGGGGATAGAACTCAGGATCTTGCACTTGCAAGACAGGCATGGTGCCACTGAGCTACATCCCCAGTCTTCTGTAAAAGGTCTTTTAAAAAATTGCCTGTTTATTCCCTTTTAGCCTTTGAGGATCTGAACTCTTTGGCTGTGATGATTGGAAATCATCTTTGATCAATTATCTTTTATCACCTTAAAACCGTGTTTGGATTTCTTCATGTTGGGTTTTTACTTAAAGTTCTGAGCTTACAAAATCCTGGACACTGGAGTCAGGTCTATTGATCCTGGTGCTAGAGAGCAGGAAAGAGCCCCACAGGTTCTATGAGCCAGAGGGACCCTGACCTCATACGTGCTGACGATCATGTTATTGTTATGTTGTCATTTGGTTCAAAGGCTCAAAAACTATGAATGTTATTGTGCCTTCGTTCAGCTACAAAGAGATAGGCTGAATACCAGCCCTGTACTGGGTGTATTTTCTGTGTACTTTCAGGCTTTGAGACTGTTCCAGAGTTGTAACTCTCACCACAAATGCTCCTTCTTCAAAAGGTGGTAGCGGTTGGGAAACCACTTTGATGTGGCCTAGAAAGTTGCTAGGCCAGGTTGCAAGCTCGTCTTTCATGGCACAACTCCCCAGTGAGGTTTCCGAAATTGTATTTCAGCCTGAGACAGGGTGGGTGTGAAGTAAGGCTGATCCGTGCCCTGCTGTTGCACGGCTAAGTTCGTGTCCCACATTCAACTCAGAAAATCAGAGACTTCATGGTATGCAAATTGGGGGTTAGACGCATTCTAGAGAATTCAGGAAAGATCTGGCCTGTCTGTTGTCTCTCCAGCCGCTCTCCCTCTCTTCCTGGTGAGGGTGTCAGAGAAATTGTGAATCTTTGCACTGAAGGCCCCAGAAGTTGTCTTAGGTCATCTACTTCCTCTACATTGCTTTTGGTTGCTTATGGTTACTATAGTTAAAGCACTTGAATATTTCAGAACAGGGGACTTCAAGCTAACCAGCATTCCAGTAAGTATATAGATTCTTGTTTGTGGTCCTGCGGTCAGAATTCTCACTTCTGCTATCAATGCCACTGTCCCTTTGGCTCACCCTTATTTTTACGCCAATACCTGTAAAGGACTGCAATCAAAGGACCCAGTTCACATTCAGGGTCTCTTATCTGAAACGGCTTCTGTCGTGAGTTCAGGCTGTTCCTTTGGCGTGAAAGCAGTAATGCCATACTTTCTTCAGAGAGAGAATTTTTTCCTCTAGTGTATGCTATGTGGGCCTGTTAATGCTTTTGTAAATACAGGTTTTCCTGATTGTTTGTACGTACATGGCACTAACTCTGTAATGGACTGTAATTCTACGCTGTTCTTCTGAGTCAATGTAAAGGGGAAGGCCGTCTCAGCAAGGCCATAAAAACTCCTTTCAGCATGAGTTGGATCTTACTCCGGGGCATGTAATAGTCGTTACCCCAAGATACTGTAGTCCAGTGTCTGTCTCGTGATTAACGTTCTCATTGCATCAGCTTGAGTGTTAATAAGGCCAGATTCAGATCCGGCAGTGTTTTTTGAACTCAGGGCAGCAGTCAGGATTTCCTACTGCAGAGTGTGCTTGGCTTCCATCCTGCCTGCGGCGCCATGCCCAAAAACCCGCAGGTGAGTGCATGCACGGAAGAAGATGGCCCGGAGTGGCCCTGCACATGTAACCTCTTGAGAAAACCATACTCCACACTGCATCTGTGCTTTTTGATAGTGCGTAAAGCACATTTACCTACAAAGGCCACTGTTTCCGGGTCCCTTGGTGTCCTTTTTCCCTGCTGTACCACTGTCCCCTGGGCCTTAGCATCTCTTCACAGTGGAGCGCTGGCTCTATATTAGACATCCGCACGTACTCACGTCCCTCATTAATGTGGCCTACATAATTATGAGTGTGTCCAGTTGTAGAAGCTAATTGACTTACTGTCAGGAAGTGCTTATTAATTAAAACCTGGAGGTCCTTCTTCTTGGTGTTTTGGAGGCATTAGTTTATTCTCTGAAATCTCCGAATTGTACACGTGTGAGGGCCTGGTGAGCTCAAACCCCTCGCCCTCTGCCCGCAGGGCGATGCAGGAGCCAAGCCTGCTGTACCCCTTCATCTCCTGGCAGGTCTGGCAGAGTGGCGGGTGGTGAATGCCAGTCTTCCTGCAACCTGGTGAGAGGTGAGCGGCCGCCTGCTCTCCTCCTTTGCGTGCCTGTAGCAGCCTGTCAGGGTTTATTTTGCTTGGATTGCGACATTAAGGCCCTTTGGCACAGCAGTTCCTTCCTGAGCCGTGGCCCGGATGGAAGTGGTGAACTGGGGAGGGACCGGAAGAGGCCGATGCAGTCCCTACTTCCCCAACACCTTTTCTGTTAGATTTGACCTGAATAAAGTCTAAATAGAATTAATAAAAAATTAGGGGGGTGGTGGTGCTAGGGATTCAGCCTAGGTTTTCACACGTTAGGCAAACGCTGTACCACTGAGACATGCCCCCATTAAAAATTTTTTTTTTGAGCCAGTCTTCCTGTGTACCCTAGGCTGACAATCCTCCTGCCTCAGCCTCTCAAATGGTTGGGCTTACAGGTATGCACCATCTCACCCAGTTTCTAAATCAAAGCTTTTAAAATGCCAGGTGGCTCATTGTAGGTAGTGATATTGTGGGGTTAAAAAAATATGGTTTTGTCTGTTTCCTCACACCCTGCGGTAGCGTTCTAAACAGATTTCAGGTGGAAAAAGGACATAGGCAGGTAGACACAAGGACAGTAGTAATGGTGGTGCAAGTCAGCCCAGCAGCAACCCAAGGCTTCTGGCTGGGCAGTGGGTGGGTGTTCTCCTCTAGTCTCTTGGATTTGAATACTGGAGAGGAAGTAAGTTCAGTAGGTGAGGAAGGGAGCGGCAGGCTCACTTGGAGAAATCTAGCATATGAGATTCCCGAGGGCCCTGCAGGCTCCAGTCTGTAGAAAGAAGGTGCATTATGTACTTGTCCCCAGGGGAGTGTGACCACACACTGCACACCGGTCCTAAGAACAGCAGCTTCGCCTAGGTGTGGTGTTCTTGGAAGGGCAGCACAAGGCCCTGATGATCCAGAGGACCCCAAGTCTGTTGCCTGTAAGTTTTAAAAATCCTCCCTCACATACTGGTATCTGTATCCACTCTTTTCTACTTCTGAAAAGTCGGGCTCCTCCACAGGACATCCCCCTGCACAGGACGCAGCAGAAAGGGAAGGACTCGTGCCTGGAAGCCAAGCAGACCTTGGGGCTCTGGGCCTCATGGACTTTGCGTTGTAGCACAGAGCCTTCTGGGGGAAGCTAAAGGACTTGACCTGAAAAAGGTGGTTTCTGTTTTTGCTTTGTTTTGTTTTGCTTTGTTTTTTAGCTGGGGCCTCATTGTGCATAGTCCAGGTTGGCCTTGAATTTACTATGTAGCCTAGGCTGGCCTAGAAATCCTTCTGATCCTGCCTCAGCCCAGTGCTGGGATTACAGGCACATACCCGCACTCCCCACTTAGGGCCCTGCTTCTATTGTAACCCAAGTCTTACTGCTCTTAGGCAGTCACAGCATCAGAATGGGTAGAGTTTTTTTTTAAAAAACTCTTGTTTCCCAGTCTTAGTGCATTCCCATGTGACCTTCTTTTTCACTGCTAGTATGGTTGCAAACCAAAATATGAATGATGCATCTCCACAGCACTCTTTAGACCTGAGTCACACCTCTCATCGGATCCTAGGAACTGAGTCACTGGGCCAAATATGTTCATCCAAGACCCCAGACGAGGCGCAGCTCAGGGACTGCTCATTCTGCCCTTGGAAGGTGAAACAGCTACAAACAATGTCACCAGAGGTCCTGCTGTGTTCCAGGAAAACTTTAAAGATAGGCAGGCTACCCAGTCTGTTGACCCTGGCCTTAGAAGAAAGGGTTAAACTCCAGTCTTTCCAGCTGTAACCCAGCAAATAAAATCATCAACTGAAAAGTCAATTGTTGTCTTCTTTCATTTCCAGTATTTGAAATATTTACTTTATTTTTTTTTTTAAAGAAAAACAAATCTCTACAGTGTAAAAACATGCTCCTGAGTGTAACGATGGTTTTAGGAGAACAGATGGGAAGCATGAGACTTGATTCTCCACTATATTTTATTTTCTTGATGGAATTCTGAGCGGTGGAGGCCCTCTTGGTCTCAACATAATCCAAGTCGACCCTCCTCACCAAATTGAGAAGTTGATTTGCTTTGGTCCCTGTCTGTGCCTAGCCTGATTCCTTGGTTGTAGACTGGAATCAGGGATCAAGAGAAGGCTGGGATCTGTGAATTATTAGCAAATTTATGTACATTTTGTTCACCACTCAGCACATGAGAATGCTATTAACACATCCAGCAGGCATTATGCTGTGTAAAATCCCTCAATTTTATTTACTATAGCTGGTGTTTTTATTTCTCTTACTCAGAAGATGAGCATGACTATTTTAGGAAGTATTATACATGGGATTTGTGTGTTGATAATTTACCATAATGTGTTCTAATTGCAAATCTTCGTTTATACTTTATTTTAGAGTTTCCAGTAATTTGAAATAGACTGGATCTTGACAGGAAAATAGGTTTTTTTTTCCCTCCTCATAAAATAGAACAAACTAGGAAGTCTTTAGCATCTTGTATGCAAATGAATGCTGATTATGACAAATGGGTGGAATTAATTTTTACAAGAATTGCAAGCAAATCATCTATTCTTTTTAGCCCTTAATTCACACTGATTTGTAACTACAAAGGCTTATTTCTGCTCAAATAATTGTAGTGCATCATTTGTGTCCATTTTCAAAGGCTTTTCCTTCCTGGGCAGGCTGTGCAGGACGCAGAGGTCCAGCGCTGTGGGTGCGTTTGGCCGATGGTCCCTCACAGGGCTGTCCAGCACAGTTTATCTGTTTGATCTTTGGGTTTCTTCCTGGTGCAGAAGGTCTCCTAATGTTAGGGTGGTTTGGGAGCTGGGAAGATTTCACTGGGGCACCCTAAGAATCTATAATAATCAACTATGACTGTCAATTTCATTTATTCCAAGTAAAGAGGGATAGTTTTGCCAGAGAGGATGGTTCCTATTTTTGTAGGTTTTTTTTGGAAGATAATTTGCAGTGCATGGTCAGTATGTAACAGTGCTTCCAGGACTGCTTTCATGACTGCATTTATTTCACAGATTTCTTTGGACAAGAGGGCGAGTCGCATGTTTTAGACCTCACAAAGTGTGAATCCTGTGATCTGGAATACTGAAGATTTTCTTTATACCATGCTTTGTCCTGATCGTAAGACATTAAATGAGAAAAGGAAGCCCATTATAAAAATAGAGAGCCTTAGAATGCCATCTGTGTTGGATCTCTCCACTTCGGCAGTTACTGCACGGGGCAGGGCAGCTTATTTCAATTGGTAGGTACCAGAGGAAGTCACAACGTCACGATACCAGTGTTATGTGATATCGTTATCTTCATAGATATTCCCTCTTTTGTGGGTGGTCTTAGATCACTTCCTCTCACCCTCTGCTCCTTCTTAGGCTTTGACTTTTTTCTTCATGTTGGATGGTGGTTTATTATATAACCAGCCATGTTTCATTTATTGTTTTGAGACCCATTGGCTGAGCATGATTTGAATCTGTGATTTTTTAAATTTTTATTATTGGTATTTACTCTAGTCATGTTTTCCACATGGGAAGTTTTAGAGATGAAGGTAAAGGGAATGTGTATGTAGAGAGACGAGGACAGAGCTAGGGGATTCTGCTCTCACAGATGCTTTTCTCTTTCGTTCAACTTAATCTATTTTAGGTCCTTCTGTCTCACGTTAATGACATAGTACAATAATCTACCCACTTAATACTATAATAAGTTCGGTAGGATTTTCCCATTAAAATAGACTCGTGAGTCACAGCTTACTATTACCTTCCAAGGGTGAATTCCATGGTTTCCTTCACGTCTGAGAGTCGTGTGGAGTCTGGGGACACCTATGCCGGTCTGAGGCTGTTATGTGCTGTGTGTCTGCTTTGGGTGCACAGCGTCAACCAGGAAATCTTGCAGTTTGTCACCCACCACTCCCCATGGTGTTACTGGGAAGGAGGCTGTGAGGCGCAAGGTTGATAGTGTCTGTGAGTCAAGTAACACTGAAAAATCTTTGCTGCGGCTGAGGTTTGCTGGGTTGTGTAAGGCAGATACATGCTCTCCTGGTAAATACGTCCTGAACATTGCCACCGTCCATTGGAACTTGAAACAAACGTTTGCTGCTGACTGTCTTATTAATGCAACATGCCCGCCTTTGAACACATTTGTTGCAACTTCATGATTGCTCAAGTCTCACTCTGTCACTGGCATGTGATGCTGTGTAGCAACCTCCCACACAGCAGAGTAGGTGTCCGAGACGGGGGATCTAGATGGCCACATGCAGGAGACACATGGTCAACCCCGCAGAAGGAGTCTGTGCAGGGTTGAATGAATCTGGAGGTGTCTTCTTATTGACACCTGAGGTTTCACTTGCTTCTTCTTCGTCTGGTATCTGCCTCCTTCTTACCCTTGCTTCCAGCACCCTGCTTCTCAGCAGCACCACCTCTGTCTGTGTCTCAGACAGTACACCAGATATTTTGAGGGGAGACCCCAGAACACATCACTGAGCGAGACCTAGGGCCCCGCCGACATCTTTTCTATTCCAGCTCTAGCAAAATAAATTCATTTTCTCTTGTAGGTGACTTGATAAAATTGTTTCAGCTGCCCTGCCAGAATTCACTCAGCAGGGTAGCATTGCTCTGTCACCTTCGACCCCTTTTAGAGGCATAGATTTTCTGTGCTCTAGGCAGGAAAGATCAATGGGTGGTCAGAGTTGGCCTTGTTTCCCATTGAGGGCCCCGCATCTAGCATATGCCTGAACATTGGTGCATTTCTAAAATAAAGGAGTTAGCGGATAGAATTGAATTAAATAGGTACATCATGCACATTTATGTAAAGATTAAAATTTATATACAGTTCTAGTCATTTATATTGCAGTGACATAATCAGCCCTGAAGAATTACATGTGGCTGTTTAACATAAGCAGTTCAGTGGCTGTGGTGAGACTCAAACTCATGTAGAACAGATATTGTTTAAAGATTCAAGTTTGGGGCCGGGGATTTAGCTCAGTGGTGCTGCCACCTACCTCCGCAAGCACAAGGTTGTGAGTTCGATCCCCAGTACACCACACACACACACACACACACACACACACACACACACACACACACATGATTCAAGTTAGAAAATCACATACAGGGAAGATGTTAGCTGCTTTTCTGTGCAAAGTGACTCAAATCCCTGCCGGACTCCCCCAAAGTGTTAACTTGGGGTCTGATTTTTAATAGCAATGTGGTAATGTGTTGCAACCCCTTCCCTAGTAGGTCCCCAATACTAATAAAACTCCTGGATTAACGAAACTAGTTTTCTTGATTTGCTTTCTCCAAGCCTGTAGGAAAAAAGAAAGTGATGGCTCACTTCTGGCCTGATTTTTATGCTAAGGTTGGGGAAAGTTTATGTGCTACTTATTTCCTTTGTGCTTGGTATGATTTTACATCTGTAGAAGGAAAATTAGATGTTCTTATGGAAAGTGTTTACTGATAGGTAAACTGGGTGAGAGAAAATGGTGCACTGACTTTGGCTGCAACTCTCCATCTACCTACTGCAAGGAAGATGGAAGTTCTAGTTTGGAAAAGACCCTGTCTCCTGAGGTTGCTCTGCATGGAGCCCTTCTTGGGATGGGAAACATTTTAGGGAGGATTCTGCCTTCTGATTACCCTGGAAGCCTTTTAAGGATCTGTTGGATGCAGACATTTGGAATTCCTGGTTTGCACCCACCTTTTACCACCAAGAACTGTCTATATTTATCCTCCTAAAGTCAGGAATGTGTATGAGCTCTCAGGATCACAGAATTACAGTAAAGAGTTTTGATTATAGTCGAATCAATACCCATTTGTTTTGCAGTTGTAAATGCAGTGATTTGTTGTACTTTTTTTTTCAACCTAGTTTTGAAATTCATGGTTCTTCTCACTCTGTTACACATGGGCAGAACTGATATATGGTTTTAGATTAAAGAAGATAAATGAAAATTGAAGACCTACTGTGTGTGTGTGCGTGTGTGTGTGTGTGTGTGTGATAGCCACACTATGCTTTGTTGTGAGTATTCTGTGTACTGTAACTGATGGCCTCCTGGCCTCCCTTTTCCACTGTAGACAAAGCTGGGGGTTGCTGAGGCTCCTGGTCACGCAGCTGAATGTGGTCTGCTGACCCTGTACCCCACAGGCCTTATTTCACAAAGTATATTTATTGGGTCAGGGCTCAGGGCTTCCTGGCAATGTACCAACATTTCATTTGAACGGAGAGAGAAAAACTTGTTTTCTGAAACACGAACTCCAATTACATAAAAGGGATGCTTCTGAAAACAACATTGTTTCATGCACAGGCCTCAAACCTCCAACAACAGAGGGAGCCTCATGTTAGGTAGGAAGGGAGCTTTCAGAGACTAAGCGCACCTGTCCCGTCACTGCCCACCATGACAGAGTCGGTGGGGTGATGAGGGGTAGCCAAGGCCTGGAGAGGCAGGGACTTCTCTTCTGCTGTTAGAGCTGCGCTTTGGTCCTAGGCCTTGCTCTCCTGAGTACACTTCTGGGTCCCTAATGAGGGGGCGGTCAGCAGCGTGGTAGGGAGTGAACAGGGGGCGTGGAAGCAGTTGGCTCCTGGGGATTCTTGGTGGGGGAATAAGCTCCAGTCCCTCTAATTTACCTGTGGGCCTGGTAGCAAAGAGAAGTCATAGACAATAGGCCCAGTAGTCACAGTGGTCTTTGAAATTTTCATGTTTCAGGTTGTACAGACGAAGGGAAAGACACTGAAGACAACATTTACTGAGTGTTTAGTGTGTAACAGATCTGATGAAAGGCAGTCTTCCCCAGGATCTGTGGTTGAGAAGAAATACCCACATTGTGTTTTTCGAATCTCATAGCTCTCATGTTCCGGGTGTTTCTTTGTGGCTCACCATCTCCATAAGGGCTTAGTGGCTTGGACTTAAAAAAGGCAGAAGTGTGGAGGAGAAGGGAGAGCTTTGGTTGAGAACCATGGGGAGCCATATTTGAATGGTGAGGGGGAACCAGGTGACCAGGGACATTCAGAGTCACACTGTTGTTTGAACTCACCTTTATAGTTGAGTCTCAGAGGTGGACACAGCCCATACTCTTTGCCTGTGGATTTAATACACTGCCGTTAATTCAGAAAACATTTTCTGAAAAGTAGGCAAGTAGCTTTAAGACTGAAAAGCATGCATTTGCTGATGACGGGAGGAAGAAATACTAAAATGTCAATATATGACAGTTTTAGGTGGTCATGTAAAGTGTGAGCCAGCTCTTTACAACTGGAGCAAGAAATTACTGGAAATAAGTCCCAACTATTCCTGGTGTAGCCCCTCTCATCTTTGTTGAGTGGCTACGATTGAGTGAGGTGGTCATGGCTCCAGGCCCATCTTGCTCTGTCTAGTCCATTAATAAGCAGCAAAAATATCCCAGTGGTTATTAGTTTTTTCCCTCATACTTCATTTTGAATTGTTTTGAGAGTTCTAAATTAGTTGTGGTAAGAAGACCTAGTTTCCTGGGTCTTTGAAGAAAAAAAAAATGGTTCAGAAAAGACCTCAGCAGTTTGCATTTCCTGTGCTGGTCGTTGTCCACTGATGCACTTTATTGACCAAAAGGACAGGTGGTGATTCATATAAAGTCATATGTTAGGATGCTGTGACCAGGGCTTTGGAAAGGACCACCCGTTAAGTGCAGATAAAAAACGCTGTGAATGTGCAGTGACTCTAAAAGCATATTAAGCTATTGATGAGGATGAATAATACATGATTTCTGGTAGCACTTGCTGCATGTGGCCGGATATATTAAAAGGGGAGTAAACCTCTTCTTGATATCTACCTTCAGTCAACCGCTGCATTGTGAAGTGAAGCCTGTCACCTTCCACTTTGAGAATAGCCCTGCCATCCTCAACTTGGGATTTTATGGTTCATACTTGTAGAATCAGTTTAGAAGGTAAAATTTTGAATAATTAGTCTTTGTAATATGCACCTAGTATCTTAAAAAGTATTGACAATATTATTGCAATGATGTTCCACATTCTAGTCGTTAATTATTTTTTCCTTGTAGACCTACTTTTTAAAATTTATTTTTTGGTACCTGGGTTCAAACTTGGGACCTTGCGCTTGCGAAGCAGGCAGTGGAACCACTGAGCTAAATTCTAGGCCCTAGCCGTTAATTATGGGATAGGTCATAGTGGCGATGTTTGGTATCACAGATATTGTTTGGAACTTCGTCATGTCTCATTTAATGGAACGGAAGTTTCAGTTATTATTCAGCATGCTTAGTTTTTTTCCACTGCTGAGTGAAAGATGAGTTTACATAGCTCAGTTTATAGTCAGAGTTGGAGTTGTATTGATTCTTTCATCTCATGAGTTTATAACTTGACAATTACATATTTCTGTGGGAAGCGAGTTTGCAGTATTTATCAAGCTTTCCATGGCACTTTTTAACAACCATAAGTAGAATCTTTATTTTGAAGCCATCGGCTCTATTTGAATACATGTTGAAGAAAAACTTTTAAGTTAGTGGTCAAATAAGGCCAGCTCTATTTTACTGCCCAAACCTCCAGCCTGATATAACAGAAGATAAGCAGTGATGATACAGAGAAATGAACAAATCTGAATGCTTTATCTGAAGACCAAGACCAGATTGCTTGATAAAGAAGAATAAGGAATTCTTAAAAATTGAAGCCGTTTCTGTATTTATGTTGAAAATACATGTCTGGATGCTCAGTGTGTGTTCCCTTATCTACAAAGCTCGTAAAACCTTTTGTAATGCAGTCAGATTATTTACTTTACTTTGGTACATCCAGTTGTTTCACAGTGAAACCTTGCCAGGTTTAGTGGTGGCCAATTCTTGTCTGTGACCTCTTAGCTGCTGAAATGCCTGTCTCTTTGCCCCCAGGCCTTAAGAAATTTAAATGTTGTAACACGAAAGAACCAAGATAAGTGACAAAATACTGAACTCAGGTTTCAACATTTACTATCAGAGATCTTATTAAGTGCCTGGGCTTGAATGATTCATAGCTTACCATATTCATTTCAAAGAAAAGGTGTTGAGTCAGGAAACAGCCTTGGAGTTGGGATCTCTCTTACTCTTTGTCCCTGCCCCCATCTGAAGGGCAAGTGACTCAGAAACAAACCTAGTGTTGACGTACATTTGTGAGACTTACAGAAGTTTGTCCAGTAAACATTTCTCCTTTTTCCAACCCTTTATAGTTTCTTTCTTTATTCTTCGGTACATCCGTCTTCCCACATACACTCTCAGCTCTTCTCACTCCGTTAGCACATGCAGTGCGGTCTCCTAGTTCGGCTGATTCCTGCCTTCTCTTGACCGATGTTCTCAGCTGCTGACCATGGGGAGGTCTCTTCAGGCTGCCCGTTGCTCCTTTCTCCTTCCCTGAGAGGCAGATGTCTTTGCCTTTCTAGCCGAGTCACTCCAGGAGTAATAGGCGACCGCTCACTTCCAAGTCCAGTTGAACATTCTCCGTTCTTCTCTTCGTTAATTTTCCTCAGGCAGTGAACGTCTTCTCAGTATTGCTCCCCGAAGTTCCTTCTTGGTAGCAGAGATGCCATTTTTTCTCTAACTTCAAGAGCTGCTTTTCTGCATTCTCCCATCTAAATCTAGACATTTTCCTTCTTAGGCTAATTTGCAGATTTCTGTTGCACCATCCTTCAGGCTAGGTAACGAGAGGAGTCACCTGCCTCCTAAAAAGGAAAGGATTTCTGGCGGCCATGACCTGACACTTCCTGTTTGTTGCCTCTGACGCAAACCCTTTGCGCTTCCGCATCTGGCTTATCTGTCCGCAAGGCAACTTGTTATGGCGGTCTGGTGACCTCACTGCAGAGCGAGAGTGCCTGGGTTCACGTCGCCTCTCCTAGTTGTTCCAGGCTGGTGAGTTATTTACCTTTTGTGGCTCTTAGTTTCTTCGTGTCATGGGAGATGGTGATCATTCCTTCCTCATAGTACAGAAAGTGGGTTGACATATGTAAGGATCAGATATTAAAACATTCTTAGCCAGAATAAGTTCTGCATGTATAAGTACTTTTGATATTTTTATTTTCTCAAACTACTTTCTCAACAAACCTTTCTTGGTCCCTGACCTCAATTAATTTAATCTCTTCTGGTGAATCTTTATTGCTTTTCATTCTTAAATCACCTACTGTCATTTATATTTCCATGTCTCTGTATTTCTTATCTCTCCTGGTAGTCTGGAGTGGGATTTTTCCCCTTACGTGTATGTCCCCGTCTTTTCTTACAGTTAGTACCCACTTCAGAAAAGATCTTCACCATTGAGAGGCTGAGGCAGGAGGATCACAAGTTGGAGTCTCTCCTGGGCAACTTTGTGAGGCCCTGCCCCGAAATAAAAAATATGCGAATAATAATAAGAGAGGACTGGAGATGTAGCTCAGTGTGTAATCACAGTACTGAAAGAACAAACATACAAACAAACAGAAACAACTTTCCCCACTAAGATGAAGTCTTACTTTTCTATGATACATTTTGATAATCTGAAGTTCTTAAAATCACTCTACACGTTGGATTTTTATAAGAGATCCATAAAGACACTTTGAGGGTGCTTCTGTTGGACCCGTAGGGGAAGAGGAAGAGTGGAAAGGTCATATGTCATTAATCTTCTTCTGTGTTGGAGGCTTTTCTAACTTTGTGGATGTAAATCATCATAATCACCACTTTAGGAAAATAGGGTTGTATCAGTGTGTGTGTGTGTGTGTGTGTGTGTGTGTGCACTTTTTAATCAAAATGTCATAGTGCATTTTTACAATGCTGAACACATTTATTGTGACAAGGAAATAAATGTCTAGAAATGTTTTCCCTACATTTTTATTCACGATATTTCAAAGGTTTGCCTTTGAAGCTGAGACAGGGCTTGCAGTTCTTGCCGTAGTTGTCTCTCCCCAGGGAACATTACCATCCCCTAAACGCCGGTGATGTTAGAAGTGCTGAACAGGAGCTTTGACTGAACCAGACTCTGGCAACAGTATGTCTAACAATAGAAATCTGTCACCAGGTATCGAGGAAACCTGGCAGCAAATCACTGTGACAGAGCCCACATTGGTAGGAATACCAAAAATACATGTAGGCCACATTGGCTTTGTTTCATTTTTCTCCTTTAGAATAGAAGGTGACCATTTAAAAGAAAAGAGCCAGTCATTTGTTCAAAGTAAAATTATTGGGCATAACCAAGTATTTTGGATTTCTCTCCTGTTTTTATTCTTATTGAAGTCATGTTTTGCTTGGGTTGTGCTTTTTCGTTCTTTGTGAATTCTTTCCTTGAAGTAAAAAAGAAACAAAACAATTCCCCCCTGTCTTTCTCGAACATGTTCCAGCTAGATTTGAACAATTATGTGAGTTCTTTTAGTCACTTTATTAACGACCAACCCACCTTGTCTGAATTTGTCTGCAGATGCAACTTGTGGGTCCACTGTATGTGTTATGTGACAGTAAAAAGAATTCATAGTAGAGTGATTGCCTGTTTAACCTTTAAACAATTTTTATTGGTACGGGTTTGGAAAAAATATGATTACATTCCTTATGGGGAGTTGGTCCATGCACATAACATGTCTTAATTTTTTTTCATTCCCCTTCCTCTCCCCTCCCTCCATCTCTTGCTTCCCTTCCCTTTTGCAAAAGGTCTATCACATGGTTTCTCTTATAGAGAAGCTCCAAATACAAATAAAGAGCAAGATGAAGCTGTTTAACCTTTTCAGCTTTATGTTAGAGAAATCATTGCTTGTCCAAGGAAACATGGCTAATACACTGTAGCTATATATGAAAATTTATCAAGAAAGGTTGGTTCATTCCCAGCCTTCTGATAAGGCAGAAGTATTTTCTTCTGTTTATAACATGGAAACAAGGCCAGAAAGAGATTACTTCCGATGATGAAGCTACAGTCAAACCAGAAGTAACACTTGGGTCTGGGGCACACACTGTTGTATATTCATGTCAAGTTTTGCCGTAGACTTGGGGTCATCATCTTCATCGTGGTCTGTTTATGATCATCTTTCTGAGCACTGTGCTGCTTATTCTAAATGAAATGGTTCTTTAAGCCAGATTTGCATTTTCAAAATAAAAAGTTGCAGTGGGTGGGACCTTTAAGTATGAAAGGTGCTTACAAGTTACGAGTGTAGAGAAAGAAGATGTAGTGAGAGCCTGTGAAACTGTAAATGGTAACTTTGGGATCATATGGAGAAATTTGATATCATTCTTTTTGATGTATGGTCCAGTCAATGTATGCTTGCGATACTAAGTCACAGAATGGTGTTGTTCATTGATTGAGCAGTGTTCGCATAAAAATATGCTACTGAGAGATGGAATTGGTAGTAAATGTGGGCAGAATATAGTACATGTCATCCCAAATTGTCATTGGGGCAATTAATGTCTGGAAACGCCTTATACAAGGGTGTATTTTCAGGGGCAAAGACTGGGTTAATGCTAAATGATGGATAAAACCAACAAATGTTACTGAAATGAAAATTCTGCATTTACAAATAGAGATTACCTGTATACCAAATATTTAAAGTTCAGTACATGGGCTCTGATACACATTAACATGTAATGTCAGGATTCCTTTGCCACCAAAGTGAAAGGGGCTCTTGAGCTTTGAGTGTGCCCTGGTCTCTGGAGAGCTCTTCGGCGAAGCCTGATGGGCATCACCATTTAGACCTGCTGCAAAGGACGGAGATCTTAAAGGTGGTGATGCTGGTTCGTTGTTTCTTTTCTTCAGGGATTCCCCTTTGGATCCAGTATGTCTCCCTTTCTCCTTTACCTACATACTACCAGACTGTTCAGTGCATGTTTTCTTTATGTAAAGAACGAAAGAAAGGAAACAGTAAATGATAGCTTGCCGAACCCACAGATTTCATATCTTCCGTGACGGCTCAGATGTTAGCTACACACTATGGTGGTCTGCTGGGCTGTGATTTCTTACACCGTAAAATACTTCAGTCGGCTTGAGCCAAACAAAAGTGGTGCCCACTTGATGGGGCTGAGCCTTATGTTTTCCCTTGGCACAGTCAGTGGGATCTGAAGAACCTTGGTCACTGCAAGGGGTAGAAGTAGTTTCTGTAAAGGACACAATGAATAAGTTCTTTTACTTATCAGGTCAGATCACAGATTCTTGTAACCACAGCGGTTGTCTCTGGCTAAAGTGGGCTCCTCTAATAGCACCGGACAACAGGGAGATTATTTCCCTGGACCTCCTGATTTATGTCGCCATTGCCTTTGCTTTAGTACAGATTGGAGTCCAAGTTAAAATCTCATATTGTGGAGAGCTTTTGTTCTATGTGCCTCTGAAGATATTCTGGTGGAGAACCTTAGGGTGAGGAATATGCGACTTTGATTTACTGAAGTTAGACATGCAGAAAAGACCAGGCCAGGTGGAGATGATTTTCCAAAGGCTGTGTAAGGAGGGTATGGAGAGCCTTGAGGCAAAATGAGACGCATTCTTCTCACCCTCCTCTCTTCATCTCAGTCTCAATCACCTTCACCTGGGGGTAGTGCACTTGTGGTCTCTGTGTGCTTGAAGTTACCAGGACCTCTTGGTGATACTCCCAGAGCAAGGCTGTTGGCATGGGAAGCTTGCAACTAGCTTGGAACTCTCCCAAGTTATAAATTCCAAACAAAATCTCATGCCGAGAGGCTGAGGCTGGTGGATCGCATGTTTGAGCCCTATGTGGGCAATTTAGCAAGACTCTGTCTCAGAAAGGGTGGAGGGGCTTGGATGTAGCTCAGTGTGAAAACCCAGGTTCAATTCTCAGTATCATGAGAAAAAGTCGCATTTGATAGCATTGTAAAAATGATAATATGTCCTAGTTTTCTGTAGCTTTTCCATTTCAATAAAGAGGAAAACGAGTTATCCTTTCATTTTGGAAAAAAAAACAATGCATAAAAATTTAATCAGGTTCTGAACATATTAGAGAAGCCATGAAAAGGTGTGGAATTTATTCACAAGCTAATTAAAACCTTTTCCTTAGAAGAAATGCTTTAAATTTATGGGCTTAATTAAAAGCAAAACAAAAACCCGGTTTCCTCCAGAGTAAGTGATGTAACCGATGGGTGAGAACCATGTTGATGTGACCCTTGAGACTTGGGGAAGGAAGAGGAAGAGGAAGAGAATGAGCCCACAGTTAACATGGTCAAAGTCTGGCAAAATTTAGGTCATTTGTGGCACGGGACTATCTTTGCCTTCATTTTCATCTACTTCAATTTAACCTACTTTCTTCATAAAATTGGATGCTCATCACTGTTTTTGCCCCTCATTTTTTTTTCTTTTTAACAAGTTCTTGGGAACAGAGGTGTGTGTGGCCAGGGACGTGAGCGTTTTATTTATTGAGGAAGAAACTCTAACCTGTGACTTAGATGAAATCACTGGCCTGTGTCAAGTCCAGGAGAGCAAGTTTCTGGCAGGCAGTGTGTCCACACATGGCTAAGTTTTCAGGATTCGTGTCCTAGAACTCAGTACAACCTCACTTTGGGGAAAGAGAAATCCTGCATCTACATTGAACATGTGAGCCTGAAGGATCTGCAAGTGCCTTCTACAATTAGCAGTTAATTCTGGAAATGATCTTGTGGAGATAGTGGAGGTAGAAAATCATTTCCTACATTTGCACAAGTTTACTTATGTTTTACAAGTGGGTTATATATTCAGGAAATAGATTACTTAATTTGTTTTAGATTACTGAGAGCAGGATTTACATATTTAAATGGTTGTCACATGCTAGAGAGTGAGGAAGGACTTTTTTTTTTAGCTTTCTAGGCTTGGCAATTGCTTGATGGTGCTTTGTTTCTATTTTAAGTTAGAAGTCACTGCCTTTTCTCTTATTAAAGACTGTTAGATGTGTATGTTGTTCTGGAAATCTGGCCTAAGAACTCTTCCCACTTATTTTTTCTTAACCTTTCTACCTGATACTAACCTGAATGTCATGTGAGTATGTGAGAATTGTGATTAGCTTCCCAGACTTAAACTGTGGGAAATGAAAAATTTTCAATATCTGTGCATTTATTTCACTTAGAATTGCATAAAAATGCAAGAAGCTTTAATTGTTTTAGGAAGTGTCCTCACTCACACATCCTGGGAAGAGGGGAAATCTTGCTGAGCTGTACCATACAAGGTTGGTAGACGGCACCAAAAGTAGGTAAAGGGGAAACAACTCAATGTCTTTTTTTTTTTTTTGGTACTGGGCATCGAACTCAGGTCCTTGTGCTGCGAGGAAGGCAGTGGATCTACTGAGCTAAATCTCCAGCCCTCAGTGTCTTTTGTAAGTAACCAGTCTATCACATAGTTCTATACTGGGGAGGAATATGGAGTTTTATTATTATTATTTTTTCGATAGTTATGAGTCCATCAGAGACATCTTCATAGTGCATACACAGTAATCTAAAAACATCTCCTCAATGTAAAAAAAACAATAAAAATTCTGTTCTTCAGTACATGTTTGGTGCCTCTACAAAATTTTACTTCCAGTTTTTTTTTTTTTTTTTTTTTTTTTTTTTTTTTTTTTTTTATATTTTTTTTTTTTTTTTTTTTTTTTTTTTTGTCTTTAAAAGTTATTTTTATTTCTTTTTTGAGAAGAGGCCTGGCTTTGTAACCCAGGTTGGTCTGAAAGTCTCAGGCGCACTCCATCATGCCCAGTTTTAGTTTGGAGTTTTAACAAGCTTCCCATATGTTAAAAGCTGTGTACAAAGATGCGCAATAGTAAGTCAGCTGGCTGTCGATTGAAACTTTAGTGAGGGTGGTGTTTTTGTAATAATTAGCAGGCACATAATACTTTATTGATAACACTACATTATTTTCTCATGCTTAGCATTTGGTGCCGTGAGCATTCATAACAATCTTTTTCACCCAGAAACAGAATGAAGTTCATATCTTCATTTTACTGATTAGGGAACTGGAGCCCCACAGTGGGGCTGTGTTACTCAGCCCCCAGAGCAAACCGCTGACAGTGCAGCCCAGCTCTGCTCCCAGACCCAGCAAGTTCACTGTTTCTAGCAAAATTCATTCGGGGTGCTAGGCAGCTTGCTTTTTACACCAGTCTTGGTTTTTTTGGGGACGGGATCTCCCTCTGTCTCCCAGCCTGGCCTTGAACTTGCGGCAGTACTCTTGCTTCAGCCTTCTGAGTGCTGAGATTATGGACGTGCACACCATGCCAGGATTATACCACTCTTAAAGACAAGATTTTAAAATTTATTTAATTTTTTTTTTTTACTGGGTCTCATTCCTGTCATCTGCCCTTCTCCCTTTGTTTTCTTAAATTGAAAGACTACATTTTAATTTGGTTGACCATACTGACAGGTTGGTATGATTCAAAGTATGAAATAATTTAATTCCCCTCAGGAATGTTCTGGAAGTGTTGATCAGGACAGCCGCTGAATCTTGCTGCCGTTTGTGAGAGCAGTGGTTGCTGGTGCCATTCCTTGATCATTAAGCCGTTACACTGGTGGATTCGGCCTGGTGTGTCCTGTGGATTTTATGCACGGAATAAACACAGTTTAGCTGGTGTGAATGGAACATCTTCCTTGTGCTTGAATAGGTGTTCTGGAGAGAAAGGAAGAAACAGTTGAGAAGCGTTCATCATTTCTACTAAAGAGTGCATTCATTAGGGTGCCACATTTCCAATGATTTCTCACCTTCAGTTCCCCAAAGGTTATACAAATATAAAATAGAAATATTCACGTAAAAACAGGTATTTAGATTTTATGTAACTACAAAATTTCCATACTGAAGCTCTCAATAGTAAGAAACATTGCTTACAGGTTTTCTGCGGATGCATCAGTGTCGGATCACATTTTTCCCTTCTTTACAGTTGAACGTGAGAGTTTACAAAGATTTCTTCCTGTAGGAGAAGATATGAAGAGATATGCCTGTCAGCTCCAAGATGCAAGAGAATCCTTCTAATGCTTGCTTGGGAGGAAGAATTAGAAAATAATTTTTAGGCCACTTATTACTTTATGCAGTTGTTTCTGAGGGCTCCTTGTCCAGTTGACTGGCCTAGGATGATGCTTTTTTAGGTGTGTCTTCCTCAGCATGAAGAAATTAGAGGAACCTGCTTTGCAAGTTCCACAAATGTTCACATACATGTGTACAAATTTATTATGCAAAGTAACTGATTTCTAATGAGCAAGGGAAAGTTTGTGTCTGCAGGGAATGTGTATCTCAGCTGATAATGTCCTGTGTGTTCAGGCTGGCGAGGGGTAGAGGGTGTTACATGGACACATGGATGAGAACTTGAGTTCCCTGACAGGTGCAGGCAAAAAAAAAAAAAAAAAAAA
>NW_022900913.1:13101110-13105999 GCF_012274545.1 Fukomys damarensis
AAAAAAAAAAAAAAAAAAAAGAACTGGGCTCATGTGACAGTGACCACTGTGAGCCCCTTCCAGGGCTCTCATTTTCTTTCCACGTCTCCGTGGCCAGGTTGCTTTGAACACTGATGGACTGGCTCTTTCTCCTCTCTTCACCAGAGCACAGAACTGGAATACATTTCTTCTGGAATTCTCTCTAATAAGCCAGGTGGGGTTAATAAGACAGAGGCTGGGTTTTATAAAGTGAGGGGAATAGAATTAGTGAAAGACATTTGTGGCGGACTTAAAATACTGTTCAATTAGTACCTTAAGATATTAAGCTACTTGATATCTTATAAAAGAAAGAAAGAAATTCGTCTGTTCAAAGTACCTAGAAGAAAAGGGATTTTGACAATGTTAACTTCCCTCATAACATCTGATTAGCTTTTTAACCAAGATAAGAAACAAATAAAAAAACTTTTTTTAACCTTTTTTATATAAAAATTGAGGCAGTAAACGAGTTTTAACTAATCATTCGAATTCTTCTTGCTTCTTGGTGACCAGAATGGAGTTTCTTATTTCCTTGAATTCAGGTGACATGGAAGGGGGCAGTGATATTTCTTCTGTGTTCACACTGGGAGGAAGGGCTGTGAGGGCTGTGTAAGCTTTATCTCATGTAGAAACTAATTCCTTGGTATATGTGCTGGTCATACAATGAAAAGGATTCACAGCCTCTTGAGAGTCATAAGTACCAGAAGTGTTGAGATAGAAGAAAGAGGCTAATTTTATTTTATTTCTTTTTGCTTTTTTTTTTGAAAGAGTCTAATTTTACTGTAAGTTTGGTGAAGCACTTGCTTGGAAAGCACAAACCAAACCTTTGTGGCAACATTTTATAAAGTGCTTGCTTCTGGAAGATTCTTTGAGTTACAGTGCTTCAGATGGCTGATTATTCTAGAACTTGTATGTGCAGAACCCATGTTCTGCTGTTGTGTTGGACTTCACAAGCACAGCATTATTTAAATTGTAAAATTAAGTGATAGGGAAAGGAACTAATGTTTCATTCTGACGTGTGAAATGTGAAACATGGTACTGGCACCTCCCTTTGGATTCGCATGAAATCGGCCTTTGTTATTTTATAGGAAGTTGAGGACGACGAGGTTGAATCACGTGCCGGAGGATTCAAGTTAGGAGGTGGGATTCACTTGCCATCTCAGGAGATAACCGTGACCCAGGGTCCCAAGTTCTTTTGAAATAATTTGTGTTCAACATTTACCAGATCTAACTCAGTCAAACTGTGTTCTCTGCTACTTATTGTTAGTTTCAATGCCCAAACTGTAAGTTTTGGGCTTTGCAATGATTTGTGGTGAGGCCTGTTTAAGGGACATCTCCCGAGCTGGCTTTTCTTGGAGCTGTCGTAACTGAGATCAGCTCTCGGCTGTTTGTATTTGAGGTCATGGAACACAGGTCCCCACCTTCAGCCTCTGAGCTTGCTCTGCAGCACTTTGACCCAACTGTGGACAAACGCAAAGGCCGTCTTAGCCCTCTCTGGGTCACTGCTGACATGGGTGTTACTTGTTGCCTTGTTGAGATGTTTATCTTTTGACTCATTGGAGCATACATCTTTTTTAGTGAAACATAAAAGTTCCAACTTTCCAGACCAAGTGTTTTCTTCCAAAAGCAGAATGGAAATGAGAGCAATCTTTAAACACTATTCCCTTTGCCCTGTCTGATTTCTTAAGGACCTGATACAAATCTACTCTGGCAAACAGGAAGATGAAAGGTTCAAGAGCAGGGAGTACCTGAAATCCTGCTAGATTTCTTCCCTATCCTCTCAACTACTTGAGTTCTGAGCTACTCCAGGCAATTGACACCACCTCATAATCCAGGGCAGGTAACTTTCCAGGCCGGTGCTTCTGCCTGGCTCGCCAGTGTCTCAGGGGAGCCCCTTCCAACTTCCTAGATGGAACCTTCCTGTCCAAACAGGCTTCGTTGGACTTGACCTTTTGCTTGCTGTACAGCAGTATGAACTCAGCCAGGTAGAATTTCCTGAAGGGTGAGAGAAGGGTGTGAGTGGCTTACCACTGCACGGTGCCTGCTAGCAGGAAGATTAAGCAATTTAGGGAATATGTTTTGAACTGGAATTATGCCTGACCCCAAGCAAAATTACATTTTAATTTGTAATTTAAAACTTTTTGAGTAATTCTTGTTTGGGGTACGTAATGACCGCAGTCATGGTGGGGAGTTGGTACATGGACATAACACCTGTTGGTCTAATTTACCCCTGTATGTAGGCAAGGTCTTCACTGATAACCAGTCAGTCTGCTTTCCTGGGGTTCCAGTGCATCCAGTCAGCCTCCCTGATATCCCAGGAGAGCTCACACAGGTCAATTAGCTAAAAGCAGGGGGTGTTTACTCTGTGTTTGAAAAACAAGCAGGATTGAGACACACTTCCTTACTTGGACTCTTGATTATGTACATTTACTGCTTCCTACCCAGGCAAGAATCACAGCTCGGTTTAAAAGAAAAGAATAGAAAGTGCCTTTAACTGTGTTTCAGAAACCCAATTTTAGTAGCTTAGATTTTAGGTTTGTAAACTAGCAGGACCCGAAGTCTCTGGGGATTGCTCTATAGAATTTCACACTGGGGGTGTCAGAGAGCAGTGCCCGGTGCCCTTCTGCTGAGCCACAGTGCAGGCTGTTTGCTGTTTGTGCTGTGTCCTCATGTCTGTCATTTCTGGATTTCTGTTACAGAACCGGGAGAAGGTCCCAGCTACAGACCTGTCCACTCCCCTATTTCTGTGCTCAGCCTCATGTGCCAAAATGAGAGCTGAACTTACACTGCATGTAAACAGTTTATGCATACTGGCTGGTTAAGAATTTAATAACTGACTTATCAGCTAAAATTTAAAATATCAATGGTTATTTCTCATCTCCATTTATTGATTTGTGTCAAAAGCTTTTTACTATATAGATTTGCTCCTACTTCTGAGGGAGAAATAAAGTTGAGTAGAACTCATGGTCTGAAGTGGAAGATGACCAAAAAAGACTTCAGTTTTTTTTTTTTTTAAAGAAGTGTAAGGGAAATTATTTCTTGGGTAACATAAGAAAGACCTTCCCTAAAAATAGAACAGTATTTTTAGTCATCTTTCGGTCGATTGATTTTTTTTTCTTCTTCCTCCAACTATTAAAGTCATACCTTACAGGAAATCAGCACAGAGTGGTGAGACAAATTTTGCCTGAAGAGTAATATAGTGCTTCCTGCCCAGCACCTGATTTTAAATGTGGTTCTTTCACTCTCATGACTCATGATCCCAAGGAAGGTAATGAATGGATGATATTTTTGGGGAGAGATGGCTGGTTGGGGAGAGCACTACTGCTCCAGCAGGAAGTGGCCCATTCTGGACCAGAACCCAGTGGTCTCACCTGGTCTTTCCATCCTCTTTTAGGGACAGCAAGGGACGGTTCCTCTGCTGGGCTTTTCTTGCTTGTGGGGACTCCCTGGGACTGGACTATGATAATGGCCATACTTCATGAACGAAAAGCCACCTGGTTTGCTTCCAGGAGCATTTCTGTGGGTTCCCACTGAATAGAACGCTATGAAAACGCACTGGCAGGAAGAAAAGCTGTTCAGCATGGGCAGTGGTTCTGGATTAAGTTTATTTATAGATTTATAATTTGTGTTTATCTGGATTAATAAATATTTTAGTATGAGGGAAAAAATTAAGGATTCAAAGACAGTGATTTCTTCTGCTAGAATGAAGGCAGTGGCCCAAGATGGCCGGAGACTTCACCCCTAGTGGAGAGGGCTGCTTGAGGCCCGGGACCCTCTGTGCCATAGATAATGCGCTTGACTTGAGTCGGGAAGTACTGCTACTTCACTGTGGAGCCATCTTTAGGCTGAAGATACCTGGAAACACGGTGAACACAAGTCAGCCGGGCCCGCTGGCTAACCAGGGTGGAAATGCTGTGCTTTCCGAACAGCTTCTGCCAGTGACAGGAGAGCAAAGTGGAGACGGGCTTGCTGTGCTCCATCTGTGGAGAAAGGGGTTTGAACAGAGGTCAGAGCTGGAGATTACTGTCTAGAAATTGGTGATCTGTTCTGTGCAGTTTGTCCAGAATGACATTTTACAATCATGAAGGCTTTTCCTGTGAAGGGGTTGGCACTGCTCTGTGGTTCTCCAGTGTTTGCTGTTCCAGTCAGATCTGGGAAAACAAAGAAACAGGCGCTGGGCGAGCCTTGTACCATATTTTTATTTGTGGTAAATTTATTTATTTATTTATCCCTTCTCTCCCCCGCTTCCACTTCGTCCTCCTACCCCCTCCATCCCTCTTTTTTTCCACGGGGGGGGGGATTGACCCCAGGGTGTTGCATTGAACCAGGCCTAAGGCTCTTTTAAAATTAATTTTGAGACAGGGTCTCTCCAAGTTTCCCAGGCTGGCTTCCAATTTATGATCCTCCTGCCTCAGCCTCCGGAGGGGCAGGGATTACAGAGTAGGCCACTGCGCCTAGCCCAGGGTTGGTCCTGCAGCGCGAGTCCTGCCGAAAAGTGACCTCTAGTAACCCGCCTTGTTTTGTCTTGTGCTCGCTTGCAGAACGCCAACATGGGAGGCAAGCTCAGCAAGAAGAAGAAGGGCTACAATGTGAACGACGACAAAGCCAAGGACAAGGACAAGAAGGCCGAGGGCACGGGCGCCGAGGAGGAGGGGACCCCGAAGGAGAGCGTGCCCCCTGCAGCAGCCGATGGCGGCGTGGAGTCCCAGGAACCTGAGAAGCCAGACAAGGACAAGGACAAGGACGCGGAGAAGGACGCCGTGGGCAAGGCCGAGGCCAAGGAGGGCGACTCCGCGGTGGCGCCCAAGGAGGAAGCCCCCAAGGCAGAGCCTGAGAAGAGCAGCGAGGGCGCTGCGGAGGGGCAAGCGGAGCCT
>NW_022900913.1:13106094-13120193 GCF_012274545.1 Fukomys damarensis
AGAGCCAAGAAGAAGGGGAACCCAAAAAGACTGAGGCTCCCGCCGCCCAGGAGACGAAAAGTGACGGGGCCCCGGCTTCAGACTCAAAACCCAGCAGCGCCGAGGCTGCCCCCTCCTCCAAGGAGCCCCCCGCAGCCACGGAAGCGCCCAGTTCCACAACCAAGGTTCCGGCAGAGGAGCCCAAGACCGCCGAGGTCCCCGCAGCCAACTCGGATCAAACCGTAGCAGTGAAAGAGTAACCGGACAGCCTGGGAAAACACCACTGAGAAACAATCTCTCTATCTACCAGTCTCTCTCTCCCTCTGCTCCTCTTCCTCCCGCCCCTCCTCTTCCTCCCTCTCTCCCTCCTCTCTCTCTCTCTTTCTCCTATACTAACTGGTTTCCAATTGGAAGTAAGGATGTGTATTGCCCAAGTGGGGGAATAAAAAGGATGCTGACCCATTGAGGGATGGAGGGAGGGGGTGGGAGAATCCAAATAGTATTTTTGTGGGGAAATATCTAATATACCTTCAGTCACCTTGATCAGGAGCCCTGGCTTTGGAAGATCAGCGTCCCAGCACCGCGTCCCAGGGCGGTGGAGGGCGCTCCACCCTGCCCAGGCGGCTGTGCTGGAGGCCGTCGAAGTCTTTATGAAGGCAGTATTTTCTGTGTTATCCTTTTTAATTTACAGCGTTTCTTATTTTGATATTTTTTTAATGTTGTGGATGAATGCCAACTTTCCGACGGAGCCCACTTAGCCTGTCCACATGTATTTCGATGCCAGCCCTCCATTCCTCCTCTCCAGATATTTTTGGGAGTAAATGAGCATTCTCTCATCGTACTTAGCCTACCTAGATTTCTCATGACAAGTTAATGCATGTCCGTGGTTGGGTGCACCTGTAGTTCTGTTTATTGGTCAGTGGAGATGAAAAAACACAAAGTCTGCGTTCATTGCAGTCACTTTCTCTTCATTGTGTGTCACAGACACCAACACACCACTCATTGGAAAATGGAAAAAAAATAAAACTACAAAAAAATGTACAATGGATGCATTGAAATTATATGTAATTGTATAAATGGTGCAACAGTAATAAAGTAAAACAATTAAAAAAGAAGTAAGAGAGACTCTGGGTTTTCTTTTCCATACCCTTCTTCCCCCATCCAAAGCCTCGGTACATCTGTCCTTAGAGAAGAGAACAGAGTCTGGTCCTCTTCTTCTCCCGAATGTATCTGGGTGGAGGTACAAGGCAGGATCCGCCGATCTTTTGAGCATTATCTTTAGAAAATAATTGCATCGGAGTCAATAAATTGTCTCAGTGAAGAAGCTGAACCAAAACGTTGTGCGTATACATCCTACGAAAGTGTGAGTGGAATTTAATCGAAAAGAGCAACGATTGTGGATACAATCCGTCAAAGGGCAATAGATAGGTTTGGTCTGGAAGGATGGGGAGGAAAGAATAACAGCTCTTCTGGAAACATCATCCAGGTGTGATCTGGGAACCCCGCGGGGCAGTTATTCTACCCAATCCCATCACTTTTATCGGATTCCTGCCCGAGCCAGTGTGGTGGGCCCGGCGAGGGGACAGCAGCCTGGTGAGAGCAGGCATCCTGTGGCCTTAATGGGGACAGGATCACTGTCCTGGCTTTGCAGCGACTAGCTTCTGTGGGTTCTAGTCACCTCCAACTCCTCCAGTCCTTTCTTGCTTTCCCTAGCAGAGCTCAGGAGGTTGTGGTCCCTGAGGCAAACTTGCTTCACCTCTGAGACACAGAGTGGCTTGTGAATGTGCCCAGCCCGTGTACACCATGAGGAGATGGGTGCCTGTCCCTCCTCTCCGTTTCCCCAGTCCCTGCATGGTGACTGCTCAGAATTCGTCCGTGTAACAGATGTGGAGGGGTCTGGAGAACTTGGCTTTTGCAGAAGGACCAGGCGTGCACATCAGTCCTTAAGTGCAAAAAAAAAAGAGAGAAGGAATTGGCACTTGGATCTCCTGGAAGTAATTTGGGTATTTTTCAATCTGATACTGGAAATAAAAGTTTCGAGTGTAACACACTTTTGTAAAAGGGTAGAATCCTCATCACTACAGAGGTTTCACATGCAGAGCAGCGAGGTACCTTTTAGTATTTTAGAGGACGAGTGAATTTGCCTCTCGAATTTGTGAAGGCCTCCGTACAGGGCCTCATTCCCAAAAGGACGTTAAGGGTGCAGCAGATGGAAATGAGCCTGACCCCATTCCTACAGACTGCTTTACACAGGAATAAAAGGAAGGGAAAGATGCCTTTTCCAAGTCTTTCCCGAGCAGCTTCACTTAAGATGTTGCCTGGGGCAACAACTGGGGAAAGAAAAAGGATGAAACGGAGGAGCTTTAGGCAAATATTGTACCCAGGGCTTCAATCCCTGTTCACTTTTGGAACCTAGGATTCTTGTTTCTATAATGAAGTGAACTTGACCTTTTAATACCTGAAAGCACAGCACACAAGAACTGTAAACACATAAACCACCGAGCAACAGTTTTAGGTAAGAAAAACAGCCAGGGGATGTCCAGGTGATCACCAGTGTGTCTGAAAATAAACGAGATCACTTGAGAGAGGCTTGCTGGTGCTGGGAGAAAAAGATTCAGTAAAGGGTGGAAAACATTTCTGTAGTACTAATTTTTATTTGTTAAAAGTTACAATATTTAAATGCTTAAATTTAAATTAAAACAGATACAGTTATTACTCTTAACTGTCACGCAGAAAAATTTGCTTAGTGGAAGTAATGTAAACTCCAACATCTTTTTTTAATTAAGAAGATTAAAAATACATTGGTTATTTGGTGACCAGGAGATTAAAATCAGCCTCCTAGCTTAGCATTTATTACTATAAATTGCCAGTTAGGAATGAAGTAAGAGGATTTTTTTCTTTATACATGAGAGTTATTTGGGTAAGGTACAGAAGAAGTAAAATTGAGCTATACATATTTATTTTTCTCTTTGCTAGCTAGTAATTGTTCAGGCAATTAAGGGGTACAGAAATGTGGCCATTCCGATACTTAAATTGCATTTTTTCCTCAATGAGTTTCTTGGTACATTTTAGGTATACAGTACAGTTATGTTCATCATTGGGATCTTGTACCTTTACATGACAGGTCTTGGTTCTCATTTTTCCCCCTTGTCCCTGCCCTCCCTTCACCCCCTCCTCCCTTCCCTATTTACAAATATTTTATTTCCTTTTCTCATATTTCCCCCCCTTATTTCCTTTCCCCTACTTTTCCCACTTCCCCTACACCTTTAGCCCTTTTCTTCCTATTTCACACTGTCAATTATATCATTAGGATCTTATGTACCATTATAGTTTTTCACACCAGATAAATTGCATTCTTCACCTAACTAAAGTTTGTGATGTTTGATTTTACCATTCCTAAGCAAAACTTCTGAGGATGTAGTCAGACCTTGTGCATTGAGCAGAAAATGCTGCATGCCTGTGGAGATGGGCCCAGCTAGGGAGGGGTCAGGGTCAGGCGCCTGTGTTAATTTTGGATTCAACCAAATTGTTTCCGCCTCTGAAATGATTTGCAGCAGAGGGAGAGCACCGCGGGCTGTGTAGACAGGCAAGTATGGATATCTGGGAACGTGCATGGCTTCCCTAGCTCGGTACATCTGCTCTGTGAAGAACGAAGGTTCCCAGGTGGGACATGCATTGCGTGTGTGTGTGTGTGTGTGTGTGTGTGTGTGTGTGTGTGAGCGCCCGCACATGCTCACGTTACAAGGAGGAAACAAGGCGGAATCCAGTGTGTAGAGGGTTTGTCTCTCTACTCAGAAGGCCCTGTGCTCTCTCTGACACTGCCTTTGCGTGAAGCTGGGCCCACGTATCAGAGAGCTGGGCTGTGCCCTGCGTACTACGGTGGCTCTAGAGATGTCTACCCATCTTCCCCTCGGTCCTGGCCTGTGAGTTGCAGCCACAAGGGCACAAGCCAGGAACATCGCTCCTGGTGCACCCCTGACCCGAGTGGGGCAAGATCAAAGTCCAGTAGGCAGCAAGGATGTGGCTGTAGGGGCTGGGTGAGTCATTAGGTGCCAGCAAAGCCCTGTACTGTGTTACTACTGGAATTTAATTTTTACCAAGTGAAACTTTATGGTATATTGCAACAGGATTTTTCATAGAAACAAAGAACCCAACAAGTTTATAGTCATTGCTGGCCCTTGACACCAATCTTACATGTTTCTTTTACAGATTGGAGACTTCGATGTACAGCAAACGTTAGCCATTTCATTTATGGAGGAAAAAAAAATCTACAAAACTTGCGGTTCCAGTGTTGTCCAACTTTTTGTCTTCGGACTGATGAGCAGTATTAAGCCCCATGCTTTTGATTTCTGTTCCACAGTGGAGTTATTCTGAACTTTAACTGATTTGCACAATATCGAAAATTGGATGCTCAAGGGGCTAGCTTAGAAATAAACCAAGCAGCACTGAACCAATAGCTGTGGGATTTATGACATGAGGTTTTGTGTGCACCCTTAGAAGGCGAAATGTGCTTGAGCTGTAGCTGATACTGTTTTGTTCTAGCAGGTAGTTTGCACTGTATACATTTAATTCAGGGTTGGCTTTTCAGCTAGGACATCAGATTTTTTTATTTTCTACTTTTTTCTTTTTACTCTATCTGCTAATGCAAATGTAAATATAAAAAGGGAAATGTAAGGAGATTTTTCTATGAAGGTACAGCTTTTTTGATTTTTAAAACAAAGTATTCTTTACTATAAGCCTATATCTTTCTGCCTCTTTAATGGCAGAGATTTTACTGGTATATAAAATCTCAAATTTCAGGGTCTTCGATGTCTTAGGATATTTCCCCAAGTTTTTTTTTCAGTTTTCATCTTATAAAGAGGAATTTTTGTGCTGAAGCTTCTCTTCACATACATGTTTAAGGAAATTCTTAGAGAGAATATCTTTTTGAAAAATAACTGTGATCTTCAAAGAAAAATCCAAGTACATTTGCACACATTGAAATAGAAAAAAATCAAATAAAAAATATCTATCTCATATACATTTGGCCTTCCTATTTTCCTAAGGTGTGGACATCTAAGGTGTTCATTTTACTTTCTTTGAGGATAATCTTAGATGTCCAAGAAAATTTATTTTTAATATTCATATGTAGAAATGTCAACTGACAAAAAGATGAGAGGAGAGAAATGGATTTGGAATCAATTCCGGAACAGTCATAGTTGCTTTCTTTACATGTTTTTTGCTTATTTTGTCCAGAATTAAGAGACTAAGAGTAAATAGTTCTCAATAAACATTCCGTTGTGGGAGAATTCCCATCTTACATATAATTTTTATACGTACTAAACTAATCCTTAAAGAGTTTCAGATAATAAAGCCAGACGTTGTTAATCTAAAGCTGGTTAATCTAAACCTGGACTCCCGGGTGTAGAAATATATACTAAAATTTAAAAGAAATTTGATTCTCTAAAATTTACATAGTTATCACGATAAATTAAAAATCTTAAAGACCAACTGTTGAAGTCTAGAAAGGAATGATCAGTATCGGCATTTCCATTGCCTTTTGGGTTTTCAAGCTATGGATTTATTCAAGCAGAAAATGTGTGTGTACAGGTGCTCAAGCCTGTTGGCTGTCAGTGGAATGCTAAATCCTTGATGTCAGTGGGATTGTAGCATCTGGAAACCACACAGCTGAAAGGCAGGTATAATGCTCTTACTCAAAGAAGAAAAGGCATCTGTTTTACCCTGAGGAAGATACAAAGTTCGCTTGGAACTCACTTTTGTTAACAGAGAGGACCTCCAACAAAAGAAAAAAAAGTCCCCTAACCTTTCCTCTAAAAAGAAAGCAGTCCTCTTAGTGAAAGAGAAAGGCTAGGTGTCAGCGCTTTGCTGACAGAAATGGTCCAGTTTTGAGTTTTGCCAACAAAAGGGGATGATGTGCCTCATTACAAAGGCCTTTGGCCCAGGTTTGAGGAATTTGACAGGTGAGCTCCATTAAAAGAAATGACCCTAGAGTCCTGTGGCAGCAGTGAAGAAATTTCTGTCCCCCTCTGCTCGCACAGACAGCCAGGAATAGCGCTCACACTCAGGCGGAACCACCCACTGCAGCGGCTGAGTCTGACTAGTATGCAAATTACCCAGCAGTGGGTTTGCTTTTTTTTTTCTTTAATTTTTTTTAAAGCTGAGAATAATAGAGACTGTATTTTGCTTGCTATCTATTCATTGCCCTTTCTTTCAGACAGGAAATTTCAGGAGCTGAAACGGCCTGGGTGTTCAGAGCAAATACTACCATTTTGAAGTAAAACACACACACACACACACACACACACACACACACACACCCAAGTCAGAAGTGACACAGAAGTCAAACTACTAGAGTATATGTCAAAAAAGAGTTGCTTACATTTCTGATCCCAGCAGCACTTTTTAAAATCAGCTTTTTGTTTTTTATTTATTTCTTCTCTTGCATATTCGTGTTTCTCTACATGTTATCTTTCCCATCAAGGGCCCTTCTTCTGATTTTTCGTTTTGCTCTACTAATTATTTTCCATTCTTCCTGCCTACCCCAACTCCTGCCTGAGGGAAATGTTTACATTTGGACAGAACTTCAAACGTTATAAGCACCGTAAATGTATAGTTTTTTTTTTTTTTTTTTTTTTTTTTTTTTTTTTTTGATACTGGGGATTGAACTCGGAACCTTGTACTTGTAAAGCAGGTAGCGGAACCACTGGGCTAAATCCCCAGCCCAAATGTATAATTTTAAATACCTCTTAAGCATACTGCTTCTTTTGACTTTGCATGGAAAGAGGACAAGTTCAGATCTTAGGTAATATACGGTAGCCTTTGATATAGTGTGTTTATTCAAAGAGAGTCTTGAAGGTTCTACAAGGAGCTCTGTTTCAGGGGGCTGGGCAGTGGTTTCTCATCCAATCTGGCTACACAAGAATTTTCTTGGATGCTAAAAGAGATTCCAGCCCCCAGGATGTGATCCCAATTCAGTAATCCTTCTGGAAGGGAGAGGTAAGGGTGAGGTGTCCTGAATTCCCTTTGGGGATCAGCCTGCATAGTCTGAATTTCCCAAGACTAGAAATCAAAGAGACTCGTGTTAGAATAATGATTTGGTAGGTTGGTCTATGATGGTAGACCTCATAGGGGGAAAAAATAGAATAATAACCACAGAATTGTTGGAAGTATTTTCCATAAGACCAGGAAGTAACTGGCCCATGGGTTCCATGCCTGCTGATGCAATCAACTTGAGATTGGAAATATTAAAAAAAAATCCATCTGTACTGAACATGGACAGATTTTTTCTCATCCCTAGTCCCTAAACAAAGTAGTATGACAACTATTTACATAGCTATTACATTGTACTAGATTTTATCAGTAATGTAAAAGATGACTTAAAGTATAGTATAAACAGGCTACAATGCAAATGCTATGCTATTTTATAAGAGATTTCAGTAACCATGGATTTTTGCATTTGTTGGGATCCTGGAGCCATACACTAGACTCAGCACACCTATTCCAAAGGAGGCTTCAGTTCCTCAAAAAAGCTGTGGTCCTGTTCCTTCAATTGTTAATGCAAGTGTAATTGAAAAGATTCCTTAAAGTTTCCTTGAAAATACAGTGATGAAGACCATGGAATTTAAATCCAAAGTGCCCTATAAAGTACAGCCTAATTTGTAGGGAGAAAATATATAACTATGCCATTTATAGAAAACATTCTTTTTAGGAGAAGTCAAAGGCCAAGATGGTTTTCCTGAGGATATTCCAATTAGATTATAGAGATAACTAAGATGTAAATCAAGGCAAGAGAACAACTTAGTTTAGCATGTGGGAAGTGCAGGGCTTGGAATCCTGCCTTCATTATGTAGTTAGCTCTGTGACCTGGGAAAAGATTTTAATTTATCAGGATCTCAGTGTGAGAACTGACTGATGGAGAGGATAGGATGTTGTGTTTACCACACTGTTTAGTGCCTTAGCACTCATTAAATGGACTCACCACTGTGACATGCGTTTCCTTCTGGAATAAGTGAACAGGCAGCGCTGAGGTAATTTCATTTTTTACCTTAACATGATTTTTATGAGCAATTTCACTTAAAAGCAAAAAATACAACTTTGTAGATTAACTTAAGCACGGTTATTATTCATTCTTTATGCATGACATTTTCATATGTGTCAGGTCTCCTAGCACCTTCGACATTGCCTCATTCACTCATTCATTTGTCAAATATTTATTCAGCAGCTATTCTCTGCCAGTCTCTGTATAGCTACAATGGCAGGAATATAATAAGTATAAAAATAGAACCTAAACCTGAACCTAACCCTAGCCCTTAACACAAGGCTTCAAAGTACACTTCACCTCTCATCTCATGACTCACAGTCACCTCCAAGATGACATGTCCAGAGTGAGCTTCTGATCCCCAAATCTGCTCCTTCAGTCTTCTGTTTAAATGATGGCAACTACATCCTTCAGATACTCAACCCTTTCACCTATTCCTCTCATCTCCTTTTCTGGGCTGGAGGGCCCATTCGCTCTATACATCCACTGGAATCAGGATACAAGCACTCTTGCACCTGGTTGTGGCCACCAGGAACCTCTCAGAGTCCTGATTACCCAGGAGCCTGCTTTCCAACTTCTCTGCTCCAACCTCAGCTACTGATATTCTTCTCAACAGAGCAGCTTCAATTACCTGGTTTAAACCTAAGTGAGATCGTGTTGCTCCTCTGCTCAAACCTTCAGCTGGCTCCCTGCATAACTCAGAAAGCTAAGGTTTTCACTAGGTCAGACCTTGCAGAGGGAACCACGGTCCCAGGTAATACAGACAGCTGGCTATGAAGTTCTTAAGGACTTAGTTAAACACTTCTGTGAATTTCAAGATGGTGAACACAGAACACTAGACTAAGCCCTGGAGTCTTCTGAATGTGGGGTTGGGTATGACTATCTAGGTCACATGTCCTGGACGCTGGTCCTGGCTATGGCTTCTCCACAGTGCCTTCCTGCGACCCTTACCTCCACTATCTGATGTCATCTTCTTTCTTCCACTCTGCCACCCAGCTGGCCATTCCTTGGACATGAAGTTCTCAGGAATCTTGTTGCCTTTAGGTCTTCATAGTTGCTAGTTCCTCTGCCTGGAGCATTTCCAAACTCCCCCACTTCCTTCATGACTTAGTTTAAGTGTCACATTCACGTGAGGTCATCGTTCCTGACTATCCTATTTTAAACTGCCATCCACTATACAATCTCTTCTCTCTTACAAAGATGATTGAAAACATAGTGATTGTTTAAATGTTTTAAAAGTATTATAGGAAAATACACATTGCCACTCCCTCTCACTTCAAACACACTAAAGTCATCATTTTTTCCACTTCCTGAAACTGATGTGAAAGTCCTCTTTTATTAGTATTTTACAAGATGTGATAAAAAAATATGGTGAATGCTGCTGCTGCATGCTATTCAAAATGCAAAGGCAGGCTTGTAAAAATGATTAAGTTGTTTCCTTATGTGCCTTATTCACTGGACCTGGCACCATGCAACTTTTGGCCCTTCTTCAAAGTCAAAGTGACCAAAAAAGGTAAATGGTTTGAATCAGCTCAGGACATTGTGGTAACCATAACAACAGCAACAACAAAAACAAAACACTCATGAAAGAGGACTTCCAGAACTGCTTCAGAATGTGGCAAGAGCAATGGGTTAAATGCATGGAGAGAAAGAGTTATTTTGAGAGGGATTAATAGTGATCTGTCTTTTACTATACTACTTCTTAAAAAATTTAAATATTCACTGTATTTTGTGAATTCAGTGAATATATACATTGCTTCCCTTTTCCATGTCCATTTCCTAATTATTTCCTTTTTACTCCTAATCATCAAGGTATGGCATCTTTCTTAAATATTTTGTTTGTTCTATGTCTCAATAAGCTCTATAGACAGTTTTTAGTTTTTGTTTGTTTATTTGTCTTGTTCAGTGTTGTGTGTAAGTGCCTGGAATAGTGTAGTCAATACATCTTAATTGAAAGAATGAAAATATCAATAGTGGAAGATTCAAAATTAAACAATCAGATGAAAAAATCTGCAATTAAGTCTGCACTATGTTCATTGAAAGAAAGTAATTCTGTTCCACAAAAGACCATAGCTCTGACCAGACTAGGTTGAGGAAAGGGGAAAGTGTTCTGGCAGAGTGAATAGTAGCAACAAGCGGACTGTGTGCTGAGGAAACAAGGCTTGAGGAGGTGAGAAAAGGCCAGAGGAGTGGGAATTCACAGAGAAGGACAAGAAGCAGGAAAACGAGTTTGGAGTGGTCCCTGGGTTTGTCCGAGCAGACTTCACAGGCTGTGCTGAACGTGTTTGTCTTCATTCTGAGGATGATTGGAAATCACGTGGGAGCTATTGACCGAGGGACACATGGAAAGGAAAGAAAAGATCATTCTAGGTTCAGAGTAGAGAACACTTGGGGGTGTGAGGTAAATTCATGGAGACTGCAACTCTTAGGCTGATAGTTGAGGGCTACTTGAATACTATGGAGAAAACCCAGCAGGTGGAGTTGCAGTTTATATGATAAAAACACAAGTATTGGCTCTTCAAGGTTCTCCATGGCTGCTAGAATCCTGAGCTCAGAGAGCAGATGGCCCTTGGAAAAGAAGTGAGATTCTTCTTTGAATATAACAGAAAAGGGGTGGGAGAGGGGCTGACAGGGTGACGTTGCATGTTTGGGAAGGGCTTGAACTTCCTGTGTGAAGCGTGAGGCAAAATCATTTTGCACCACAGCCATGGTGCTGGTAGCTAGTGAGTGGCTGAGGATGGAGAAAAAGACTTGAACGGTGACCTGTAAGGTATGGTAGGGTGGTGACACATTGGAGCGGCCAGGCAGGAGCAAGGTGACACCACCCTCACACTTCATCTGCCCCAGCATCCGTTGTCATTTGGGTGCAGACACATAAGAGCAGAATAAGGAGGCTCCAGGGTTGGGACATTTTTAGCTATGTGTGACAGAAACCCAGAAGGGCAAGATAACTTAGGGAATTGGCAATAACATATGGTGCCGTGTGTATGGAGTTTTATGGTGTTGTATGGTGACCATGGAATGGCAAAAGGATAAACAGAGAAGTGGAGGATGGAGAGACATAGGCTGGAGAGGTGAAGAGGCCAACAGTTAAGGGTCCTGGTGAGCTGAGCCATAGTCATGGCAGAGGTATCAAGTAAAACTTGATGGTGGAATAGAACAGGGCACTGGGATTGGAAGTTTTTGGAGGTGGGGAAGGGGTAGATGGTGACAGTTTCTCTGATGACTGAGGAAAACAGTGGCCAAGGTAGTGTGCATGTAGTAAGTGAGAAAGGGGAAGTCAAGATGATGAAGCCAGGACATGGGAAAAATTGTCCAGGTGGGAGGCATTGCCACCTAGGATGCTGGCAAGCAAGACTTGAAGAAAGAAAGATGTGATCAGGGGTGTGCAATGGTGATGGTGGGAAGAGGATGATGGTCTCCCAAAGGAAAGGGCAGAGGCCTCAAATTAGCATCTTGCAAGTGGATGCTAAGGAAATGATATCCTCAGGAACATCAGCTAAGGCAAGGAGGTGAAAGGGGTGCTCACACAGATTCATACTGATGAAAAACTTCATACCAACTATAGTTGTACCTTGATTCACAAACCTAATTCTTTCCACGACTGTGGTCACAAACAGAATTGGATGAGAACCAAATCAAATTTCCCCATAAATTCTACATTGCATCTAACCATTGGATTTGATTTGGTTTTTAGTCCAATGTGGTTAGTGATCAGAATGGTGGAAAGCATTAAGTTTGTGGACTGAGATAGCACTGTATAAGATACTTCAACTCTCAAATGCAAGAGGATGAGGTAATGCTGTTGAATAAGTCATGGTTTTATTGCCTGGAGTCTAAAGAGACTTTAGATTTGAATCTTGGTTCGCTTTTTATATTTTAGACTGTGGCTTTATGATGTTCCTTGAGTTAGTCTTGAGTTTATGGAAGAGTTAGAGAGAGTCCTGTGTGGTTTTTGAGGGCCGAGGAAGGTCAAGATTATAGAGTAATACCCTGAAAACCAGTGGGCCCCAATATGGGGCACTCTCCCTGAGAACTAGAAAATCAAACGCAGAAGTTGGAAGCACACCTGGGCACACAGTCAGTAGACAGGGTCAGAGAGCAGAGATCTTTTTGATTTACAACGCATAACACCTGGTTATATGTGCACTGAATTTGGATGCTCAGCACTTCCAACTTCTCCTCAGCACAGAGTCTGCCTTGAAATGTCTCCCAAGTGCTCCAGAACTTTTCCTGAACATGTATCTGTCCTTCTGGTGCTCCTACCATTCCTTGCCACGGTTGTGTTACCCATGATACATTTGCTGGATAAGGACGTTTGCACTTCTTTGAGGTGGCAGAGGCAGAGGAAAGAGACAGGGACTCTATGTGCTTTCATCAATGAGTATCTGTATTTAGGATAACTAAGGATAACTATGATAGATCATCTTTTGCATAAGAAGGGAATATAATTTTCCAAAGTCTCTCACTATTATTAAGTACATTGAAAAGGGAAATGGAATGGTATATACCTTAAAGTATTTTTCAAATTTAAAATACACATCAATCACCTGCAGCTCTTATTAGCTTGTAGATTCTGACTCAGTTAGGTGTAGATTGGGAGACCCTATAATTACAAAAACCTTCTAAGAGGTGTTCGTGTTGCTGGGCCTTGCTCCACACGTGAGTAACAAGGTCTTAGGGGACCTTGAAAATTAGTATTAGTCTGTACAAATGTATGTTATTTATTCCTGAAAATGCAGGGTTCCCAAGATTTCTGCAGAAGCTGCCACAGCTTCTGCAGTTTCTCTGAGTTTCACCTGTTCTGTCAGATGACTCTGGTATTGTTATTCCATTTTAGGTAGCCTAACACTGGGACTGCTTTCCTGAACTGGTCAAAGTTTGTCAAATATTTTGAATATTATTTTTTGCTGCCAGGTTTGGTTCTATCCTTGATCTGGAAGAAGTCAGGGTGTTTAAGATCCCCACCTCTTGGAGTGGGAGTATCTCTGGGTCCACCTCCTTCTTTACTCCCCTGGATTATTGCAAGGGGAAAGGAGAGTACTGGGCAAAAATATTCTTGGATACCACATGCTAAGCATGCTTTCTGACTTAATCACCTCCTGTATGTTCTTGTATTAATGTCTAACTTATTTCTGCGCACATATTTGCTTTCAACACCGCAAGACTTCCCAAAAGTCTGAATTCCAGAGTAAGAAAGATGCTACCAAATTACTACCTTGAGGAATTATGCTTTTGTTCTTCCTAAATTATATTCACTGTTTTTAATGGTATAATTTAAAACAAAAGGCTATTATTCATGCTGCAGATATGGCTAGAGTTCCTTGCCCTGTTTGTTTAGCTAATCAGACTCGTGAAAGGGCAGCATTCCTAGAGGAGTACTAATATGGTTTGGGAGGAGCTATGATTTACAGATAATGAGTTAACTAACATAAGGGTGTGTTTAGCTTGTTCATATTTACTTGAATAGCAAAAGGAAAAAGGAATGAAACTGGACTGGGATGTTGCAGATTCAGACATGGATTCAGAATGTCTTTAAGTTTGTACATGGATGAACAAGTGACAGGAAAGAGCATATCTGTATATGAATGGTTGCACGTGTGTGTGTATGTGTGTGCGCGTGCACGCACTCATGAGTTATTGGGAAAAAATGAACTCACGGAAGGAGTGAGAAGTTAACATCAATCTCAGCCAGGATCCTGGAGCGTTGACTGATACCAGTGCAATACAGGAAGAGTGATGTCACAGCTGTCACTCTGTACTGTCCCGTGCAGCAGGCAGGGTCTATGAAGTGTTCTTTTACCTTAGTGGTAATTTGTGGAAGAATGAGTTTATACTCCTCCCAGAAATTCAGAGTAGAACTCAGGATGGAAGTAGGGTTAGAACTTCCAAACTTTTCACATTATTTTTCTAGCCTTTAAGGAAAATATTTTCGTTATCTGGGACGCCTTATAAATTGGGAGCATATCCTTTGCAAGTAGATATTCAGAGTTAAAATAAAAAAATAGGTATAAAATGTATATCTTATATATATATATATGTATATATGTATCTTATATATATTTTGGTAGCCACCCATGCA
>NW_022900913.1:13120318-13136678 GCF_012274545.1 Fukomys damarensis
CTTTAAGGAAAATATTTTCGTTATCTGGGACGCCTTATAAATTGGGAGCATATCCTTTGCAAGTAGATATTCAGAGTTAAAATAAAAAAATAGGTATAAAATGTATATCTTATATATATATATATGTATATATGTATCTTATATATATTTTGGTAGCCACACCCATGCATATTTCCAACAGTAAAAGTTTGTTTTTTGTTCTATAGAAATTTATCTTTACATCAGTGGTGAAATAGAACTGTTTTGTGAAGACCAAATAGTATTTTTCACAGGCGCATTACAATCATAACATCCCTTTTTAACCGGGGACAGGAGGTGAGGATAGAGATCAGGCTTAGAAATTCCTAAGTTGTGACCCAGAAATAAGCAAAAGAAAACGACAGAAATTTAAGAAAACTCCTGTTACAGAGGTTAGGCAATGCTCTTTAAGACTTCTCAGTCCCTTGCATAGACAGTTGTCTGTAGAAGGGAGACTTGGTAAGAAAGTTGAAAAATTGATTATGTGGTACAGCTGTCTGTCCTCACTTATTTGGAACATTTCCAGACCTAGTGGGTATCTGAAGTCATGGAAAGTTTGATTTATAACTCAGGCACAGTAAGAGATATAACAATGACAAATAGTGGAATGGAATAGTTATGACAATATACTGTAAGAAAATGGCTAGCATCACATTCTTGTGCTTCAGAGCCATTATTAAGTAAAAGAAGGGTTACTTAAACACAAGCACTGAGCTATCACAGCAATTGATAAAATAACCAAAATGGCTACTAAGTGACTAACAGGTGGTTAGTGTATACAGGGTGGATACACTAGACAAAGAGATAATCCCTTCTGTATGGGCAAGGATTCTCTAGAGGAACAGAATCAATAATTAGTATATTCATATATTATAATTATGCAAGGGATTTATTAGCTAGGTTTACAGAATCAGAGGCAAGATGGCCCGTGATGGCCATTTGCATGCTAGGTAGCGAGAGACTAGCTGCCTAGTCCTCATGGGGGTTGGTACACGTGCACACACATCGTAATTCATTTTACATCCTTCCTCCCTACTCCCACCTCCTCCTCTTCATCTCTCAGTGCCCTTCCCTTTTGCAGAAGAGCTATCTCCCTGTTTCACATTGTCTTTTATTTTGCTCTGTAATTTCTACTTTGAGTTTCTCCCCCAAGAGAAATCATGGGGCATTTAAGCAGACTGGAGCTTTCACATTCAGCCTTTCTTCTCCTTTGCCTTTTGGGCCTTTTAAGCTACAAGCCCATGAAATGATACCACCGCCACAGTCTGGCTGGCCTCCTCCTCTCAGTTTGCTGGCCCACCTGCCCATCATCTCTGGAGACAACAGAAAAGGTGCTTTTTCTAGTAGCGTAGGTATTTCTTAATCCAATCACGCTGACATATTCTAGTTAAGGGTCGCACCATCCCAGTCAGGATGGAGTAGGGTAGTGGGAGATTTTGTCATTCTACTCAGAACAACATACAAGTCAAAGCTTCTGAATTGTTTACTTCTATAATTTTCCATTGAATATTTTCAGACTGCACTTAACCTCAGGTAACTTAAACCACAGAAAGCAAAGCCACAGGGAAGTGGGGACCACACCCATGGTTGTCTGTGGAGAGAGGAGAGCAGTGGCAAGAGCAGCCACATTTCAGGGTCTCCTGAATGCGTTCTGGCCTTGTGGTGAAGTCAACATCTGAGATGCAGAAAGGAGACCGTGTCACAAAGAGAAGGCTGCTTCATGCTTAGTGTCATTCACGGGTCAGTTTCCTGCCATTTCACCCGCCTGACACTCATTGCTCTTGTGGGTGATCCTGTCCTCCTTTGATCTTTTTGTCTTCAGTTAAGGGGCAAAGCCCTGAGCAGACCTGACACTAGACAGGACATTCCGGTGCCATGCAGATCGGAGCACCATTTTGCTTTAAGCAGGGAAGACACAGAACCAGCTTGTGTGATTTTGCCACCATCCCCGGCTCACCTCCAGGAACTTGCTGCTCCTCCATTCCTCCCCTTCCTGGACTGCTCCACTGCTTCATCCTGTAACCCAGGGGTTGCACCTCAGGTGTCCGCTGGGGCCAGGTAAGTGGCAGCGTGTTCTGGATGGGCTGCCACTGAGCCCCACCAATGGTGGCTGTGAGGAAATGTGGGCCTAGAGTTGTCAGGCATTTTTCTCATCTGGTTTGGATTTCTTCGTGAAATTTCTGAATTCTTATTCATCCGTTAATATAATACTTAAAAATATGTAAGTCAAACAAAACACTTGGTAGGACAAGCTTGGTTTGCAGAACTGAATCTGTTGCCTCAGCCTTATCCATCTGTGAAATCTGCTCCATCTCTTTGCCCCTGATTCTGGAGGACACTCACATCTGTCTTAGGGACAAAGATGCATTAAGACAGAACTTCAAGATATATTGCAATAATAGTTTTGTGTAATAGCATATATTATATATAAATAATGGCATATTATAATGACTTAACCCTGGAAAGCAATACATTTCTCTAAAAGATAACATATATATTGCACAAGGTCCCGAGTTCAATCCCTGGAACCTAAAAAAAAAAAAAAGAAGATGATTAAAGGAAGGAAAGCTTATATCATTTATTCTTAAAAACTCAGATTCATGGGCTGGGGATTTAGCTCGTGGTTTTTCCACCTGCTTGGCAAGTACAAGGGCTGGAGTTCGATCCCTGGTACCAAAACCAAAATAAAGCAAAACAAAAAAACTCCTCAAATTCATAACAAAATAAAGTAAGGCTGGTTCATATTCTTTAGTGGCTGTAAATCTCTAAGCTATTAATATGGAGCCTGGGGTGGATTTAGGATGGTAGGAATAGAATGCTGATTAGGGAAAATGTAATTATGGTCAGGTCTTCAGCAGAACAAGCACGCATTTTAATCAAATCATTGAAGTAGGAAGTCAGAATGGAATGCATCCGTCACGAAAAATATTTTATAGCCCTTTGTGTTTGTTTTATCAACAACTTGTTTTAAATTATGTATTCATTTTTATTTTTCTTTCATCCGTGGTACATAATGTTTACATTTCTCGTGAGGAGTCGGTGCATGTACACAACACATCTTCATGCCCTTTTCACCCCCTTTCCCTCCTCCCTCTTCTGTGCATCATTTGACCCCCTTCATGAGAAAGACCTAACTCCCTCCTTTCTGTCATCTGTCTTTTGTTTTTCTCTTTATTTATACTTTGGGTTTGTCCTTTAGGGTTCTGTGTCTGGTTTCTTTCACCCCACACTGTTCATGTGTATCATGCACCGCATGGTGCAGTGTGTGCAGAGTTTCCATTAGTAATCCTGAGTTCTTCATTCCTGCATGAATGCCTTGGCAAAGAAAGGTTTTGGCTTCCATAAACATGGAACGAATCGCATAGTCTTCTTGCCACTAATCAGTTCCTTTTATTGCTGATGTATGCCCCGAGAATCCCAAGTTTAGCTTTGGGTAATAAGATTCTCAGGAGAATATCATTTTGGAGTCTCTTATCAGCTTTTAGTTGGCATTGTGGCCAGTGTAAGTAAACCATGCATTCTTGCAGTGGACAAAGGAGCCCCAAACATCTCATTCCCAGATGTCAACCTCCAGTGTCCCTGAGATCGTCACACACTCTGGGACCCCAACGATTCTTTCCACCTCTGTGAACCACACTCCTTGGCACCTGGCCCTGGTCATTCCTAGGGAGCCCTTGCTCACCACTGACCTACTTCCATGACTTCTCCCTGGCCTCTTCTCATTCCCAGATATTCCCTTATGGAGTCTTGCAGCTCTGGTATTTCAAAGAGCTCACCATGGCTCTCAGGAAGATTTGCTAAGCTCCCATCTGGGAAGTGGACTGGCAGCCTGAGCCACCCACGGCCTTGAGATCACCATTGGGGTGGCCACTCTGTAGGATGGACTGAGACCCATGCTCTTGCTCCTGTTTCACGGTTTCTGCTGAAGCCTGCTGTCCGCCTGTTTTTCTCAGCTCAGTCTTGTAACCTTGGACTGTCTGCAGCCTGGTCTTCTTGCTGTGGAGTCCTCTCTTCTTGATACGTACCTCCCCAGAGTGAGCTGCTCTCTGAAGGACTGTACACTTTTGGAGGTCTTCCTACATGGAAGTTCTCCTGGAGACAGCTCAGATGCTTGCAGAGAGCTGCTCCAGGAACAATATCGAGCAATTTTCGTAGCCCAAAGCCTCACTGGGCCAGAGAGTGGGTAGAAGAGCTGCTGAGGATTTCAGCAAGGCATTGTGCAGGCAAAACCTCTTTTCCCTGGTGGAGTAGCTTTCTCCCTTGGAAATCTTGGGTGGATATGGGGTAGGCTGTTCTTCATCACACTTATTTTATACTTAATATCTTGTGGAGATTGCACCACATCAGGGCATATCAAACTGTCATGTACTTTTAGGGGCCAACTGTTAAAATTTCTTTAAGCAAGCTTTTGCTGAAGAGCTTCCCAATGTTTTGATCGTTAATCCTGCTATAGTGAATGTTCCGGTGTACATGCCGCTTCATCTGTGTGTCAGTCAGTCTTAAATGAATACAGGAAAATGCTGTAGTATCTGTGGTGGAAAGACCACAGGACCAGGAATTAGGAGACATGGGGTCAAGTCTCAGCTCTACTCTTTGGTGAGATTTGGAGTCAACAAACTTTCTTTTCTTTTTTGGTTTTTTGAGACAGGTTCTTACTATGTATGAGACTGACTATCTGTGGTGGAAAGACCACAGGACCAGGAATTAGGAGACATGGGGTCAAGTCTCAGCTCTACTCTTTGGTGAGATTTGGAGTCAACAAACTTTCTTTTCTTTTTTGGTTTTTTGAGACAGGTTCTTACTATGTAGTTGAGACTGACCTGGAACTCACTGTGTAGCCCAGGCTGGTCTCTAACTCACAGCGATCCACCTGCCTCAGCCTCTTGAGTGCTGGGATTACAGGTGTGTGCCACCACACCCGGCTCCCTCAACAACCTTTCTGAAGCCCAATTTCCTCACTAGTCACATGGGAAGGATCCCATGCCTGGCCTTACTTATTAGGGTTCTACGAGTCATAGATATAATGATCTATGAAGATCACTTCTTTCTTCTCTGCTTCTGTCCCTTTCTTACTTTCTTTTTTCTTCCTGCCTTTATTCCCCCCTCCCCATACACCTACAGTGTTCTGTTATGTACTGTGCCTTTTGGAAAATTTAACTACTCATCTTCCAGAAACATGCCATGCCAGAGAAGCTGTCCTGCTTCTTCTTCCCCTGCCACGGTATGGGTCTATGTTCTTTCTCTGTGCCCCCTTATCCATTCTCAGTAGGTTCAGAGGGACAGGGCGGTCTTTGCATCTGTCCAATCCACTAATCCTGAGAATGGTTAAGGATGGATTGGTTTTTGGATGCATTTCTGTGTAGAACCTCCTTTGTCTGTGAATTCTTAACCATAGAGTGATAAATTCCTCTGAGACCTTCTTGTGCACATTGGATTATGTGCTTATTTTTATATCAAGAGAATAAGTTGGAATTCCAATGAGAAAGCTCAACTCCATTGAAAACCACTAGGACATAATAACTCAGATTTTTTCATATCATGGCTATAGGCCTTGGGAAAGGATTCTGGTTTTTTAAAACCACATGGACCAAAATCTACCTGTCCTTGTCCATTACACTTATACTGGTTGCTGCCGGGGATTTAGCTCAGCGGTTCAGTGGCCTGACTTGCAAGCGCAAGGACCCGAGTTCATTCCCTGGTACCCCCGCCAAAAAAAAAACAAACCAAAAAACAAAAAAGCAACTACACTTATACTGGTTGGAAAAGAGTGCCGTCAGCAAAGGATTTGAGACTTCAGTTTCTCTTTCAAAAACATCTCATTCTGGAGATAATTACCTGTTGGGATGCCCCATCTCATCTTATTCATTTATTTCAGGATTAATCCCTGGAAGATGATCCAATTTAACAACAACAGAGCAGTTCTAGAAATTCTTACAGGATTAGGGTTTATGCTAGCTGGTGCAGTTATGTGAATGATAAATTAATAGCTTCTTCCTTGAAGCAATTTATTGTTCAGTGGAAAAGAGGCAGTGGAGAAGATTACAAATAAATGAAAAGAACTTCTTAAAAGTGGTTCTTTTTCTGGAGCAATCTAATACTTGCAAGTTAAGGATTAATTCACTGTTAGCCTTGGAGATGCTGGAAACTATTTATGCCTTGAGTTTTCATGCTCTAGGAAGGGGAATTTATTGGCCCTGTTTGCTTAGCAACTAAAAGGAATTGAGCACCTGCTCCTTCCTATGTTTGTTTAGCATCACAGCATTGAAGACCAGGAACCAGAGATGCAAATGGCCATTCTCAAAGACCTTTCCTCTGTCAGGTGGGAATCACAGCATCACAGACTCTGTGTATCACAAACCACCTGTTTTTGCGCATGGTATAGCTGAGTTAAGTCAACAAGGCCAACAAAGTTGGGAAATATTGTTCTTTTAGAATAATGTTGCATATAATGATATTTGTTTTGCTTGGCGTTTAACCTCAGCTATGAAGCTGACTCAGCTGAGTCATTCAGCTCTGAGATACCGAAGGCTGCTTGTTGCTGTGCTACTGTTTTCAACATTTAGGGAGAGAATTTTCAGAAAGAGTCCGTCTTTCTGTAAAACAATTAGCTGAAAAGATGAAGCTATACGGGGACCAGAAATGCAGCTTGAGTTAGTTTCTGTGAGTAGGGGAGTCTAAGAGCAAATAGGCTATCATAAAAGAAATGTTTTGCTTGTTCGAGGAGGAGAACACATCTTTCTTAAAACTGTCACTTCTGTGAGGGTGTAAAAATAGCATTTGTAGGAATGACAAATTGCAGTTATTCCAGTTACCACAATTCTCTCACCAACTGGATAAATATATTCTGATAAATGATATAAAGTGAAGTAATAAATGAAGGGACCCTTAGCGAAACAATTTTAAGATTTAAAATTATTTATGATATTTTCATAGTAATTAATAATACAATAATTTAAAAATACATTTTAATATAGATGTGACAAATCAAACATGGTCATAATTACGTAGTGACTTGTATGACTCATAACTGTCTGAAATGATGAGGATTAGGTAAATATAAATACAGGGTAAGTCCTGCAGGAAAAATGACCTCCACATATTTGGAAAGTAGAATAATGTTAGAAGTATTCTTTGGGAGGCTACAAACCAAATCATAGCAAAACTCAGAATATCTCAAAGTCCCCTAAACATTGAGCTCAGATACTTTCCCCAGATCTGAACATTTCAAACGATCACCAAATAACTCTAGGAACAGATATGTGGTTCTAGATAAAAATGGAATTTTTATTGTCACAATTCCTTTAAATGATGTTGACTTTGGGTGGCAAACAAGATGGTATCAGAGCTGCCCTGCCTGATATTGCTTCTGACAATGATGTCAGTAGTTGTATGTTCAATAAATAAATTAGAGATTCCTTTAATGCCAAGTTACACAATCAGAAACACAACAATCTCTTTCTATTTGTATTTTACAACAGGGTTTGTGTGACTTTAGGGAAAACCCAGAGCAAGTCCACTGGTAATCCAGGACCTAACCATTGTTTTGTTGTGGGGCAAGACAAATGTTACTAATGCTGAAGGAAACTTCGGCCAATTTCCAAACCACTAGCAGGCATATGCAATGGATGTATTCTGGGAGACCTTGGAAAACTTGATTCTCCACAAGGCTGTCGTCCCCATTCACTTCTGAATTCCAAAGTAGAACAATTCTCTCTGAACTTGGCTATTTAGTCATGCATTAGTTACTATCACTGATAATAATAGCTATCATATATTGAAGTCTTCTTATGTACCCAGCATGCATTTAGGGACTTAAGTATATTTGCTGTTTTTAATCCCTGCTGGGTCATTTTAAACACTTTTAAGGATTTTAAATATAACTTATAAACAGAAATGGATTAAGAAGGGTAACTAAAAAGAGCAAACTTGAAAAGAAATATTCAAATATTTGAACACAAAATTTCAGAGGGCTGTTATTCACCATAACCAAAAAGTAGAAACATGTCAATGTTCATTAGTGGGTGAACTGATGGCAAAACGTAGTAGATCCATACAATGGACTGTGTATCATTTAGCCATAAAAGGAAGGAAATCCTGATACCTGATACCTGCTGCAATGTGAATGAACTTTCAAGACATTATGTTAAGTCAAAAACTGGAGGATCTCATTTTGTATAATTCCATTTATGTGAAATATCCACGACAAACCAATCCATAGGAACAAAGCAAGTTGGTGGTGGCCATGGCTGGGAGGAGAGAGGGATGTGGGTGAATCTTAATGGGCATGGGGTTTTCTTCTGGAGTGAGGAAAATGGAACTAGAGACCACACAATATTGTGAATGTGCCAAACACCCACTGAGATGTATACTTCCAGGTATACAGTTCTATCTGAATTCCATAGGATGTGTGAGTTTCACTGGGATAATAACAAAGAAAAACCTAGAATAGGACTAAACAAGCCTAACTGTCCATACCCCTTATACCCACACCTTTTTGTTACCAAACTGAAGCATACTTCACCAGTTCAGTGTGAATGCAGTGAGCAGTTGGGTTGGTCTCACTTCTGGCCTTGGTTCAAAGACCCTTCCTGCCCATCTGCAGTAGTCCATACTCAATTTCTGTCCCCTTCACCTTTATCTTGGTAGCACTTTTCACAAACTGAACCGTCTATCTATCATACATCTGTTATTTTTCCTGTTTCTGCTCTAAATTGAGTATAATTTCTATGAGAGCAGGAATTTTGTTGCTATTCACTGCTGTGCTTTACATAGTGCCGCACACAGGGCAGGTGCTCAGTACCCCTTTGGTGAGTGAATATGTAGATGACTAGCAGTGTTGAGTCCTGATTTTCTTCCATATTAGGCACCAAGGGTTCTGTTCTTCTCCAGAGAAGTAGAACAAAAATCAGTAGTGAATAAGTAAATAGATATATTTATACATAAAACTGATGCATTGCAAAGTTCTGGCTCACGTAGCACAAGTGGTACAAGCCCAGTGGAACAACCATCCTCTGCCGTCTGCAACCTGGAGATCCAGAAAGCTGGAGGGAGAGGTCTAAGTCCTGAGAACCAGGAGCACTGGAAGCAGGTCATTGCCCCACATTATGACTTATGTCTAGATGTCACCCAAAGCCTCATGTGGTCACAGGTGGGGCTGTTTTGAGATTGATGGATCTAAGGTATGTGCTGCTGAGATCAAGGATGTGAGGCTGGGATTGATTCACAGAGTGATGGTAGAATTAAGGGTGTGGGTGCTATCTCCCCTAAGAGTGGCTAAAATATGAGACAAAATATAAGAGATAAAATATAAGAGACAGAAAGAGTGTTGCTGTCATTTCTTGTTTCTTGTCACTTTGTGTTTTGCTACCTTGCTGCCTTCTGCCTTCCATGAACTGTTTCTCCTCTGTGATGCCCCTCTGCCATGCCACCTGGCCTTGGAGCCAGCCACCTGTGGCCTGAAAGCTCTGCAAGTGTGAGCCAAATAAACCTTTCCTCCTTTAACTTTGGGTCTTGGATATTTTGTCTTAGCGATGAGAAAAGTAACAAAGACTTCAACTCAAGTAGATAGGCTAAGAGAGAATTCAACCCTCCATTTTTTGTTCTACTCAGGCCATCAGTGGACTAGCTGCTTTCCATTTAATTGGGAAGGGCCATTCTTTACTTAATCTGGCAGTTTAAATGGTCATTTCTTTTAGAAATATCCTCACAGACACACCTAGCGGTAACTTGCAACCAGCTATCCAGGTATCTGAGGACCCAGTCAAATCGACACATAAAAGGAACCATCACAGTTGCCGTAAAAGTAGAAATTTTCTAGAGAAAAAGAGACATCTCATTTATTTTTTATTTTTAGTATGTAGGATGATGCCTGGAATAATGCTTTTTAGATAGCTTTGGATCTAAACAGAAGACAATCTAGTTGGCACAATGACACAGGTAAACCAAAAGTTAAATGATAGCATGGGGGAAAAATACAATGTTACAGCAGAAGAAAGGAACATCTGGGAGCCATTAGATTTTTACCTTTATTTCTGGCTTTTTTGGTCTCTTTGAGCCTCAGTACCCTTACTGGTAAGGCTAGACAGTGAGGCCAAATGGGTCTTCCGGTCCATTGTAAGCTTTAGTCATTGTGTACATACGTGTGGTAAAGTGCAAGAATGATGTGCATTCAAGTAAACGGAAAATCCCCCAAGGCTGGGCCATTTACTCTTCCCCAATCCTGGCGCATAACAGGTCAGAAGAAGAAGAAAGCTGAAAAAAACAAAAACAAAAAAAAAAACAAAACCCTCCTCTAAACATGAGATTTTGCTGCTTTAGTATAGTTTTATGAATTCCGGGTGAGAATGAGTTCTAAGACATACTCAAATCCTTTGAGGCAGCAAGCCTTATTAAGAAAGGTAGTGAGTTTATGAAGACTGACTTATTGGTACCAAATTTTCAAGAAACCTAACACTGTATTAAAAAAACTTCTAAAGGTCAGTAAGAGTTTAAATGATCATTTGACTTACCCATTGGAGAGAGATCCAATTGCAACGATTTCCCTAAAGATCTCTAAAGATTTCTCTTGTGAAGTAGTTGCTAATAATTTTGGATTTCAGTAGTGTCCATTAAAATAAAAATAGATGAAAGAGCAAATGTTTAAACACACTTAATCTACTGGAAGATAAAATAGATATAATTCTTCAAGACACAGATGTAGGCAAGGACTTTCTGAACAGAACCCCAGTGGCACAAGGAATAGTTCTGAGAATCAAAAGATCTAATAAAAAGCCTGTACAGCAACAGAGAGAACAACAGAGAAAAGACACAACCTACTGAATGGGAAATTGTTTTTGCCGGCTATCCCATTGACAGAGGACTAACATCCAGAATGTATGAAGAACTAAACAAAAAATAAAATACTAGAAACCCCAAATAAAAGGCCCAGTCAAAAACTGGGCAACTGAAATGAATAGACACTCATCAGAAAAAGTACAAATGCCCAATGATACAAGAAGAACTGCCTATCAGCACCAGCCATTAGAAAGGTGCAAATTAAAACTACAGTGACATACTATCTTGTCCCAGAAGGAATGGTTATCATAAAAAAATCTAATTGTGACAAACCTTATTTAGAAAAGTAATGGCAAGGCTGTGGGGGAAAAGGAACTCTACTGCATTGTTGGTAGGAATATAAACTAGTACAACCATGATGGGAAGCAGTGTGGAGACTCCTCAAAAAACTAAAGCTAGAAATGCCATTTGATGCAGCTATCCCCCTTCTAGGTATCTTCCCCAAAGAGTTGAAATCATCATATTACAAGGATACGTGCATACACATGCTTATAGCAGCACAATTTATAATAGCTAGATCTATTTGTCTGTCTGTCTGTCTGTCTATCTATCTATCTCCACCAACAGATGCATGGATAAGGGAAATGTGGTATTTACACACAATAGAGTACTATACTGTCACAAAGATACATTTGAGGCATTTGTAGGTAAGTGTATGCAACCTGACAACATAATGTTATGTGAAGTAAGTGAGACATACAAGCTCAAATATTGCATGATTTCTCTTACATATGAGAATATACAGGGAATATATAGGGAGATGTTCAAATGCTTCCCCAAACTACAAATTCCATTATTTAAAAAATATTGGGCTGGGAATTTAGCTCAGTGTTTCCACCGCCTGCCTCACAAGCGCAAGGTCCTGAATTTGAGCCCCGGTACCCCCCAAAAAAATTCCCCCCAAATATTTCATATATATGTTAATCAGTTTCATTTCTACTACTTGTTTATCTTAGTTTATTGAAAAGAAAGTTTTGTGTTAATATCTGTTTCTTTTTTGTAAGAATCTTTTTGGTTTTTGTTCTGTATTCTGAGTAACTATTTTGAAGGTAACAATATACAGTATAATAACGATTGTTGTTCTCTTATTGTTTGACTATGAAATTTTGTTTTATGTTTTCATAAAATATAAAAAACCCACATTGATCTTGCCTCTAATGATATGCAAAGCATTTGCAGGCTCTAAGTAAATATTCAGATGGAATAGAAGCCCCAGTGAGAACTCTGTTCTTTTCTGTTTTGGCTGGTTGAAATAGAACATCAGCAGCATTCTGCCAAAGATCAAGGCTCAACTGGATCCTTGAAGAAGCAAGTTAGTTTCAAGACCCTTAACATGTTTGCTGAAGTCTTTGAAACTTGACAGCAGCATTTGGCAGGTCTCTCCTGCTGGCTGCATTAATCCAAGAGCAGAGGAGGGTGTTGCAGCAGGCAGCAAAATACAATAATCCTGCAAAGGAAAAATCAACGGGTGCAGCTCTATAAAGACATTTATAAAATGTAGGAGACAATCCATTTAATGATTTTTTTCCCTCCTAGAACTATGAAAAAGAAATAACCTTGCCAAATCAAAATAATTTAAGGGCAATTCAGCAAACATTTATTGAATACATCCTCTGCAACACACAGTATTTTGGAGTAAAAACACAAATCAGCTTGAATTTGCAGAAAGTCTAAAAGGTCATGGGATAAATATGACCAGTAAATGAATAATCTCTTCCTCTTAGTTCATTTTTCCTTTGGGAGCATTATTGGCCTTACTTATATAGAATTATATAGAATATAATTTTCTTTACTCTCTGTATTCTTTTGAAATGCATAATTATTTTTCAGCATATTTTCCTTAAGTGTTGCTTCATGCTATCTTCAATTATACTTGCTCTTGCGTTATAAAATACTGTTCACAGTCATATATAAAAATATACATTTCCTACCCTTTCCTTGTCTTTTCAAGATTAGAATTTATTTCCTACTCCCTCTCATCACCAATTTATATTGACTCTGAGGCTAAATATTTAGTTGGATTCTTCACTTTTATTAAACAAGCAGAATGAATATTGTTCCATTGTGAAAGTAGTTCAATTCTCTGGGTTTCAATTTCCTTTTTTAAAATAAAATTTATGGGCAACAAAATATGGAAAAATAACTTGGATTCATTGCCAGAATCATCATTTGAGTTTTAATTCCTAAAAAGAATGATGGTAGCATGGCAGAGATGGCCGATAGGTCTATTAAACTAACTCTTAATTAGCACAAAGTGCACATTTATTTATTTAGTTTCTTAGATGTGCAGCAATGGTTGAAGGAATGTAAAAAGGGTCTTGGATTAGGCTAGGGCTTTAGCTCAGTGGTGCAGTGCCTGCCTTGCAAGTGTCAGGTCCTGAGTTTGATTCCTGGTACAAAAAGAAAAGTTTTTTTTTTTCTTTCATTGAGTTTATTGGTACATTTAAGGCATACAGTACAGTTACATTCATCATTTGGATCTTGTACCTTTACATGACAGGTCTTGGTTCTCATTTTTCCCCTTGTCCCTGCCCTCCCTTCACCCTCCTCCCCTCCCCATTTACAAACACTTTATTTCATTTCTTTCATTTTCTCATATTTTTTCCTTTCCCTTATTCATTTTCCCCTACCCTTCCCACTTTCCATACACCTTTAGCCCTTTTCTTCCTATTTCACATTGTTAATGATCTCACTAGGATCTTGTGTACTATTATAGTTTATTCACACCAGAGAAACTATTCAGTATTTACACATGTGTGACTTATTTATTTCACTTAGGGATATATCCTCAATATGTATCCATTTTCCTATTAATGACTCTAATTCCTCATTCTTTATGGCTGAGTAATATTCCATTTTAAAGAAAAACCACATCTTCTTTATCCAGTCTCCAACTGATGGGCAAATGGGCTGTTTCCAAGTTTTAGCTATTACAGACTCTGCCGCTATAAACATAGGTGTGCATATAATACTGTAATATGATTCTTTTAATTCTTTTGGAAAGATACTCAGCAGAGGGATGACTGGGTCAAATGGAACCTCTACACCTAGTTCTCTGAGGTATCTCCATATTGATTTCCACAGTGGTTGCACCAGTCTGCACTCCCACCAACAATGGAGAAGGGTTCTTTTCTCTCCACAACCCTGCCAACATTTATTATTGGTTGATTTCTTGATAGCAGCCATTCTTTGTGGGGTGAGGTGGAATCAATGTTGTTTTCATCTGCATCTCTCTAATAATCAGTAATGTGGAACATTTTTTCATATATTTACTTGCTGGTTTTACTTCTTTGAGAAATGTCTGTTCATTTCAAATGCCCATTTTTGAGTCAGGTCCTTATATTTGGGGGGGCCTGATTGTTTTGAGTTCTTTATATATTCTAGATAATAGTCCTTTGTCTGAGGAGCAGCTGGTAAAATTTTTTTCTCACATTTTAGTTCTGTTGATGGTTTCTTTTGCAGTGTAGGAGCTTTGTAATAAGATGAGATCCCAGTTGTTGATTCTTTGTGCTAGTTCCTGTGCTACTGAGGATTTGTTCTTTTCCTCTGCCAATATCTTCAAGAGTTCTACCTAACTTATCTTCCAGCAAGTTTAGTGACTCTTTTTTAATATTTAGATCTTTAATCCACTTGGATTTTAGTTTAGTGCATGGTGAAAGATAAGGGTTTTGTTTTAATCTTTGTCAGGTTGAGATCCAGTTTTGCCAACACCATTTATGAAAGAGGCTGTCTTGCCTCCAGTGAGGATGGTCAGCTCCTTTGTCAAAGATGAGGTAGCTGAGTACACCTGGAGTTGTTTTTTATCTTCAAGTCTGTTCCACTGATCCTCAGGTCTGTTTCTTTGCCAGTACCATGCTGTTTTTATCACAGTGGCTTTGTAGTAGAGTTTCAAATTGAAAATTGTTATACCCACTGCCATGTCTCTCTTGCCTAGGATGGCTTTTGTATTCTAGGTCTCTTCTGGCTCCAAATCAATTTTTGGATTCTTTTTTCTAGTTCTGTGAAATATAGTGTTGGAATTTCAATTGGTATTGCATTGAATCTGTATAGCAGTTTTGGTGGTATGGCCATTTATACTATGTTGATTCTTCCTATCCAGGAGCAGGGGATATCTTTCATTTTTTTATATCCTCTTCAATCTCTTTTTTCAGAGTGCTGTAGTTTTCAGAGTAGAGGTCTTTTGATTCTTTCATTAGATTGATTTCTAGATACTTCATTTTTTTTGGAAAGAACTGTTTCCCTAATTTCTCTCTCAGTGAGTCTGTTATTTGTGTACAAGAAGGCTATTGATTTTTGAGTGTTGACCTTCTATCCAGCTACTCTCCTGAAAGTGTCAATTAAGTCTGGAAGTCTTTTGGTGGAATTTTTTTGGACTTCAAAGAAAAGGGTTTTGGATTAATGATAAGTCTAAGATAGCCTAAGGTAAAATATAGCAGGGAATTATTTTTATATATTATCAAGTAATACAGGCTTCAGTGACACCTGCTTTCTGGGTCTAATATTCCTTAACAACAGATTGATTAATCAAATAGAATAGAAAATTTCGCCACATTATTGGGAGATTGTCAGAGGCAGCCTGCTGCTAGGGCATGGAATTTAGATCACTTTATTATTATTATTATTTTTTTTGGTACCAGGGATTGAGCTCTGGTCCTTGTACTTGCAAGGCAGGAGGCAGAACCACTGAGCTAAATCCCCAGCCCTAGATCAGTTTATTCTTAGAAGGACAGGCTTGGTCTTCAGTGCATCACCGTCTATGTGACATCTGAAATGAAGCTCATAATCACTGCAGCAATACGTTGGAGCGGTAGACAGTGTCAGGGTCAGTGAAATGGCACAAATCAGAACTGCACAGTTTCAGAAAATAAGAACCTGAAAAAAAATCAGAACCCAGCACTCTTAAAGCAAATCCCCCCCAACAACCACCACCTTCACTGAAGTCGTGGTCCTTCCGACCTCACTCACCAGAGACTGAGGAAAGAGTAACGGAGGGGCTCCCCACCGATGCCCACAGCAGCTCCGTGGAGATGAAGGAATACGAGCTGCGTGTGGTGCCGGGGACCCTGGACCTTGACACCGCCTGTGAGAGCAGAACACAGATGGTGCGAAACAAGGCTGGCTGCTTCAGGAGAGGGCCAGATTGCCTCTGTGTGAAACCAGTCTCCAGAGAACTTTAAAATGGCTCACAGTGGATGATCTGCTCACTTATGGAATCTGTACTCGCAGTGTTTGCACCACTGTCCTGTAAGAGATGAAGTACTTAAATTCTGAAGAAGCCTACAGTGCCATGGGCTAATCAACATGAGTTGGAGGGAAATGAGCACTTTCAAGTGGCTCAATCTTTCTTTCAATAGGTTGCTCAGCTGGAGGGGAAGTTACTTTACTTGAGCTGGAATTTTACTATCCTGAGCCCCCTCCAATGATGACTGATGGAATTGCCCTCGAGGGTCTGGCAAAAGCCACACTGAATAAGAAGTTTTTTTTTTTTTTTTTTTTTTTTTTTTTTTTT
>NW_022900913.1:13136880-13193773 GCF_012274545.1 Fukomys damarensis
TTTTTTTTTTTTTATTTTTATTGAGTTTATTGGTACATTTAGGGATACAGTACAGTTACATTCATTGTTGGGATCATGTACCTTTACATGGCAAGTCTTGATTCTCATTTTTTTCCCCTTACCTCTGCCCTGCTGAATAAGAAGTTTTCATGCTTCTGTGTTAAACTGAATGAACTCTGCAGGAAGAGCTATTTATTTATGTTTTTACAGTGCAAGCTACTTTTAATGAAATCTGTCCTGGTGATAAAGAAATAGCTCTATCTGGCCCAAGCTATGTGAGGTAGTCAATGTCGCAATGCCAATTTTCTTAACGTTCAAGCATTTCAAACCAAGACCACTGCTGTATCTAGAACAGCAAACTGCTAGAAATCTCTGTACAATACTTGGGCATTTTGGGTTTGATGGTATGTTAGAATGTTGAATTGTTTTTGTTTTTCTAAAAGTTCCCACTTTCTACGGAAGCTGATCAGTTAATAACCAAGTAAATGAAACTCCTTTATCAGTTTATAAAACACATCCACTGTTAAACAGAATAGGAAACCGAGAGAAGAAACGGCCCAAAAATGGTAATTTGCTGCACCATTTTGTAGCCAGTACTTCCAGGAAGTGAATTTACAATTTCATTATCACCAGAGGTGAGAACATTGTTTTACAAAAAACGAAATATGTTTGAATACATACTATGTAAGTCAAAGGCAAAGTAATAAACTTTTTGGAAAAGTGAATGCTTGGTAGTAGTTCGGTTTAGTTTTAAATGCAGTACTGTGGTCTAAAAGCAACTTCTTTTTTTTCAATTTTGATTTTTTCATTAGTATACATTTGCACTAGACAAGGATTATACTACTCATGGATCCATGCAAATAACATTTTAATTCTTTTTCATTCCTTTTTCTTCCCCTCCCTTTTCTTCCCTTCATCCCTTGGTCCCTTTGCCTTTTGTGAAAGATGTATTTACTTATTTCCCATTAACTGTCTTTTATCTTGCTTTTTATTTATATTTTGTGTTCTCATCTAAGAGAAATCATGTGATATTTGAACTTCTGTGTCTGATTTATTTCACTTCATGTTATGGCCTCAAGGTACATCCATTTTCCTACAAATGACCCATGTTCTAAAAGCAACTTCTTAAGAACTCAAAGCTGGCTGGAGAAGGATGGAGGAGGGAAGTGGGTTTGTTCCTTGGGGGATGCATGGAAAAGGGAGAAAGAAAGCTCAGAATTGCAGTTCTGATATGAAAGCTTTGTGATACTGTAAACAATGCGAGAAGGTTCCTTGTCAATACTTCTGAATGGTAAAGAAAATGTGGTTTTTCTATAAAATGGAATATTACTCAGCCATAAAGAATGAGAAATTAGATTCATTCATAGGAAAATGGTTACATATTGAGGATAGACTCCTAAGTGAAATAAATAAGTCACACGTGTCAATACTGAATAGTTTCTCTGGTGTGAATGAACTATAGTAATAGTACATAAGATCCTAATGATATAATGGACAGTGTGAAATAGGAAGAAAGGGGCTAAAGGTGTAGGGAAAGTGGGATGGGTAGGGGAAAGATAATAAAGGAAAAGAAAAAAATATGAGGAAATGAAAAAATGGAAATGAAGTGTTTGTGTATAAGGAAGGGAGGAAGGGGTGAAGGAAGGGCAGGGACAAGAGGAAAAAATGAGAACCAAGACCTGTCACGTAAAGGTACAAGATTGCAATGACGAATGTAACCATACTGTATACCTAAAATGTGCCAATAAACTCAATGAGGAAAAAAATACTTTTGAACTGGAGGAAAGGTAAAAATAAAAAATGATAGTATTTCCTGAAATGCAATTTAGTTATAGGCACATAATTGTGCTAGAATAGATTAAAATACACATGATTTGATACATTATTAGCTCCATTCACCATTGGTCTGTTGAATTAGGTATGGCCCTGAACACTGTCACTTCGTCTTCAGCAATCCCTCAGGTTTATGCGCAAAATGCTACACCCTGGAAAAATCTGTGCATTTTGTCACTGACATAATTCATGTTCAGAAGCTAGGTCTTCTCAAATGCCTTCAGTTTGAATCTAAATCTGGCAAGCTTTGAAAAGACTTACCATACAAAATAACTGCATATCATTATGCTGAATTCACAAAGTAATTTGGTGTCTTTGGTATTGTGTACATCACTGTTCCTGAAAACGAAGTCAGCAATGCCACAGGATGAGCATGACTGTGCAGCTTGCTGGAAATGTGAATTCTAGAGCCTGCCCCTGTCCTACTGGATCATAATCTTGGGACAGTCTCTGTTTCACAAGGCCTTCTGGAGATTCTAACCCACACTCAAGTCGGAGAAAAACCAAGGTAAGTGAAACAATAGGATGGGACCATGTAGTTTTCAATTTATTATAATTAGTTTTTAAAATTTGGATGGGAAAACATATAGTACATAAAGCACACTTTGCTAGAAAAAAGTCAAAATCTTTATTTTTTAAGAAATTGAAAATATTGCTATCAAGATAAGAATTCACAGAATGAGGTGAGAACACTTACAAAGTGGGGCATTAAGAATTGGGAGGTGATTTGGGCATGGTATTTAAGAATTATTTGCATTTCAAAAGATTTTAAATTGAATTAGTCTTCTCAGTTAAAAGTTCTATGTCATTTAACTTGAACAGGTTCGCTCACAGACACAATAATTACTGAGGAGAAGAATACAATCACTCTCTCTTTTTTCCAGTACTGGGGATCGAACTCAGTACCTTGTGGTTGCTAGGTGCCACTGAGCTATATCCCCCGACTTATATTCCTTTTTAATATAACTGGAATCTGGAACATAGTAGAAGAAATAAGTTGGTGTTTTAGGTGTTTCAATTAATGTTTCACACATTATCTGTGAAAAAGAAAAGTGGATTTCGGTTTGTTCTGTTTTCTAATTTCTAGATCCATACCTGACTGCTAATTCCGTAAAATGCAATTCATTGAGTTACTAGAAAAATAAAACAAAAAAGAGATACACATTGCAGCCTCTAGTTTTTATTCCTAGATTCAATAGATGTAGAATCACTCTACTAAGTTATACTTCTACAAGCTGAATCTCATTTTTAGCCTACTTGGCTGTGGATTGATAAATGGGTCGCTGTAGGCATTGGCCTGCTGGCCATAGAAGGGGCCGCCCTGGTCAGACACCTCTGATCATGAGCCAGCAGTGGTAGCTGGAGACCAGGGGAGCAACCTTGGTACAGCAAGAAACAGTGGGGAGCTGAAGTCTCACTCTGAACCCTGGCTGAGTCTTTTTCTGTGTCTCTGTTTTCTTATGCATAAAATGAGGGTAGCAACATTTACCTCACATGATGATGGAAGGGGCTTCTGCTAGCTGATAATGTAATTGGGAGAGACTTAGACAAAGGGGCTCTGGAATTTAAGGAATTATACAAGTAGAGAAATGAGGACATTAAGCAGAAGGAGAACAGTGAAAAGTGGTAGGATCAGTTAAGTGTAAGTTTCACTAGTGTTAACAGTTAAATTGTAGAGTTGTTACTATAGGGAGAAGGGGGAAAAACAAAAGGTAGCTGTTATGGACTGAATGCTTGTGCTCCTCCAAAAGTCAGATGTTGAAGCTGGAGACCCCAATCTGGAGATGATGCTTTGCGAAGTAATTAGATGAGGTTTTGAGAGTGGAGCTTTCATGATGGGATTCAATCTCATACCATGTGACAGAGGAGAGCTTGATTCTCACAAATATCTAGGAAAGGTCACGTGAGTCTCTAGGAAGGAGGTGGTAGTGTGAAAAATAGGAAATGGCCTTCACCAGACTGACCATGCTGGCCTTTTGATCTCAGACTTACAACTTCTAGAGCTGTGAGGGAATACATTTCTGTCATTTACATATGTGGTATTTTATATGGCAGCCCCAGCAGACTAAAGCAATGGTGGTTGTGAGATTAGGATTTTGGGATGGATTAGAGTTAAAGGCCTTGAACTTCTGTAATAAGAAGCAGCGGCATAAAAGTGTCCCCCGTGCTCTTTTTAATACTAAATTATGATACTCAATACTATATTGCAGCTCCTTCTTACAGAAGATTACATCCTAAAGTTGTTTGTGTAGTCTCTGAGATGCACGTGAAGGAGGAAAATATTGTATCTCTTCTTGGAAGTCTTTATATCTTTTCTTATTTCAGCCCATTGGCATCATGTATATATCTTTTCTTTCAAGAATATTTAAACACTTACACAATAGCAAGTAACCTAGAAGGACAAGTCTATGAGAATATTTACAGATTCTTAGCACAAACCTTAAAGACCAAGAGAGCTGGGAGTGAAGTTTTTCAAACCCCTCCAAAAAAACAACAAACAACAAACAAAACAAAACAAAACAACTGGCTGATTGCACAGCCAGCAAAATTAATCTTCAAAATTGAGAAAGAAGGAAAGACTTTCCACAGCAAAGAAACCTTGAAGAAGTACATGACCACTAAACCATCACTGCAGAAAATACTTAAGGGGATCCTAGACAGAGACAGGGAGACTCCCAGCACCAAAGAGTCCCAAAGAAAGCCTATGTACACCTGAAAGAGTAGTCAGACTAAAGGGGGGAAAAAGGAAATCAATACTGGAAAAATAATGCAATGGCAGGATTTAATAATGACTCTCAGTGTCAGTGGTCTCAGTTCTGCAATCAAAAGACACAGACTGGAAGACTGAATCAAACCCCAAACTACAACCATAGACTGCCTACAGGAGACATCCGTGTAGAAAGTGAATAGACTGAACACGAAAAGATGGAAAACAAGCAAATATCTCTTATTTTCGACACAGAAGACTTCCAAAAAAACTGATAAATATAAATCTTGCCACGACATATCAGTGAGAGATAAGAATCATAAATATCTATGTACCAAATATCAGTGCACCCGATTTCAGACAACAAAAACTAGTGGACTTAAAAGGACAAAAATGACATCAATACACCCATAGCAGAGGACTTTAATACCCCACGCTCACAACCAGACAGGTTAACCAGACGAAAAATCTAGAAAGAAACGTGGGAGTTGGACCACACTATCGAGCAAATAGACTTAGCATTAGCAGATGTTAGCAGAGTGTTTCATCGAATAACAGAATGCATTTTTCTCAGCAGCCCATGAGACTTTTCCTAATATAGACCACAGGCCATAAAACATACTAAGTGAATATAAAAAAATGGGAATAATCCCATGTATACTCTTGGATCATAATGAAGTGAAGCTGGAAATCAACAGCCAGTGAAGCCACAGAAACTATGTAAAAAAATGGGGATCAAATAACACATTATTGAAGGAATCAGGGAACAAGCAAAAAAAATTCCTGGCCTCCAATGACTGTAGACATGCAACAAACCAAAACCTAGGGAACACGATGAAGGCAGCTCTAAAATCGAAGCTGATAGCTGTGAATGTCTACATACAAAAGATGAAGCAATCCCGAACAAATAACCTGGTGACACATCTCAAGCTTCTAGGAAAACAAGAACCATCCAAAGACAACACCAATGGAAGAAACAAAGATTAGGGCAGCAGTTAAACTGAGACTGAATAGAGCAACAAAAAGGATCAATGAGGGGAATAGTTGGTTCTTTGGAAGGGTGGGAAGGGAACCCCAGGCTGGAGAAGTGAAAAGGATTATGATGTACTGTGTATCTGTACCAGTTTCCCCATGGTGAATTGTGTTGCAAACATATGCAAGTAAGAAAATTTGTGTGCTGGGGATTTAGCTCAGTGGTTTTGCCACCTGGCTTGCAAGCCCAAGGGCCTGACTTTGATCCTCTGTACAAAAAAAAAAAAAAAAAAAAAAAACCTAAAAAAAAAAAAAAGGACCAAATAATAAGCACCAATTTAAAAAATAAAAAATAAAATGTGTCTGTGGGAGGTGGTCAGGGAGAGAAAAAAAATACTTTTTCTCTTTTCATTTCAATAAAAAGAGTTCCACATCCGGTGCACAGGACTTGGGGTACAGACATACTCACCTGTTTTCATTGCCCTAATGGAGTTTATGTTCTAAGGAGATAGATGAAAGATAAGGAGATAGGTAAAAGATAATTAATGATGAACATAATAACCAGGATAATTATAGAATGTCCAAGAGGTGATAATTGCTAAGCAATAAATGAGGAAAATGGGGTAGAGGTGGGCGGTGAGGACACATTCCAGGGTTAATGGTGTTTGGGGTAATGAGCCTCACAGAGAAGAGTCATTTGAGCAAAGATTTGAAGGAAGTGAAGGAGATATCTGAAGACAGCCAGTTCCGAGGATAGGAATTTCCCAGCAGAGGCAGATATGATATTTATTAATTGTTGAAACCCTGTGATGCCTATCATCTTCTACATCTTAGTTTCTTTACAAAATTTGTATAGGTTTTACCCAAGTGACATCGAAATGATGGTGGCTGACCTATTTTGTCCAACATGGGCACTTCCTTATCCCTTCTGTCTCCTTTTTTGTTGCTTTTTCTTGATGGCATGGCCATCCATGTGTGGTCTTGGCACCACAAGCAGTGGGCACAGTAAGAAAGATATACGGTTAAAGTTAGCCCAGCTCAGCAGGATCAGAAACTCTGGACCCAAGCACCCATGCATCTTTACTTCCTCGCCAGGTGCCCAAGTTTGAGAATCAATGCTCTAAATCTGTAGTCTGCTACTCTGGTCCTTGGGCCACGTCTGACTTGTCTGATACCTGACACTTGATGAGCAAGGAATGATTTTTCAGGTTTAAAAAAATTAAAAAAAAAAGAAAGTGATACTATTTTTTGAGATGTGAAGATTATCAAAAAGTTAAGTTTTGGTGTCTGCCTACACATAGAGCCTTGCTGGGACACGGCCACACCCACGCACGTAAGCCTAGACGTGTGGTCTATGGCAGCTCTCACACTCTAATAGTAGAGTAGAGTAGTCGTAACAGAAACTACAAGATCCATTTACTTCCAATGCCTAAATTATTTGCTATCTGTTCCTCTACACAGAGTGCACTTACCCCAGTAAATCTTTTATTCCTCCAGCTTCCTTCTACTCCTGTCTGTCTTGTGTCACTCTGTGTCACAGATAGTCTCCTAACTGCTGAGGGAGCGCAGGGTCAGAGAGGTTAATAACATTTGCTTTAGCATAATGTTGTGCAGGGAAGCAACACCAACCTTCATTTTCATATACAAAATAGATTTACATGCATCTGCCCAGAGAGAACATTACTCCCTCTTAGTTTGCATTCAGAGTTCAAGGCATGTATTTTCTTAGCATTTGATTATAGATCTGTTTTTAGAGGAAAAGGCTGTGGGGGAGAAGATGGGTCTGCTGCTTTCAGTTCTGTCCAGTGTGCTTTGGCATGCATATGGTAGTTTATTGCAAATTGGCAAAATGAATATTTGTGGTTTAGAACCTTGGCAGTTGTCATTCTAGATGTGATTACGTGTTTGTCAAGTTCAGGCTCCACTTCCTGAAAATGATCCCACCCAAAGATTGCATGAGTTAAAGACACGTACGTATGCTGCAAAGTGAAGCCAGGGAAACTGGCGCAAGTGTACTGCCTGTGGCAAAGCAAGAGGATTCTGTTTTTATCCTCTGCTCTGCACCCCTCAGCTTCTTTCTGAGGCACAATGCTTATTTGCCTAATGCTAGCATAATAACCTCAGGAACCATGAGCTGTGTTCAAATTAATCTTTTAAACCATTTAATAATGTGCCTCAGAGGCAGCCGATCATACACGGACATCTTAAGCGAGCCACTTTAAGCACAAAGAGGAATATATCATTTTGGGTTTAATTTCAAATTAATTTAATTATGTGAGAACGATGCAATTTTACCTTAGTTTTCCCCAGGGGAGATGTCATTGAATTCTGAATTCCTTCCAAGGAGCCAGTCTTGGAGTATTTGTGTGGTCTGCTGCACATACCACTGTGCTGTCTGGTGCTAGCAGGGCCAGCTGGGCTGTGCTGGAGAGCAGTGGGGCCATGGAGGGGGCCGTGTGTGTGTGTGTGTGTGTGTGTGTGTGTGTGTGTGTACACATGCATCTTCCTTGTAAACAAACAAGCCTGGCTTTAGTCCTAGACTCAGCAACAGACAGTGTAAGAGGAAAAGCATCGTGGAAATTCCCAAGAGCAGAAGAAAGCTCACGTCTCCGTAGAATTAATGTCTGAATATTAGTAAAAGTTTTATGTTCAACAACTCGGTTTCCCACTAGAGAGGAGGACTCTGAAAGTGCCCCCGGGAAGGATGGAAATCAGATTTTCCTACCCTGCAATCTGGGAAGGGAAGGAAGCAGTCTGGGTGCAGGTAGGGAAGAGTGCTCTGAGGGACAGGGCAGCAGGTCTCGGCTCTGTGTGCACGGAGTACTCTTTTTATGCAGCATTTTTTTTCGTGAAACATTTCAAAGATAAAGAAAAATGCAAAGAGTAGTTCAAAGACAGTGCACCCTATTGTGTGCCCAGCTAAATTTAACAAACTGCTGCTGACTTCCATCCTCTGTCCATCTCTTACCTCTCTCATCCCATCTTCTCAGTTTCCTCTTTCTTTGAGTCTTAAGAAAAGCAGTTTTAGATATTATGAGCCTTGGTTCATACTTTAGCACTGCATCTCTTTAAAATAAAGATATTCCTACTGTATATGATTATTACACATAAAACAATAACTTCTGAAAATTATCAAATATTCACATTTATTCAGTTTTCATTTTAATTGTCATACATTTTAGTTGTTTTCTTTTTACAATTTACCTCTTTCCTGTGAGTGTTTTAAAACTTCTTTTGAAGGAGTCCTTTAAAAACTGTTAAATACAGTTGTGACATTACACAGTTTTTTCTAGTAATTGCAGTATCTACAATCTCACTTCTCTTTTAGCTATTTATTATTCTGGCTGATTCTCCCCAAGGTGCATATTTTTTTGTGTTTCTTGAATCTCAAACGAGAGCTGCCCATTTTCTTTGGACATTTATTAGTGGGAGTTACGTGAGCTTTGATCTGAACTCCATATTCTGCAGAGAGGACCCGAACTTGCTTCTGTTCACAACAAAACAAAGACAACTTTAACCCAATGTTCTGTGGCATGTTTCAGATAACACAGGCAGGGTACATTTGTACTGAAATCTTAAAAATAAGGGCTGGAGAGTTTTGTTAATCCATTTTCAACTTCAAGAAAATACATGGTGTTTTAATTTGGTTCTGGCCTCTTGTTTCGGATAATATATTCCTTGTTTACCTTCAAAGTCTCAACTTTAGGTGAAAAGATCTCCTATTAGATAGAGTTCAAGGTAGAACAGGCCCTGGGCTTTATTCTACCTCTGAATTGCAGTGCAGAACCCTCAAAACTCAGCCAGTTTTGGATTGGTTTTCTTTTCAGAGTTTCTAGGGGAAAGCCTAGAAGAGTTGGTGGGAACAGCCTATCTGGTATGCTACCACAGCACCAGAAAGAGGTATCTCACCAAATTGTCTCTGTGGTAAGAAGGAATATTGCTCAGGAAGAATATAGCTGACTCTCTTATAGGGAAGAACAGCTGCATAGCTTGAGTTTGGTGTCTTGTCTTAAAATAACCTAGGTTAATGATGATGCAAGGACTTACAAGACTTTTATGGTTATCAAAAACATTAGACAGATGTTGGCTGTATCTGCCCAGTTAACAAATGTCCCATTCTCTTGCGGCAGTGGAAGTAATACCTTGTCCATTATGTATTCTTCACTCATTCTAAATTGGGACACTAACTAGTGCTCTGATTGGTAACTAATAATTAGAAATTGAAAATGGAAATGGTTCTGCTTCGATCACTGGAGCAGGAGAGTGTTTAGTGCAGACCCACAGTGGTCAGGAGGGGGTTCCATAAGGGAAGTGAAAAATGCCTCACGTGCTTGTGACTTTCAGGGTAGGCTCCTCAGAAGCCAAATGGTGGCATCTGGGTACGGGGGTGAAGGAAGCCCAGGTCCTCAATCAGACCGAGTGACTGCTGCCACCTACCAACCTGGAAGTTCGTAGGTATTGAAAAGGTAGAAGGAGAATAAAGCTACCAGATAATTTCATCTTGAATGTTTAAATTTTATTGCCAGGTACTATAGAAAGCATTTTCTTTTCTAATTTGTTTTCTTGGCTTATTGACTGGGGAAATCCAATCATTTGAGATTTTGTACTCAAGAAAACAGAATGTTGGGCTGGGGCTGGGGATTTAGCTCAGCTGTTTGGTGGCCTGCCTTGCAAGTATAAGGACCCGAGTTCAATCCCCGATACCAAAAAACAAAACAAAACAAAACAAACAACAACAACAACAAAAAAGAAAACAGAACATTGAGGGATTTTTGAGTATGTTCCCTCCAGGTTGGCTCCACAGTGATACTGGCACTTAATGAATGGAAACTGAGCCTTTTCTGCCTCTTTCTGTCAGAGATGCTGAGATTGTCATGCCTGTTTCAGTTACAGGTGTGGTTTCCAGAATATTTGTATATCAGGCTCCTGTAGAAAATGGTTTTTCCTCGAGTGTGCGAGGACCCTTGTAAACTACAACTCTCAAGTTCAGTCAATGCATATGGACTTCATGGATTTTTAAAGTCTTTTTTGAGTCTTCCTAAGAGAATTCCTCAAATATGAACAAGAAGGAAGTCCTGTTTTCCAAAGCAACACGATTTTTGCCACTTTTAAAAAGCGGATGAAAGCTGAGGCTGAGGTAGGAAGACTGCAACTTTGTGCAATGTAATGGCTTAGCATGACCCCTTCTAAAAAAGAAAATTAACATTGCAGGCAGAACGGGTGGACACTGCGTGGACCACAAAGGCAGGCGCAGCCCCTGGATCTGCCTCTGCGCCAAAGCATCCGGGACCTCACATCCCACCCAGCTAAATCTGCCATCCTACCCTCAGCTGAACTTGCCCGCCAGCCTTGTGTCGGAGAGTTCACCTTTCTCCATCTCTAACGTCATGGCTTTCTGCGCTCTGTTCTCGCTGACACCGCGTCGGTCAGGGCCCTCACTCTGTGACAGTGCCCAGGTCACAATTCCAAGCAGAGTCCGCCTCTCATCTCCGCACCTCTGCACCTGTGTGACTCCACCAACCCCGCCTATGCTACCTAGCTGACTGCCTAGTTCTCAGAAGCTTTGCGCGCCCTGTGATGACCGCTAAGTCCATAGCCCATTGCTTGGTTCCAAGTCCTTTGGGGACTCACCCTCAATTCCCCACCCAACTTTATCTCTTACAACTTGCCGATAAGAACCCTTCCATCTTGTTCATACTGATTTAATATTTGTACTAATTCCGTGCAGCTATCCCATTGTAAATATCAGATCCAACAGAAATCATTATTTTAATAATGTGAAACCTCCTGGAAAAGGCCGAGGATGAAAGCCGACGGAGGAGGCAAACTTAGTTCACATTTATAAAAAATTAAAAAAAAAATTTACTGTAATACAAGTAGATATTAATAAAGACAAATGTAAAAGCCGTTCTACGAAAAAATAATTTTTCACAACAAATATAATTAGAGAATAACAGTGGTAAATACACTGTGTAACATGATCTTAAAAGAATATATGTTCATGTTTTAATGCAAGTTATAGCTCCCCATAAACCTGCTGCAGTCCTTCCTATAATTAGCTCTGTGGTCCTCACAGACTGTTGTGAATAAATCCGTGCCACTGAGAAGCAGATCACATTATTGTGGAGAAAGTTCCATCTTCCATTTCTTTTTTTTTTGGTCCCAGGGATTGAACTCGGATCATTGCTCTTGTGAGGCAGGCGGCAGAACCACTGAGCTAAATCCCCGGCCCAAAGAATTTTCATCTTCATATAAATTGTTTTTTTCCCCATTTTCCTTGTTCTGTCCCATTCTCCTCTTGACATTATCAATAGCAGCTTCTGCAATCCCGTGATGCTGAATATTTGCCCTCCTTAGTACAGCTGGGTTTATCTTGACCGATGTCCATTGCTCCACAGGCAAACACAGCACCACTTTGAACAGGATTTTCAATTTGATGAATGTTCTAAGGGCTTCCGTTGCATGAGTGGTCATGTGTGCATAACAGAATCTACAGTTAATTTTGGTAGTTTCCTATATTGATATGTTTAATATTTGGGGATTAACTTTGCTCATTAATTCTAATTTCTATGTTCTATTTTTCTTAAAAGCCTGGCAAGTCAAATCAATAACTTTTTACTCAAACATCATCTATTCACATGTTTGAAATCTTTAAAATTTACTTTTGGGGTAATTTTTGTCTTGTACATAAATATTAATACATTAATTTATGGTAGAAATAAATACATAAAAATTTCTTTAAAGAAATAAGTAGTGGTGATTTAAATTCCATAAAATTTGTTGGCATATACAATTAAATAATTATTAATAAAGTTGCAATTATAAAATTATCAACATGGTTCAATTTTAGAAAGCTTTTCATATTCCCCATAGATCTTTTTTTTTTTTGGTACCGTGGATCGAACTTGGGACCTTGCACTTGGGAGGCAGGCAGTGGGACCACTGAGCTGAATCCTCAGCTGCCCCATAGATCTTGTGTCTATTTGTGGTCACTCTGTTCTTACCCCCAGCCCCAGGCAACCAATGAAGTATTACCTTTATAGATTTGCTTCTTCTGCACTTGTATAAAATGGAATCAAATAAATACTTCTTTCATTTAGGAGTTGAGGTTCCTGCATGATGTAGCATCTGTTTACACTTCATTTATTTAGAGTCCTGAAGAGTACTCCACTCTGTGGATAGGCTGTGTTTGCTTTTCATGCATCAGGTGATGGTCAGTTGCATTGCTTCCCCACGGCCTTTAGGAGTAATGCTGCTATTCACATCCACATGGACTTATGCTTTTATTTCTTTTGGAGAAATTATGAAGAGTAGAATTGCTGGGTCATATAGTCACCTTGTAAACTTTTAAAAGAAGCATCCACACTGTTTTTCAAAGTGGCTGCATCTTTTTACATCCATCGTGAATGCGTGAGAGTTCCAGTTTCGCTACATCCTTCTCTTTGGCGTTTGTAGTGCAGCCTTTAAAGTGGTGTGAAGTGGTGTTTTACTATGATTTGTGTTTGCTTTTCCCTCATGACTAATGCTGTTGAACCTCTTTTCAGCGCATACTTTCACTGCTGAAATGTCTGTCTAACCCTTGTGCCAATGATCTTTTTGCACACTCACGACCAAAGTTGAGCCTTCTGTGGGGATAGGGATAACATTCACAGTTCTGTGGATGTCATGGTAGGCTTCTTCCTGCAATGATGACTCAAGTTCCTAAAAGGATGATGCTGGTTCCATAAATTAGATGCGGAAAATGTTTGCTGTTTATTCCTCATAAGTTTATGAACTCAAATCCCCACAACAGCTATTCTAGAAAGATGAATGTGCAATTTGGGTCAATTTAAGGAGTATGCCTCACATACATTATATTTTATATTTTATCTTGTGGTGCTGAGGAATGATCCTAAGGCTTTCATACTGAGTTACATCTAGAGGCTTAAACTTTTTTTGTTTTTAAATTTTGAGATAGAATCTTGCTAGGTCACGAGGGTGCCTGCCCAGTCTGGGCTTGAACTTGCAGTCCCAGCCTCTCAGAGTGCTGGGATTTCAGGCATGTGCCGCCATACTGGCTTTCACATTTTATTGTCATTTCCTCTTTTGATCTGTTTCTCTGCTGTTTGAGGACAGAAACTATGTCGATCATATTCACAGGTATCTTCTCAATGTCCTGAGCTCCTGGTAGCAGAAGGAAAGACCCACCAGGTTCTGCAGAGCGAAGCTAGAGGGAAGAGTCACTACGCCTGGCTACGCCTCCACATCAGAATGATTTTTGATTTTTACTCATGATACTTGGGAAACACTCAGAAATTTTTTCTAGAATAGATTTTATTGGACACACTCAGTAAGGTAATACAGTGGTACCTCGGTTCATGAACTTAATTTTTTCCATGATTCTGATGACATAATTCTTTCCATGTTCCTGTTGCAACTGAATTGCAAGTGCATTAATAATCTGGAACATGAAGATGAGAAACTTGATGATGAAACCCCAAGCTGCAGGGTTTCCCTGTGTGGTGTCTGACAGGTCTTTCCACTCTGGTTTATTGCTGTGCCTTGCTTCCCAATTAATTCCTCTAACAGAGATCCTAGGGAGTACTAACTACCTACCAGCCCACTAGTGTCTGTGATTGCAGTGATGATCACCATGCCAGTTCCTGGGATTCAATCCTTGCCTAGGGAAAACCAGGGATGGGGGTGGCGGAGGTCTGCATGTGCCACAAATATGACTTGTTTTTTTGTCCTAGAGGGCTTAGGTCATCTTTAAACCCGTGGGGGGTCATATAAATTAGCTTCAGCTTCATTTGGAAAAGAAGTCTATGCTCAAGGCTAAACATTTGAAGTGACTTTTTGCAAGCTGGCTTTACGTGAGCTCTGACAGATACATGCTGTCAGGGTGAGCTCATCTTGTGCATCCCATGCCAAGCCTTGAGCACTCTAAGAAACGAAATTTCATGAGTGCAATGCTTTGCTTCCACCTCTATGCTCCCTTCCCTGGTGGGGGAAGAACATGTCTACAGAGGTTGCCAGGTAAAGCCTCCCGATGTTAGGGTGCAGACAGTACTGGGAGCTGTTGGCAACATCCCAAAGGAGACGATGGGTTGAGGGGGTTCTTGCACTCAGTGCTAGACTTTCCTCAGTCTTGCATCTCTTAAGATTCAAAAGCAGGAGAAAAAGGAGTATTGATTTCTCCACATTACCAATTGGCATGGGATTAATTTAACAATATTTTAACACTACATTTATGGTTAGGGAGTGAGAGCTGTCCTAGGAAATGAATTGTTAAGAGATGGTGCCCATTTAGGCACGAAAGCGTGCACTTAACTGTCTCTGCGTGCTGCTCCTCTTCCTTATTAAGATTTTATGAAGACCACAAGCTAATGTTATAGTAACAACCTGGTGATCAAACCCAGGGCCTGAGACATACCAGGCAAGAGCTGTACCCCTGCACTATATCCCCAGCTTGAGGCTCATCCCAAGGAACCCTGGCTAGCACTGTTATTTAGTGTCTGGATGTGCAGAGACAGCTCAGGTGGGAGGTCTCATTGAATCTCTACTAAAATGGCCCAATCTGCAGCGTGCTCGCTCTCCTCTCCTGTCCCCTCCCCTCCCCTCTCTGGTTTTTAGCGATCTGTCTTCTTTTTGCTGTCAGGTCATGATATCTTGTTTATTTTTGTGGCTACTCTGTCTCTTGAAGCAGTCCATTCCCTTCTCTCTGATCTGTAACTTCAGACCTTATAATGGGCTAGACAAACAGATCATGAACTCGTTAGAACTTACACAACTCTGGAGACACAGAGATACTCTCCTATGGGTTAAATAGGGGAGATTTAGTGAATCAAATGTGTTGCATCTGATTTGTCTAGATTTAAAAATTCTAGAGTTTTTTTTTTTTTTTTGGTTGAAGGTAATTGAAGACCCCATATGGATAAACTGTAGAGAAATGATGTATTGTGTCACCATTGAACACTCAAAGCAAGTCATACAATTCAAGAAAGAATCTCTACTTTTAGTTCTCAGGCTGTGAGGATAATCATGATGGGAGGGCCGGGAGGGACGGAGAGGGAGAGAGAAAGGGGGGGGAGAGAGAGGGAGAGAGGGAGGAGGGGGATTACAGACTCATCATAATCCCAGGGCACAATTGCATCAGTTCTGGAAAAAGGAATCACATTAATTGCATTAGTATTTGTTTCTGCTATAACAAATTACCACCAAAGCAGTAGCATTTATTATCTTACAGTCCTAGAGATTGAAAGTCCTAAATGAGTCCCACTGAGCTAAAGTTGAAGAGTCCGCAGGGCCCGCTATGGGCCACTCCCAGGAAGCTGTCTCCCGGCTTTCCCAGCTCTGCCAGGCTCCTGTGTCCCTCAGTCCAGGCTGCTTCCTCATCGTCAAAGTGAGCGGTGCGGCCTTGCAGCGTCTTCAAACCCTCTCTGTCCAGCCTTTCCTTCCATCCCATCATCTTGTTTCCATTCTCCCTGTCTCTGACTGTACTGGCTTCTTCTCATACGATTCTGGGAATAATGTTGAGCCCAGCTGGATAATTCAGGATAATCTCCCTGTCTCTAATATTTTTAAAAGTCACTTCTTCGAAATCCCTTTTGCCCCATAAGAGAGCAGATTCACAGGTTCTTGGATTAAGGCTTTGGATGTATGTTCGAGGTAGCATTATTCAGTCTCCCACACTAGCTAAACTCACAACTTGCTGATTTAAGAACATTTTGGCTGTGCTAGGATAATTGTAACAACTTACATTTATAGGCCATTTCCTTCTGCCAGGGTAGTAGTTGTTATGAAGAGACCACCAATAAGAGCTTGTTGGTGGGTACAGAATTATATCAGTGGGTATGGCAAAGAAGCCAGTAGCTTGACAATTTGTGTTTTGCAGTCTTCAAATATTTCTACTCAGACAGGTAGCTCTGGCTGTTAGAACTGTTTTCTGAACAATTCTTGTGTTTGATACCCTGCCACATTCAGATTCTTGATTCTCCTCTAATTGCCATGGAAACTGTGACCTGGGGTTCTAATAGTACTTCCTTGTGCACAAATGATATGATGCATCCTTGTTAAAGTTATTTCCTCTATACCTCAGAGGCAATAGAAATCCTTTAATCAGAATCCTCATTCTGGGATGAATAGATGGCATTTGAAGTACCACAAAGAGGAACTATCTCTCCCTTCACTTCAAAGATCTATTAATTAGCGACAGAGAAGTACATAGCAATTTTTCATTGGTGAAGTGACTGATTTTCAAGCTCAGTGACTGGTTAGAAACACTGCGTGGGTTCCATTGTCTTTTAGTATAGGACCACGGAAACCCAGGGGACTGAAGTGGTTCTTGTAGGGCTCAAGGCCTAGAACCGTATTAGTTTGGCATCTCTCTGCTTCATGAAGGATGCTAGCACTTAACAGGCCCTGGAAATTCAGGTCTGCAAAATATCCTTTCTTCTGCTTAAGAGTGAAATGTTATGCCTAGCATTGGTCAGAGTGCTAGAGAGAAACTTTCTTGAGCTATGAGAGTAAAAGTGTCATGACTGTTTTGTGCCTGCCTGCTAGCATATGTCTACATGTCTACCTTCGTCAGAAATTGGAGCATGGCTTGCTTTCTTCATAGTTTCCCAACTGGCACTGGGAGAAAAGGTTCATAGACCTGAAATCACAAAGAATGGGTTAGTAGCTTCTTGGTTATCTGGCTTCAGCAGGCACCAGTGTCACCCAGGAGAGCTGGTGAAAACCCAGGGTCCCAATCCTGTAGCTTCTGAATCAGTGGGTTTTGGACAGGAGGCTGAGAACATGCCTACCTCTCAAGCGCCCAGCTGACTTTGATGCTGTTGGTTGGGGCCATTCCTTGAGAACCCCTAGGCAGATTTTGCAGTTTCTTGAAGCAGCAAGGGTTTATTTCTTGCTCATGTCACATGTGCACCATGGGGTGGCTGGAAGCCCTGCTCTGCGTAGGCGCTAATGTCACGTAAGCACCAGGCTGACGGAGCAAGGGCAACCTGAAGCATCATTGCCTACAGGGCAAGGGGCTGGTGTGGGGTGGTTGGTGATTAAGGCTCCTCGCAGTTCCCTGGCCAGGGCTGGTCACAGGACCACTCCACCATGTGGGTGACAGGAAGCACATTTTGATCGTGTGTCTCAAAGGATGATAGTCTGAATATTTTACTACATGTTACTAATATGTTACTACGTGTACTCCCCATTTTAAAAATTCATTAAGTTTGTTGGTACAGTTTAGGTACACAGTATGATGGTGTTCATCCCTGGGAATTTGTACCTTTACATGATATATCCTGGCTCTTTTCTTGCCCCCATTTCCCTGCCCTCCCTTCATCCCCTCTACCTCTCCTTATTTACAAAGACTTTGTTTCCACTTTTTATTTTCTCATAATTATTCCTTCTCCTTTTTTCCTCTCTCCAACCCCTCACATCTCCCCCTCCCCTTCCTCGTTGGACCTCTTTTCCCTATTTTATACATTGTGATCCTCATTTACACTTTCAGTTTCTCACACCGGAGAAACTATTCAGTATTTACACATGTGTGTCCTATTTATTTCACTTAAGAGAATGATCTTAATGTGCATCCACTTAGCTCTAAATGTCTCTTGTTTCTCGTTCTTTATGTATGAGTAGTACTTCATTTTATAGAAAAGCCACATCTTCTTTATCCAGTCTTCAGTTGATAGGCAATTGGGCTGTTTCCAAGTTTTAGCTATTACAAACTGTGCTGCTATAAACATGGGTGAGCATATATCACTGTGGTATGATTCTTTTATTTCTTTTGGGAAGATACCCAGCAGAGGGATTTCTGAGTCAAACTTAATTTTTTGACATGTCTCCATATTGATTTCCACAGTGACCGCACCAGCCTGCACTCCCACCAACGATGGAGAAGGGTTCCTTTCTCCCCAAAACCCTGCCAGCATCTGTTATTGGTTGATTTTTTTTGATAGCAGCCATTTTTTGGGGGCAGACTTCCCAATTTTAACCAGAAGAATTTGGTAGTAGTGGAGCAGCAAATTGATTTAAGCCCATTCATAATGCCTGGGCATAAAAAAGCTCAAATTCCCATGCTCATTGTACTCTGCACGTGAGATAGCTGACATTATTGTTAAGAATTGGAAGGTAAAACTGGAAATTATATTATTATATAATATAATAGACTGGAAGTTATATTATTTCTAGCATCCTTAAAAAGCCTCTCTGAATTGGTTCCTCTTAGATATGTGGTCAGTCTGTCATTCTCTTCTCCCCTTGTTACAGGAAATAATACTGGAGATGAAATATGAACTGTTGTATCTCCCAACTTGTTGACTGTATGATACGCCGAGTTCTTGTTCTCTAGAAATTGAAGAATGATTCCTCGGAACAATGACGGTTAGAAGTAGGAAGACATTTATTGATAGGAAAGCTCCTGAGAAGCAGGAGTGGACCTGAGTGGGGAGCCAGGGAACCACTTCAGAGAGGAGAATTTATAGAGCAAAAACCATGTGGGTACAACACGGGCCAGAGCCTTGAACATCCAATAAGGTTACAAGTAGAGTCACTTAGATAACGGTGGTCCAATTGGGAAACAAGTCCTGTAACAAGTGTGGATGGAAAGAACAAAGCTCCTCCCAGGAAGGGGTGGTCCGGAGGCCTCTGGTCACCCACCGGGGTGGTTGATGTCATCTAGACTTCATTAGGCCCAGTGACTGCTCTTTGAGGAAGTCTGCTTGTCTGGTCACCTTGTCTTTATTTTGAAGCCTGGTGTTCAGGCGATGTATCTCCAGTTGCCACTGCAGTGTGTTTTACCTTTGTCCTGACCTTCTCGAGGACCTAGCCTTATCTGACTGCCTATAACATTTCTACCTAGTTCATCTATCTATAGTACCCTTGCCACCCTTTCCACTTAATTCTTAGGTTCTGTTGCAGACACGATCTTTTCTGACCTTCTCCTTAAATTTTAGATATTGACCTGACTTTAGAGACTTGATGTTTCATCATTCTGACTGTCATGAGAACAAAGTGTGACAGTTGTGGTCATCAGCAGCCCTTACTGTCTCTCTCCCTTCCCTAATGCAGCTTTGCAACCACTTAAACCATCCAGGAAACTGGAACAACATAACATACAAATTAAGCACAAACTTAAAACTGTCTCTCTGAAATTACGTCTCAAGACCCCTGTCCAAGTCATCACTTAGACCAATGTTCTGTTAAATGCTGCAGTCTTACAGCTTAATTACTTTCCAGCCAGCCAGAGAAGAGTTGTGTCTTCATTCAAGGATACAGGTTGTGCGGAAAGCCGGGTGAGGACCACTTGTTTTGCATCTTTCAGTTCAGTTTTTTCAGTTCACCAGGGAAATAAAACTGTCAGCACAATATCTCGGACTTTGGAGGGTGATAGTGTGGTATATGATTCAAAAGAGCACCCAAGGCTAAAGCCACTGTATAAGCTTTAATTAACTGGGCAGTCAGGAGTGGTGCTGTGGAGTGGAACACTACAGCTAATAATGTTAATTTTTATGTGACTATAGGGAAACTCCTGGATACATTATTTCATAATTAATTTTCTTATAAGTTACGAATGTCCTAGATATCTCCTAAAGGAGAACTGGAGGGAACAATTCATTTAATGCAGCTTACTTTACAGAGGCCCTTCTGTAGCCATGTATTTATAGTTACCATTTGTTTTCCTTTCTTATGTGGTTTTCTAGAGACTGAAATAGTTCTGTCTTTAAGATGGATGTGGTTAATAGTCACTCATGTTTTTTGGAATATTTTAAGTTCTTAGAGTGCATTTTAGGTTGTAGGTCAAAGCAAGATGAACAGAAATCATGATAACTCTGGAGTTTTTGCTATTTAAATCAATTACTGGAGGGGATATGCAGGTATATGTTGACTGAGTAAATATTTCTTTTTTTTAATGTAGTTATCTTGGCAACTTGTCTCAGTAAGTCAAAGTTCTTTGACTTATGTAAAACATATATTTAAAAATGTTTATTATCATAAAGTTGAAGTTTTTGGCTTGCCTTTTGTTAACATTGACATTTTTATTTATTTATTTTTATCACAAACCTAAATGGGCACAGGTAGGACCTAGCTATGTGTTTGCCCTAAGGTTTAGAAACAAGATTGATAAGACCATTTTCAGTGGAACGAGATTTTCAGGTGCAGCAGAAGTGCCAGGACTCAAAAGACACCTCAACTCAACCCTGGGGGTGGTGGGGGCTGGGATGGCTCCATGGTGGCCAGAGCAATTTCTCTTTCAAGGAGGATCTTTTTGAAGACGAGTAGGTTTCTCAGATGACAGCATGGCTGAAATATTTATTGTGTGGGAGTTGAAAACTCATCAGAAAGAAACACACTGTTCTCACCTGTGGCATGCCTGACCTTACCCTGACTTCTATGTAAGCCACTTATTAGCTGTAGGGCCACTTTCAGTGTAACAAACACGTCTTATACTCTTTACTTATAAAAAGCAGACTATAAAAATTCTGATCTCATAGAAAGTTGAAAAGATTAAGTGACAGTATGGAAATATTAGCTTGAACAGTACATTTCTGACAGGTAAGTAAGCACTCTAAGTTTTTTCTTCCATAAATTAACAATCAAGCAAAAAGCCATACATTATTTTCTCCCAGTTGTAAGGCCTTGCTGGGCTCAAAAAGAAATATAAGACAAAATCTTTTCTAAAAGTCTACAAAACAATTGATAAGATGAACCATCAGTAAGTGATGAATTACAAAAATAGGGGAGAGAAATCTCCTCATGTTTCGAGATAAGTATTGTGGATCATGTGTATCGAAGAAACTCTGGATGGGGAGAGGCAAGTCTGGAATGACGGGTTCTGGAGGGATTCAAATGGGAGGAGTGATTCGGGTGGGCCTGACAGGCACAGGTGGGGGTACAAATGGAGGGAAGGTGAAGAGCGAGGCTTGGGCAGGGGGAGTGATAAGACTAAAAGTAGAGAGGTAAGAAGGCCAAAGGGTTTTTGAGCAATTGTGCATGACCTCATTTTCAGTGGGACTGTATTGGTGAGCATTTCTTAGGGGGAAAAAAAATGTGTGCTAGAGCCACTTCAGGGGGAAACTCGGCACATTAACTGGGGCAGTCAGGAGCCAGTGCTGTGGAGAGCAACATTACAGCTATTGATGTTAATTTTCCTGTGACTATAAGGAAGCTGATAATTAATTTTCTTATAAGTTATGAATGTCAAAACCATCTTCTAAGTGAAATCGAGAAAACATGACTGCTGACATTCAGCTGAGGGCATATCTTTGATTCTTCTCTATGCATTGCCTGATCACCACGATTAATTTTCTGTGTCAAGTTGAGTGGACTATAGGACACCCGGATAGCTGGCAAGATATTATTTCTGTGAAATATTATTTCAGTGAGGGTGTTTCAGGAAAGACTAGCATTGGACCAGGGGACTGAGGAAGGAAGGTTGTCCTCACTAGAAAGGGAGGGGTCATCTAACTGTTGATATGCACAGATAGAATAAAAAGGTAGAGAAAGAGTGGGTAAAAGAAAAACTTTAGACAAAATACAATGTTAGAGTTTGTTTGAGCACAAGATCATTCAGGTGTCTGGCAGCTACAGAGGGCTGGATCCCAGAACCCTGGGCTGACACAGGAGTAAGAAGAGGAAAGTATATAAGACCACGTGGAAAAACTCTGGTTGGAGGTTGGTAAGGGATTGCTGATTGGAAAATTCTCTGGCATTACTTTATTATTTATGTTGGACTGTCTCAGGTTTTTTTTTTTTTCCCTCTAAGGCACAATACTTGATACCCACAAGTCTGAGGAGAAAGCATTTATTTTGGCTAAATTTGTACAGGTTTTGGTTCATAGTCTTGGCCTGCTCTAGTCAGCGTGGCTTGGCAGAAAGCAGAGAGTGACCAAGGGAGGAGGAGGGAGATAGACCTTTCCAGGCCACTCCCCCAGTGACCTCCTCCTCCAATCAGGCTTCACCTCCCCACATCACATTTAGCTGTACACTCATCGGTGGACTAATCCATCGCTGAGCATCACACCCCCATGATCCAATTGCCTCCTCAAATCCCCACCTATTAGAGATCTAGATATAAACCATAATTGGGCTTACGTAGGAACTTAAAGTACAAGAGACATTTCGCCCCAATGTTTCCCAGTTAAACATTTTAAACAGAATGAATTCACTTCTTATTAAGCTGGGACATCTGTCTTCTGTCCTTGAACATTTGTCCTGTGGTTCTCAGGCCCGTATATGCTAATGAGTACCTACACTACGGGACTCCCCAGTCTTTGGGCCTTCAGTTTGGACTGATCAGACACCATCAGATACATACTTTCTTGGGCCTCCAGGTCACAGGTGGAAGAACGTGCACTTCTCAGCCTCCACGGTCACATGAGCTAATCCCTCAGACTAGATCTCTTCCTTTTTATCTACATAAGTGAATACTATTGCTCCCAGCTCTCCTGGGAAGAAGATAATACAGCAATGACACACTCATCCACATGATCTACCCATAAGCTCAATGAAGACAGCACAAGGCCATGGTTGTATGTTAATCTCTCCGCAGAGAATTTCTTTATACTTTTTCTCACAGTCCTTAAAGGTAGGATGTCAAATTAAATAGATCCTGTGTAGTGTTTATCTGATACCATACAGTATTTATTTGTTTTGATAGATCACTCTCTCTTAGTACTGCTCATTTTAAGCCTGTGGGATGTACTCATTGATGTGGCAGAAGAAAATATTTCTTTTTAGATCAATAGATAACTACTTGCCTCATATTTAACTTAATTATCTACCAAAATCTATCTACTATTGTCACACTTTATCCTTTGGGGGATGATGATTCCTAAATAATGTTGAACAATTTGAAATATATATGTATATAAAAGTTATACATTTAATCTTTCATCGAACCCATTAAATATGTTGAAATGTCTTTTTGTGTAGATTTACTGTTTTACTGAAGCATCTAAAACAGCATTTAAAACCCATATTAGAGTTGATGTTTTAGGAGAAAAATATATTTTCTTCCCAAAACTCACAATGAAGCTGAGGTCTAAGAGACCTAATCTTGATGACAAATTCTTCACAGATTTTTTTAGTGACTATAATCACTAGTAAGAAGGACAAAAGAAGGATAAGAATGAAGAATAAATTTGGTTTGGCTAGATATTTTTCTTTTCTTTTCTTTTTATTGAGTTTATTGGTACAATCTAGGTATACAATAGAGTTACATTCATCATTGGGACCCTGTACCTTTACATAATCGGTCTTGATTCTCATTTTATCCCCTTGTCCCTGCCCTCCCTTCACCCCTCCTCCCCTCCCCCTTTATAAACACTTTATTTCCATTTTTTCATTTTCTCATATTTTTTTCCTTTCCCTTATTACCTTTCCCCCACCCTTCCCACTTTCCCTACACCTTTAGCCCTTTACTTCCTATTTCACATTATTAATTATCTCATTAGGATCCTGTGTACTATTACAGTTTTTCACACCAGAGAAAGTATGCGGTATTTCAGTTAAAGAAATCTCTGTATGAACATTAAAAATAGGGAATCCTAAAATAAAACTAAAAAATTTCTTCTTTTCTTTTCTTTTCTTTTTTTTTTTTTAATTGGTACTGGGAATCAAACTCGGGACCTTGTGCTTGCAAAGCAAGCAGTGGAACCACTGTGCTAAATCCCTGGCCCTAGATATTTTGGATATAAAGTTTTTTTTTCAATTTTTGTTCAACATTTAATAATAAAAAATTAAATATACAGCTAATTTGAAAAAAATTTAAGTAAACACCCATGTACCTTGGACCATATCATTAGCATTTTATTCTGCTTGCTTTGTTAAACATCTCTTCCTGTAGTATAGATGTGTCAAGATGTTAATTCTAAGAGAAAAAAAAATTAAATTTTATATATTAGTTTTTGGTAGGCCTGTATTATTTTCTTGTTTCTGTAGCATCTACCATCATTACCGAGGAGACCAGTGGGATATATTGGAAGAATCAGTTCAGTTGATCAGGAACTGCTTGTTGAAACATTTAATGATGTAGCCAGTGGCACTCTGGAGCTGGGCAGGCTGAGTTGCACAGCAATCATCTCGGGAGCTTATGAGCCTGGCATTCTTCTAACCTCACTCCCCCAAATTCTGAGTCAATAAATTTGGCACGAGGACTTGAAATTTGTATTTTTAAAAGGAAGCCTTTTAAAAGGCATCGGAGGTGATGTTGAAGTGTCATTGGATGTGGAAAGAATTGACCTTATACAATGAAATAACTGCTTCCTACGGTCTTTGGGGAAAGCAAAACATTTTGTGGAAAAGTTAATAATACAATACATAACCAAGCAGCAAATTCTGTGGTTTAAATTCAAAGTGTTAGAGGCTTTTAGAGAATGGAAAAACTGGCTTAGGCTGGATAATTGGTTGACCTCCTGGATGCTTAGAGCCATAAGGAGGAGAATACATAATGTTTGAGAAGTCAAGACAGAGGGGACAGATGATCTTCAGGATGAAAATGCCAAAAGGAAAGAGTCCCATCTGGGACTGAAGTGTCTGTGATGAACAAACAGGGAAATGTAAGTTTTGTCCCAGATTTCTTGCTACTGGGACAAAATACCGGACACCCATAACTTACAGGAGCAAAGGTTTGTTTTGGCTCCTGGTTTCCATCCCTTCTGGCTCCAAGGCAAGAGGGGTGTGATGGAGAAAAGGTGCTCAGCTCATGGCATCCAGGAAGAAGAGAGTATGGTAAGAACAGAGAAGGGGTCAGGGGTCAGATATAGTCCCAAGGTCATGTACTCACGACTCACTTCTTCTATAGCCCATTTACAATCCAACAGGTGTCAGATGCTAGGTAGATGGAAATGTACGTTCCTGAAAAAATGCTAAAGGACAGCCTTTGAAGTCTCCAGTTCCTCTCCCAGCAGTAAATGAAACACTGATTATATTTTGTAACTTCCTGCTGTGGTTTTTGGTAGACAGAGTCCCTTGAACCCAATACGAAGTTCGATGGCATTCAGAGCAAACTACTTTCACCTGAAGATGAAGTGTCCTTCTATGCTCTGATTGTCACACACTTCTGGGCTTTAGATACTTGCCAACTTGAGCTGCTGAGACCTATGAGGCCTTTTCCTCACTTTGAGATTGATTCCTGGTTCCAAAAACCTTGTTTTCCTTAGAATAAAAATGATATTCGCAGTTCTTTCCTTCGCATTCATCATGAAGATCTCTGGCTCTTGTCAACCCCAATTCTTTTGTTCCTCATACAACATGTTCATCCTGTTGTTTTGTTTTGCTTTCTGCTCCCATTATCAACCCTATGAACCAATGCCATGAAACACCCACATGCAGCACTGATATCTTGGATCCCTCTGATTCTTGACTTATTTAGGGAACCAGAGGGGCGGTCATCATTGTTGGTGACTCTTGTGATTCCACAGTTCCTGTAGGTGGGAGTCCTGGAAGAGGCTTGGCTGCTGGTTTGTGATAAGGTGAAGATGTCAGCTGGGCTGCAGCCACCTCCAGCCTAGATTGGGACTGAAGAATCCAGTCCCAGCTCACTCTTGGGGTTGTCAGTGGACTGCTGTACCTCACTGCTGTTCTCAGAGAGTTCATTTCCTTGCCTCGGTGGCCTCCTCAGAAAGTGGCAGCTGGCTTCCTTCATATCAGAGATAGAAGAGGCCAATGAGCTACAGTAACCCTAAGGTGGAAGCCTCAGTCTTTTACATCATTCTTGGTGCATGTTATTTTGTCACACAGACCAACCTTGGTACAAGATAGGAAGACTGTTATGGCTTGTGTTTTCCCCAAAGCCTTATGCTGTCACAGGTGGGGACATTTTTGGAATTGATTCATGGTGCAGTGTTAGGCTCAAGGGCACTAGGATTAAAGGTGTGAGTGCTACCCATCCTAAGCAGTGTGCATAAGATAAAAGAGATGTCCATGAGTCTTCAGGGGAAGGTAGAGGCAGAATGTTGTTGTTTGTTTCTAGATGTCCTCCCAAAGCGTCCTGCAGTCATAGGGCTTTTTCAGAGGTGGCTGGATCTACAGTGTGTGCCACTGGGATTAAGAATGTCCACTGATTAGTTTGGCACCACCCCAATTCTGGTATTCTGGATAAGGTAAAATGGGCAGAACCACACAGTTAAGTTTCCTTTGTTGCCTTTCTACCCTTTGTCTGCCATGGATCATTAAGTTCCTTGAGAGAATACAAAAGTTAGGGATAGCAGGAGGTGAGAGTGTCCCTGGGGGTCAAATTGGAGGCCAGACACCTTGGTCACCCTAGTTCGGTTGTCCAATGCTTTTCCATTCTCATATTTGTCTACAGTATCCTACATCCAATTTGTTTGAACAAGAAACAAGGGAGACTTCGAACACTTTATCAACAAAGCATCCCTACACTGACCAAGCAGCTTTAGTGTACCAAAGGCCTTGGTGGATACGAAGTCACTAAAATGACAGGTGGTGAGGCATTATCTTCAAGGTCTTTATGATAAGGCTGAGAAAACAGAACACTTACTAGGGCATTTAGAATGCTTTTCTCATGGCAAACTGTGTAAGTTCAACTCAACTGCAACTCAGGAAAAAGAAATTTCCTAGAAGGCTTGTGTAGCTAAGGGAAGGGCAAAAGTGCAGACACAGTGGGATGGGAGACATAAATCCCACCAACACCCTTAATCCATTTCTCATCTCTGCATTGACTGGCCAGTTGCCTTTTCACACGGTCCTGGCTTGGTCTACGTCCTGCGGTAGAAGGCAACAGTTGCGTGTAGCTCTAAACTTTGAAATTTACAGGAAGAGCTTGGAAGGGTCCAGGTTGATTTCTCGACTGGTGGGTGTGCGTCTGTTTCTTTGTCCAACTCACAACAAGCAATGACACTGGCAGGCATGGGAGTGGGTGCTGGACTTATAAAACCAAAAATAAAAGCATGATTTCCTTGTTAAGGTATGGCGGTCAAAGAGAGGCATGGTCACGGGGCTAAGAAGCTTATTTGTAGGCTTGAAACAGTCCCACACTGAAGGATGACCCTGCTTGCAAACCACTACATACTATCGGTGAGCACACAGCGTGTGTGGGGAGCCTGCAGGTTGCCTGAGGCCAGGAATCATTTCTATTTGCTTTGCAAGCTTGGATTCTTTGCTTTTTTTTCCTTTTACTGAGTTGGGTGTACCAGTTAGGTCTAGGCCTCTTCTTCAGGATGCCAGTTCCTTGCAGAAATTCTATCTAGGCTGTGTTAGGCGTGTAGATTTCTAACAAGTCACAATAGTTTCTGACAAGATCTTTCTTTTGAAGGAAAATGTGAGAAAGCCAGGGGGATAGGAACGTCTTTGTTTTCACTGAAGTACAGTCAGAATGAATAATTAAGAAACTGATACTGACTCAGCAGCATTGTCTGAGCTGTTGGCAAAGAGAAGGTGGGTGCAGGGTGGGTGTGTTTGTGCTTCCGATGACAGGCGGAAGTTTCCGCGGCCGCGTTTCTGCTTTTGGTGGTTCCATCCAGCTGGGGAACGGGGACCTGACTCTTCTGTGCGAGGAGAGCTGTTTTTCCAACATGACACATTCAGAGTAAGTAGCTATGCAAATGGGGTGGCTTCAGGAAAGCGATATGTTTCTAACTCCAAGCAGGAGCCCTACAGTCCTCAATGCCACACATGACAACAAGATGCCTTTTTCAGAGACAATACATTTTTTTCTATGGTTAAAAGATGAGAAAGCTAAAATATTTCTGGCAAATGTAGGGTGCAGATGTAAGTTCCTGCTGAAATATTAAGAAGTAATAAGTTCTTTCTTGGATTTTTAAAAATTTTTATTTTTAAATTGAGTTTATTGGTACATTTTAGGGATACAGTACAGTTACATCCATTATTGGGCTCTTGTACCTTTACATGACAGGTCTTGGTTCTCATTTTTTCCCCTTGTCCCTGCCCTCCCTTTCTTTCTTGGATTTTTAATTGGATCAGGCATGCACATGGGCATGAGTGTATTCCTCTCTCTCTCTCTTTCAGTGTAAGATAAGGGGATGGGAACCTCAACTTCTGTCTAATGCAAAATTTTTCCAAGAGCTGATTTTGACATTAAATTTTCATTTTCCTTAATGCCACAGGTAATTCATGTGTTTGAACAGGAATTGTGGCGGCAAAGTGACAATGTAGAGATATATATTGGACTCTCTGAGAATATTTATATGCCTCTCTATTTCAATAATTGGTCTGCATGTTTGCATTCTATAAGGCTGATTTCCTCAAAACCCAATTCCCTTAAAAAGGAACATACAAATTAACTTTTTTCCTCTTGAATACCTTGTTCAGGAGTAGAGAAGAATTCAGCTTTTCTTGCTTAATGTGATATCCTTTACTGGAGCATTGTCTCCACTGAATGACAATGTTTGGATGCATTTCAAATCAGATACAACCTGCTATTTATTTTAGGTCATTTTCAGAACACAGCCAATTAGGCACTGTTGAATAAGATGCAAGGCACTGAGGTTTCCTAGAAAGGGCTCGGGTACGAGCTTTTGGAGCTCTGTTACAAAGCATGGCAGGGTGCCCATTTTTAAAGGGAGGATTATTTTTAAAACCTGTGATACTCTTGTTAGCCTCCAACTCCTTGCTTGTAGGTGTTTCAAAGAAATCTGAGCCACAATCGGGCTATTTTTATAAAGTCATCCACTCCCCCCACAGGTTACTCCTGAATAGGACTTAAGTGGAAGAGGGCTTAACTGTATCCTACTCAGTCAACTGACTTTAAAGCAATAGCTTGTCAAACTTCTATTAATAAATTACTGTATTAATTAATTTATTCTGTAAATACTTATGAGGGCCTACGGAGAGCCAAGTACCAGAGTAAATGTGATGGGTTAAGTTCTCTCCTTTTATAAGAACGTAAATGAAAATATAACCCTGGGTGCAGGTAGCAGTCAGGCTGAGTGTGTACCCACAGGATGGGCTGTAACAGGACTGGGTCACTACCTCAGTACTTGCGGAGAAAGTCTTAGGATGGCCACTTTGCATGGTCTGTATGGCCAGAAGGAGTTAGGTCTGTGAAGACTAAGGGACATTCAGGCTGGGGAGAAGAGCTGGTCCAAGGGCCCTGAACTGGGCATGGGTTTGACATGCAAGATGGAGGACAGGTAGAAGGTCCTTGTGACAAAGGTCAGAGACAAGAGCTCAGACAGTGGCTCGGAGAAGGGCCCATGGAAGCCTTCCTAGGCCAGGGGAAGCCCTTCAGATTTTAAGTGTAAAGAAAAGCCATTGAGGAATTTAAGTGGAGGACTGGCATGATCTAATTTGATTTTACTCCATGGAAAATGGATTGTAGGAAACAAGGATGGAAGCCGACAGATCAGTTAAAAGGGAGTTGTACCAGGCCAGGCTAGTGGTTTGAACACAAAGCACATGGTCCTGAGGAAATGTGGGGAAGATCTTGGTGCAGAGGTGCAAATATTCTAACACGAGCCAGGGTACACATATGCACGCATAGTTTCTACAGAGAAAGACACATGTATCTTAGGCCATGCAGGCCCTGTGATAACCACAAACTAGTTGGCTTATCAGTGACAGTTTGAGTCTCACAGTTTGGAAAGCTGAGAATTTCAAGAATATTGGAAGATTCCCCACCACCCAATTTGTATTGTTTGTTAGTAAATGTTTTTAGTGCACAGTGATCACAGTTTTCATGGGGCCTGGGTCATGTGCACAACATACCTTAATTCTTTTTCCATCCCCTTACACCCCCAACCATCTCTTGGTCCCCCTCCCATTTGCAAAAGTTCACACTCCCTAATTCCATCATCTGTCTTTTATTCTGCTCTTCATTTGAGTTTTGGGTTTCTCGTACAGGAGGAACCATATGTAAACTTGTGTGTCTTCCGTTTTCAAATGTTGTTTGCTTTTGCATACATTTTGCATACATTTTTGCATACATTTTGCATACATTATGGCTTTTCCAAGGGGAAATAACATTTCTTTTCAGGGCTAATTCTTTGCATAGTTCTAGAGACAACTAGGATTTCCTTCTCTGGAGTTGTGTTCCAGACATGCAGTTCAGAATTATATATTTAAAAAATATGTGTGTGTGTGTGTGTGTGTGTGTGTTCAAGACCTTTTCTAGTAGCATGACTCTAGATTATTTTTTTTTCTTCCTTGAATGAAAGTCTTAACTTGAAACCTCAGAAACACAGGAGCAATTTGAGACCAACTCACTATGTGACAAAGACTCAACTCTTTCACATAACTTTACGTTGCATCTATTTTTCCTACAAATAACCCAAGTTTATCCTTCTTAATGGCAGAACAGTATTCCATTATGTGTAATTACGACAATTTCTTTGTTCATTTCTCTGTTGCTGGACATGTAGGCCACTTTGAAGACGTAGTCCTCAGGCATTGTGCTGCTGAAAGTCATGTTACAGGAAGCACATCAGTTCCCTCTGGACAGACCTAATCCCTCATTGAGATGGAATTCATTCACAAATTCTACAAAGACAGCATTTTCTCTGTGTTGATACAATGGGATCACAATGATATTACATGTTAACGATCACATCGCTACTATGATAGAATGAATTTTGAATTCCAGACCACTGAGTTCCGACTGCACTAAGGAAATGAGCTCTGTGTTTATTCCACTGTTCATCTTTTATCCATTAAGCTTGCAAATGTAGCCTTCAACTAGTTGCTGAAAGCATAGTGTACTCTGTTTATCCTGGAGAGAACAATTTTTTTCCCCAAGGATCAAGATATTACCTTTTATAACATCACAACATTTTAGGCTTTCATGGAAAGATCAAGCACTAGGTAAATGATTGAAGTCGGCATTGCAATTACCATTTTTATTCCAGTAAGGAAACCTACATTAGATTACAACCATTTTAAATACATTCACGTTCATTTGTTTTCTAATAAAAAACATGAGATGAGCTGCTGTAAGGCTTGGTGTCTGTGTTTTGGTCTTGCACATTTGCCAAGCCATAGATGGCAGGATTCCTGTCCCCTAACAAGTGAAAACTTATCTAGGAAAATTTAACACATGCACAAAAAGTGATTCAAGATACCTGGGCACTGCGATGGCCAGAGGCCGAGCAGAGAATACGTCATTACCAAGAAACGCAGTTTGTCTGTTCCAGGTTATGAGAACCACAGGGCACCTCAGTGTTGGGCTATGAGTGAAAAGGTAAAAATATAGAAAGAAAATGTAAAGGGATTAGGTGTTGGGCAATGGCCATGCTTTCTGACTGCCTCCCCAATTTGGAAAACTCTTCTGCTAGCTGTAGAATTTCACAACTATATTCATTTCCTGTTGCTGCTATAAAATGTCACAATGAACACAGTGGTTTAAAGACCACCAATGTTCCCCCTCAGAGTTTTTGAGCTCTGACCTCTGAATCTGTCCCTCTAGGCTGAAAGTCAAGGCAATGGCGGGGTTTGGTTCCCTCAAGTAGCCTTTGGGGTCTGTTCCCTGACTTTTGCAGTCCTGAGAGACTGCTAATGCACCTTAGTGTGGGGACTGGCTCCTTACTGTTGAATCTGGTAGCTTGGAGTCCTTGAATCTCTCTGTCCTCTGCCTCTGCCACCACTCTCCTCTCTTACTGTGCTCTCCCTCCTTCCTAGGAGGACCCCTGTGTTTGAAGAAGGTCGCATGGATGATGCTGGGTGATCTCCCATCTCCAGGGCCTTAATCACGTCTGCAAGGTCCCCTTTGCCTTGAGGATTAGGATCCAGACATCTCTGGGAGCCATTCCATATGCGGCACCTTCTGAGTTCTACCCTCCGAAGCTCACCCTCCCAGCCTTGCTTGCTAGGGTTGTGTCAGGGTGAGTGAGAGAGACTTTCACACCAGTAGACGGATTCAAAGGAATAGCCCAGACTTAGTAAGATAAATAAAAGATTAAAAGTTCAAAAAAGGACAAAACTTGAACTAAAGGCGGAATTATTGTTGCAGATTTTTCCTCTACCTCTGGCACCAACATGGCTCAGCGTGGTGACATGCATTGCAACTGGGCAGAAACGGAATCCTGATGGTACAAGCGAGGTGCCCTTTGGTTTAGAAAGAGCAACTGAAGGAAGCAGGGACTTTAGTTTTCACGTAACTGACAGCAGAAGTCGAAGGTGTGGCTGGCCTCCGGGGATTAGCTGGTCGCCTGGGCGTTTGTTTTGGGACAGTGGCAGTGGCCTGTGAGACATTAGATGGTGTAACTCAGGGTTCATTCCTGGTCATTTATGAACTCATTTTCTGACCTGTCTGAAGATTCTGAGGGGCAACTCTTAATCTTTACTGGACCCCTTTTCTGCTAAATACCCAATTTACTCTTGTTTGCAAGTGACAGCTCTAAGAAAAGTAGTGCATCGCAAGAGGGATTGTTGGATTTGGTTGACGTAACCAAGACTAAGTCACAGTCAGGCATCAGTGTACAAAGGCTGAATGCAAGTGGCTTTACCTAGGGAATAAAGCATATAGGCCTCGGCTAAAAACCCATCCTAATATTTTCTGGAACCTAAAAATAGAATCTTTACTTTTTACTTCCTCACCTGCTATTTCCTCGTTCCAAATTACTAGCTTGTTCAGGGCTTTCTTAGTACTAAGAAGGCAGTGACTCGTTTTTGCTCACTGGATGACAGATGAGTTCTGGCTGGAGTCCTGCGGGAGGTGCTGGAAGGGCCTGTGATGTGGGCTTGGCTCTCATGCGCGTGCGCGCATGTGTAATGCCCCCCCCCAGCTTTGATACACGGATAGAACTGTGCCTGCTTTCACACTTCAACATTTCTGCATCACATTTTCTCATTCGCAGTTTAGACGGTCTTACCTTGAAAGCTCAAGGGTGTCACTGTGACAGTTTTCTCCCAAATTCTCAAGCCATACCTCGCTTGTATATCTCCATGTGCATCTCTTTAGATCCTTCCTTTTTTTTGTTTTTTGTCCAAACCTATTTTATTGACTTGACTATGTATTAGAGATAACGATGCATTAAAATATACTTAAAATCATGAAATTGATTATCGCTATCTATCACAAATTTGCCTCTGCTAGGAAATAAATAAAAAAATAGGTAAAAGTCAGGATTACTACTCAAAGTAGCTGAACTAAAGTAGGTCGTCAGTTTGGACAACCTCTACTGACACTAGGGCATTTTTCAGAGCCCTGAAACTTGCCTAAAAATAGCAGTCAGGTTCTTATTAATCGACTCATCTTTGCTGAACTGAAATAATAATTTTCAGTTTTTCACGCAAAATCAAATGTCTCGCAATTCCTCTGTGCTAACATGTTCCATACCTGTATTTCTCCCCAGTGCCTTCAACACCGTAATTATTAAGGATTGGAGGGATTCAGGACAGATCAGAAAGACAGGATGCTGAATCAGTGCCTGGCCATTGCATTGCTCACCCTCACCGGTGTGAGAACTACTCTCTCTTATCCCTCTCAAGTGAAATTGACACTTGTGCACATACTGATTTCTGACGAAAGGCCCAGACCGTCATAGGTATTACCAGAGATGAAAGTAAGAGCTCCAAGGCTTGCCATCTGAACATAAAATCAAACTGGAGATTGGAAATTGTATTTAAGGGAAAAGTGTGGATTAAGATAGGACAGTAGGGAACCAAGCACGAAGCTATGCAGTACGGCCTATACTGTATGTATGGATTTGGGAATTCAGAGAGAGAGTAGATGAGCGTTGTGGAGGAAGAATTGCGGTGGAACCTTCTGGAGGGTGGTTACTGTGTAGCTTTCTTGCCCATCAGACAAGACTTAGAAATTAGAATATAAATCAAAGACTAGGAATTAAATTTGCATTTAATTGGGTATATTAATTAATTATCAAAGGCTAGAACTGATATGATAAGAAGTAGGTGGATCTCAGCTTGTGGTCAGTCAGGAAAATAAAAAGACATTTGCAGCACAGAGGCTCTTAGCATGGGGAGTGAAGGCAGCAAAATTGTTGAGATGGCTGGAGGTGCAGGAGGGGGAGTGGTCTTTTCAGAGGTCAGGCCCTGCAGGAGCCGGCTGCCAGCTCTTCAGGAGTGTGTGTCCAGCTGTGCCCAGCTGATGCACACCCTCCTGGGCCCGCAGAGACTGCTGAACCCCAGAAAGAAAAGCTTTCTGCTCTTGCCACCACCTAATTTTGTGTGACAATCTCCAGTTGGCAGAACCTCTGCTGGAATCTGCTATCTACATTTTATCTTCCTAACTGGAGTTTTAAAGATTGCGAGCAAGACTTCTTTCATTAGCAAATGATTTGTGTGTAGAAGAAGCAAGGTACTGTTTAAGATGCCGAGGGTAAAGCAATGGCGAGACAGCCCCGCTCCACCCTTCATGGAGCTTTAATGCCAGCAAGGAGACTGAGGATAAATACTAAGTGCATAATTAATGCCATGTGGTGATAAATGCTCCGAAAAAATTCAACAGGGTAACACGATAGAGAACTCCGGTGGTGGGTATGGCAGGGGTCTGAGTGAAAAGTAGTATCGAGGGAAGGATTCTCTGAATGGAGGACTTATGGGATGTCTAGCGGGTGAGGTTTCCAGACAGACAAAACAGCACATGTAGAACTGAGACAGGAGCTACAGTGGCATGTTTGAGAAGTGGCTCAGAGTCCTGGGAGGCTGGAGAGGTGAGAATAAAGTCAGTGACGAGAAGTAAGATCACAGAGGTAGAAGAGAGTGGAAAAATAATATAATCCTTATGTATCTGGTGTATCCCAGAGTTCTCCACCCGCTGGGGAAAACAACACATTAAATTCCAGCCTTCAAACCCAACACCCACCATCCCAGCATTATATGTTGCCTTTCTAGGTTTTATTTTGATACTTTCTTTCTGATATGGCTCTGCAACTATATTTATTTTTCTCTTTATTAAATTGAGAGGCCACTGGCTGGAATGATAAATAGATCTGCTATTCCTGAAGGCAGGTTACCTTAGCAACAAGGCCAGTCTTACCCGTTTGAGCAAAACTTTATCAATAAAGCAGCCTCACAAGAGACTCATGCTCATATCATTAAAAGTCTGCTCTGCTTTTTCTCTGTTCTTCAACCATGGTAATTCTCAGATTGTTCATTAGACAAAGGGCAATCGATTGAATAGCTCCACAGAAGAGGGCACTAAGAATGTGTGATAATGGAATGATCCTTAGCAGTCACAATGGACAGCCCAAGATGCAGTATTATTTTGGTTTCCTAGTTACACCACAGCAAATCTTTGCTCCTTCCAGGCATGAGCATTCGGGTTTTATGTTGAACACCTGGTACCCATGTAGCCTGGCCAGTGTCCATTCACTAACAAGTTCTGGGCAGTAAAGAAACAGAATTTGGGAGGTGATCAGAGTGTAGCTAGTCTTGTCAACTGCAGTCTTTGAATGAGCAGGTATGTGGTTTTCTGAGGGGCCAAAGTAAACTAAATTATCGCCATATTTTTTAGCTTAAAACTTAAGGGACAGCTCCCCCCTGAAATAAATGACCTACTTAATGGAAAAAGAGCTACAAAAAGAAGACTTGTTATGAGAATTTGTATCTCTTATCTAAAATACCTGTGTAAAAATTGAGGAAGAAACTATGTATTGGTTAAAGTTCACCAGGAAAATAGCAAACACACACAAGTGCGGGCACACTGATCTTTTCGGTGATGGATCGGAACTGGCTCTCACCATTCTGGAGGCCAGCCAGCCAGACATTGGTGAGGCAGAGTGGCAGGCTAGAAATTTAATTCCAGCTGTGCTGCAGTCCTGAGCTTGGGTTCTGCAGGGCATCAGGCTGGAGCTCAGGCAAGGTTTATGGGCTGCAGTCTTGCAAGGTTTGGAGGAGGAGATTGGGAAACCACAGTCTTGGCTCTTCTAGCCTGGGCCTGGTAGAATGCTAGGGGCTCAGTGTCGTATTCATGTCCTCATGTCATGTGGGTCATCCACTGAGTTAAGTGTTAGTTGCACCCATGTGCACTTTCATGGCCACATCTGGACTGATGCTGGGTCTGGCTACCGGGCACCACTGCCAACCGACTTGACACAAAGTAATCATTGTAAAGCTCAGAATCAGGGATTCCCTTCTAAAATGAAACACAAGGCCCTCAGAAGTTTTCGTTTTTTAAAAAGTCATTATAAGGATTAACATGTATTAACTACACACATTAAGGGATTTCACTATGATGTTGACATACGTCCTCATGCTTTGACTGTGTCCACTATCCCTGCTGTCCTCCCCTGCCTTGCCCACCCTTCATCTCTCTCAGCCTGGTCCCCTTTGCTTAAAATCCCTCCTCTATTTTCAGGTCACTTTTTAAAAATTTCTACATATGAAAGACAATATGCAATACTTGTGTGTCTAGCTTATTTTGCTTAACACGCCTAACACGATGTCTTCTATCCATCTTCCTGTAAATAATGTGATTTTGGTTTTCTTCTCTGCTGAAGTTTCCTTCATTGTGTTTATCCGTCACAGTTTCTTCATCTGCTCATCTGTTGATGGGCACCTCCTCTATTTCCACATCTTACTGTCACAATGAATGCTACACAAAACATGCATGTGCAGGCAGGGAGACCTGGCTCTGAGAGTTCTAATGGTGTAAGGACAATTTACTTTTTTTAAACATAAAGGAATAAAAAAGAAGTGAAACCAGGATATAAAAGAAATATGGACATTAGAATAAAAATGATTTTTAGTTTTAGCAACTTCTTTGTCATTCATTTTCACCTTCTTACTTATAGCTCTTTAATGTGGTAAAGCCATTAGAACAGCCAGGAAGAATATTCAGTAAGTTGATGAATCAGAAGTTATTTCAAAATTATTTTTGATATTGCTGTCAAGTTAAAAATAGCATTCTATCCTGACAGCAGAAAATGTGTGCCTCTTGGGCAAAATTTAAATTTGTGTAATTTGAGATTTTTTATCACTTTCCATCAATGTGGTATGATTTAATTAAGACAAACACTAGCTAGTTTTGATTAGAAAAATGCACAAAAGACTGAAATCAATGGTTGAGTAGGACTGGGTCTTGGACTTACATGTGTGTCTGCACAGCATGTGTGTCTATAATATGGGTATATTTGTGCAGTTTCCGTGACTGTCCATTTCTCCCACTGGAAATCCTTTTGCCCAGGAGGAGCTAGGTGCTCAGTGTTGTACTCATGTCCTCTCCATTCTGGGGAAGTCTTTGCTGTTGATAATGCTATGGACTCATAAGGACTGTCATACTGTGACTGTTTTGTATGTCAAGTGAGCTAGGCTGTATCACTTAGTTATTTAATCAAACACTGGTCTAGGGATTACTTAGACACTATATTTTAGATATGATTAATGTGTGCAATCAGTTGAGTTTAAGTAAAGGAGATTAATTAATTAATTAATTATAGTATATTTTATTTTATTTAGTTTTGGTACCTGGGATTGAACTCAGGATCTTGTGCTTGTGAGGTAGGCTATGGCACCACTGAGCTAAACCCTCAGTCTATTTTCTTTTTGAGGAAAAAGATTAATTTAAAAATACTATGGGTGTTCTCTGGTGTGAATAAACTATAATGGTACATAAGATCCTAATGATATAATTGATAGTGTGAAATAGGAAGAAAGGAGCTAAAGGTGTAGGGGAAGTGGGAAGGGTAGGGGAAAGCTAACAAGGGAAAAGAAAAAATATGAGAAAATGAAAAAATGGAAATTAAGTGTTTGTAAAGGGGGAGGGGAGGAAGGGGCAAAGGGAGGGCAGGGACAAGGGGAAAAAGTGAGAACCAAGACCTGTCATGTAAAGGTACAAGATCCCAATAATGAATATAACTGTACTGTGTACCTAAAATGTACCAATAAACTCAATGAGAAAAAAAAAATACTATGGGTGGGCCTCATGTAATCAGTTGCAGTTTCCTGGAGAAAGAATTTGGCCTCCTGTCTCTAACATAGAAATCCTGCCTCAGTTAAGTAAGCCAATCCTTAAAATTCTAAAAAAAAAGTCCATATATACACTTATATGTGTGTATATATTCACATGTAAGTACATCCTATTGGTTCTTATTCTCTAGAGAACCTCGAGTAAAAACCATAGTAATGTTTCCTTTGTCCATCTCATCCATTTTTATTATTGAACTTGAAATGCATCTGCTAAAAATCAGTTACCTTTATGAAACTGCTTCACTTCAACAACAAAAGAAGTCATTTAGCTGTGCCACTGTGGAGTTATTTGTACAGAACCAACAGCTATTTTACTGGGAATGCAAAATGATTTGTAAAGCTTTTTGCATGGTGTATTAGATACATGGTTCACTGAACTAGACTGCCATTTTATAAAATTATTTGTTTGTGAGATTCAGCCTTGAAAACATTAATTGCCAAATACACCTTACCATTGATCTTTTAGCTACAAAAACAGACTTAATGACAATGCTAAAGTCATGACTGACCAGAAAGAAATGGATCTCTCTGCAGCACATCATCTATGAATGGAGTGGAGAGCATTTGCCAGGACAGAGGCAAAACTTGGTAAGGACAACTGTGTAAAATTTCAGTACCTTAAAAAAGGGTGCAGAAACTGGCCTTGGTTTCAAAACAAACAATAGGTGAGGGCCGTGGCTTGGTTTCTGCTAAGGATACTAAAGTGGAGAACTGCATGGATGTCTATGATAGGGACTGATTAACAAACCTTCTCAAAGTGGCAGCTAATAGACCTCCATTTTGGGAAGGTGCTGGGTATAGAGTTTATCAGACCCATTCCAGAAATGTATCCACAAGTATCCAATCTTTGGAAAAAATGAGCCATTTTGTGACAGAGAGCAGAAAACTGACAAGTATGTCTTGAAAAGTGACTTTTGTGTGCATGGTACCATATGTGGTTTTGCAAATGATCACGAGTGTCACTAAACCCACAGTTATATTACCCACAGAAAGATTTCTTCTGCTTTTTTGAGTTAACTATGGAATTTGAGGATTCTGACATATGATGATTTGTAAGAAGTTACAAACTGGGTCAAGGCAGGGCAAGAGTAGAGGGATGATTTGGGGTTGCTTTGGTTCAAACAAAGCACCTCGACCACTTTCTGCTAAAGGTCGTGGTATCTTTACTCATGGTCAAGTCTGAGGATTTTGAATCTGATCTTGTTCCCCACACTTTCTGCTGAAGTTATCCCTCCAGAGCAGTGCTCACTGACAATACTTTTCTCTTACCAGTTATTCTCTCTCTCTGGTCTGCTGATTTCTTTAAAGAATGAAATTTAAGAGTCTCTAAGAATAAAATCATTTAAGGGAATAATTTTCTCATCACTAGGAAAGGAAATTCCTAGCATCAGTGTTTCAGGTGTTTTTTTTTCCTGTTTTTGAAGAAGAAGAAGAAGAAGAAGAAGAAGAAGAAGAAGAAGAAGAAGAAGAAGAAGAAGAAGAAGAAGAAGAAGAAGAAGAAGAAGAAGAAGAAGGAGAAGAAGAGAATTTTAAAACACTAGCAATACATGGAATTATACTGGGAACCTTCAAAATGAGCCAAAGAAAGAAGTTTGCTTGTATTGCAGCTGCCTGTGTGGATGACATTGGCCTCATCCTGGTAGAGGCAGGTAGGAAGCCCCTTCTCAGAGGAGCTGAGATCAGCAGCAGGGAGCTAGAGATCTGGGTCCCAGAGGCTCTAGCTGGCAGGAGGTGCCAGCACCGTCCATGGGCAGGAGTAGATCAGAAGGGTAGGAAGCAAGACAGCAAGTTGGGCCCAGGTGAGTGCCACAATGCAGGCCAGAAGATGCTCTTGGAAGAGTACAGACATCCTCCCCACGTCCTCACACCTAGCACATGGTAAAGAAGCAGGCTTTCTCCTGGGAGAGATTTGTGCCTGCCTGCTTTTCCTGTCATCCCAAGGCTAGTAGAAATCTCACCTGAGACCATGTAGCACAGGGCAGGACCTGTGAGACATGCTTGAGAGGTATGGCTGCTATAACTCTTCTTTCATTGCCCTGAGACATCTCATTCACATTCCTAACTGCTCTCCAGAGGTATAAGTTAGATCTGTTAGTGTTTGAAGTAGCCCAACTTACTCAAACTTTGTGTATCCTTCCTCCCTCTCTAGTATGTCTCAGATTCCACATTCTCAAAGGAATCATTATATGCTCAAACATATATCTCTGAGAACTACACAAACCCAGAAAAAAGGCACACAGCCTGACTTAGAGCCATCAGAGAAAGCATCTGGCAAGCATTTGTGCGCAATGTAGATGTTACCAAGATACCTAGAGAAATGTGAGAGAAAGGTGTCAATTGCACAGTTTCATGGAAATCCTCCCAGGACTAATAAAACATATAATTCCCCATCTCTGTATTAAGCAATACTGACGTCATGCATACTTTCCTGTCTGTAAGTTGATTAACACTGACAACTACCCCTAAAGCTCAGCAAACAAATGACTTGTTACATGGCCCAGGAAAACCCTGTTCCTTAGAGACAAGACTGTAAACTACCAAAAAAATAAATTTTTTTCCTAACAGATTATTCTTCAAAATCCTCACTTTTCTCCAGCACAAGGAAGGTGAGATTTGGGAAGGCTGCTCCAAGATCTGCTCTCCCTCTGGCCTGCTTGGCCCCAATCTGTGGGACCAGGTAGCTGTACCCTCCCCTGTCTGTGCCACCACCATTGCTCCAGCGCAAGGAAGGTGATAGAATAATGACTACCACAAGTGGTCAGTTTGCAAGTTGTGCTTGATCATATTGTGTTGCTGATTGTATCAACTGGGATAAAGGATTGTGATTGATTTAATGAGCTGTTTTCTCTGATATTATGAAAATGAGAATGTCTATGAGTCATTAGAGACCCAAAGCTAAAGTGCAACTATATCAGGAAGATTTAAGTAATTACCCCAAAATTAAACTAAGGACAACCCAAAAACAAAAATAAAAATGAGAAAACACTTAAGCAAGACACAAAGACAGACTTCCAGTTCACCAATGGCAAAAAGTAGGGCAAATGAGGATGAAACGTCTGATAGTGAACCACCAGGACACTCCGAACTCAATCAGGCTCTAGAAAAATTCAAAACAGAAATAATTTCTCAGATAACCATAGAGATGGTGAGCAAAATGAGAGTCATTATTTGAGACTCTAGAACAGAAACTGACAAAAAAATAGATGAGCTCAGGGTCGTGATAGAAGCCATGAAGGTCCAGCATAAGAAAGAAATGGAAACAATAAATGCCCAACATAAGAAAGAAATGGAATCCATAAAACAGATTCAAACAGATACCAGGAGATTAAAAACTCTATTGAAAGTGTTCACAACACAATAAAAGAATGTGAAGGTAGAATCTCAGATATAGAAGATAAGATTGAAGTTAGTGACCATGAAAAGAGAGGTCTCTTAAAAACAGTAGGTGATCATGAGAAATCGATCCAACAACTCCTAGATGATGCAAAGAAAAATAACATAAGACTGATAGGAATCAATGAAGTAGCAAGAGAAAATACAAATGATTTTAAAAAGCTGTTCACAGAATTAATGACAGAAAACTTCCCAGAGGGGAAGAATTTGACATACAGATAAGTGAGGCATATAGGACTCCAACTAGCCACTATCAAAAAAATCGACATCTAGACATATAATAGTTAAGATCCCAGAAATCCAATAGAAGAAGAAAATACTACAAGGAGCAAGAGAAAAGAAACAAATCACATGCAAAGGAAAGCCCATCAGAATCACAGCAGACTTTTCAACACAAACCCTTAGGTCAAGGAGAGCCTGGAATGAGACATTTCAAGTACTAAAAGAAAACAACCTCCAACCTAGACTGATGTATCCTGCAAAACTCTTTTTCAAAATGGATGGAGAAATAAGATACTTCCAAGACAAAGAACACCTGAGAAACTTCATGAATACCAAACCAGAACTACAAAGAATTATGAACAATATCCTAGGAAAGACAATGAAGGTAACAACAGCATGAGGCCCAACAGAGCAAATCAAATAGGCAAGAAAAGAAACTAAAAGGAGAAGGCAGATAAATAAAAAAGAGTCAACAAAAGGACAATAACATGACAGTAGGTCAGTACATATCAGTTATAACCATCAATATCAATGGCCTCAATTCACCAATCAAGAGAAATAGACTGGCAGAATGGATTAAGAAGCAAAATCCAACAATATGTTGTATACAAGAAACACACCTAGTGCAAAAAGAAGCTCATAGACTGAAAGTGAAAGGATGGAAGACAATTCTCCATGCAACAGGAGCCCAGAAAAAAGCAATCTTATTCAGAGACAAAGTAAATTTCAAACAAAAACTGATTAAAAGAGACAAAAAAGGCCGCTACATCCCTGTAAAGGGAACAAGTCAAGAGGAAGAGATGACAATCATAAACATATATGCACCAAATATTAATACCCCCAACTATATAAAAGAAATATTAAGAAACATGAAAAGCCAAAGAAGCACTAATGCAATTGTAGTGGGGGACCTAAATACCCTACTATCACAAACAGACAGATCATCTAGGCAAAAAAATCAACAACAAAATACTAGAACTGAACCAAGCTTTTGAACAAATGGACTTAATAGACATCTATAGAGTGTTCCACCCCACAAAATCATAATATACATTCTTTTTGGCTGCACATGGGTCATTCTCCAAGATAGACAACATACTAGCTCACAGAACAGGTTTGAATAAATGCAAAAGAATAGAAGTTATTCCCTGTATATTATCAGGTCATTGCACAATCAATCTGGAGATCAGTAGCATAAGAAACCATAGGAACTTCACAAACACATGGAAATTGAACAACACTCTCCCGAACAACCAATGGATCATAGAGGAAATTAAAGAAGTTAGACGGTATTTACAAATAAATGAAAATGTCAATACAACTACAGGAATCTATGTGACACAATGAAAGCAGTTTTGCATGGAAAATTCATAGCACTGAATGCCCACACTAGGAAAACAGAGGGAGCCCAAATAAACAACTAATGATGAGCTTTAGACTCCTAGAAAAACAACAGCAAGAAAAACCCAAAGCTAAAACAAGAGAGGAAATTATAAAGATTAGAGCAGAAATCAATGCAATGGAAATTAAGAAAAATAAATGAATCAAAGAGTTGGTTTTTTGAAAGAATAAATGAAATTAATAAACCCTTAGCTAACCTTATCAAAAAAAGGAAAGCAAAGGCTCAGATCCATGCAATCAGGAATGAAAAAGGCGAAGTCACAACAGATCCAACAGAAATCCAGAGAATCATTAATACCTACTTTGAGAACCTGTACTCCAATAAAATGGAAAACACAGAAGAAATGGACAGATTTCTAGATACTTTTGCATTACCAAAGTTGGACAAAGAAGATAAAAACATTTTAAACACCCCAATTACAATCAGTGAAATTGAAAATATAATTAAAAATTTACCAACAAAGAAAAGCCCAGGTCCTGATGGATTCACAGCTGAATTTTACAAGACATTCAGAGAAGAACTACTGCCATTACTCTTCAACTTTTTCAATGAAATTGAAAGGGAAGCAATACTTCCAAACTCATTCCTGGAAGCAAGTATCACTTTGATTCCCAAACCAGGGAAAGACCCATCTAAAAAAAGAGAACTACAGGCCAGTCTCCTTAATGAATATAGAAGCAAAAATCCTTAATATGATTCTAGCAAACAGAATACAGAGGATTATCAAAAAGATCATCCATCCTGACCAAGTCGGTTTTATTCCAGGGATGCCAGTATGGTTCACCATACCTAAGTCAATAAATGTAATACTCTATATTAACAAAGTCAAGGACAAAAACCATATGATCCTCTCAATAGATGCAGAAAAAGCATTTGACAAAATTCAACACCCATTCATGATAAAAACCCTGCAAAAAATTGGAATACATGGTCTATATCTCAATTTAATAAAGGCTATCCATGAAAAACCAACAGCCAACATCATATTAAATGGTCCAAAACTGAAAAACTTCATGTTAAAATCGGCAACAAGACAAGGATGCCCACTATCACCACTTCTCTTTGATACAGTTCCAGAAACATTAGGCTTAGCAATTAGACAAGAGAAAGAAATTAAAGCAAAGAATATTGGAAAGGAAGAAGTTTAACTGTCATTATTTGCTGATGATAGCATACTCTACATTGAAGACCCAAAAAACTCCACCAAAAGACTTCTAGAATTAATTGACACTTTTAGCAGAGTAGCTGGATAGAAGGTCAACACTCAAAAATCAATAGCCTTGTTTTACACAAATAACAGATTCAATGAGAGAGAAATTAGGGAAACAGTTCCCTTCACAATAGCATCCAAAAAATGAAGTATCTAGGAATCAATCTAATGAAAGAGGCAGAAGATCTCTAAACTGAAAACTACAGTACTCTGAAAAAAGAGATTGAAGAGGATATAAGAAAATGGAAAGATATCCTCTGCTCCTGGGTAGGAAGAATCAACATAGTGAAAATGGTTGTACTACCAAAACTGCTATACAGATTCAATGCAATGCCAATAGAAATTCCAACACTATATTTCACAGAACTAGAAAAAATCCAAAAATTCATTTGGAACCAGAAGGGACGTAGAATAGCAAAAGCCATCCTAGGCAAGAGAGACATGGCAGTGGGTATAACATTTTTCAATTTGAAACTCTAATACAAAGCCACTGTGATAAAAACAGCATGGTACTGGCAAATAAACAGACCTGAGGATCAGTGGAACAGATTGGAAGATGTAAAAACAACTCCAGATGTACTTAGCTACCTCATCTTTGACAAAGGAGCTGCCTGACCACCCTCAGTGAAGGAAAGATAGCCTCTTTAATAAATGGTGTTGGAAAAACTGGATCTCAATGTGCCAAAGATTAAAACAAAACCCTTATCTTTCACTATGCACTAAACTAAAAGCCAAGTGGATTAAAGATCTAAATATTAAAACAGAAACCCTAAACTTGCTGGAAGATAAATTAGGCAGAACTCTTGAAGACATTGGCATAGGAAAAGACTTTATGAACAAATCCTCAGTACAGGAACTAGCACAAAGAATCAACAACTGGGATCTCATCTTATTGAAAAGCTTCTGTACTGCAAAAGAAACCATTAACATAACTAAGAGACAACCTACCATCTGGGAAAAAATTTTTACCAGCTGCTCCTCAGACAAAGGACTATTATCTAGAATATATAAAGAACTCAAAACAATCAGCCCCCCCCAAATATAAGGACCTGATTAAAAAATGGGCATCTGAAATGAACAGACATTTCTCAGACAAAGAAGTAAAAGCAGCAAGTAAATATATGAAAAAATGTTCCACATCACTGGTCATTTGAGAGATGCAGGTGAAAACAGCACTGAGATTCCACCTCAACCCACAAAGAATAGCTGCTATCAAGTAATCACTCAAGAACAAGTGTTGGCGGGGTTGTGGGGAGAAAGGAACCCTTCTCCATTGTTGGTGGAAGTGCAGACTGGTGCAACCACTATGGAAATCAACATGGAGAGACCTCAAAGAGCTTAGACTAGAGGTTCCATTTGACCCAGCCATCCCTCTGCTGGGTATCTTTCCAAAAGAATTAAAAGCATCATATTACAATAATATATGCACACCTATGTTTATAGCGGCAGAGTTTATAATAGCTAAAACTTGGAAACAGCCCATTTGCCCATCAGTTGGAAACAGTATAAAGAAGATGTGTTTTTTCTATAAAATGGAATACTACTCAGCCATAAAGAATGAGCAATTAGATTCATTTATAAGAAAATGCATACATATTGAGGATGTACTCCTAAGTGAAATAAATAAGTTGCACATTTGTGAATACCAAATAGTTTCTCTGGTGTGACATTGTGAAATAAGAAGAAAAGGGCTAAAGATGTTGGGAAAGTGGGAAGGATAGGGAAAAATTAAACAGGAGAAAATAAAAAAATGGAAATAAAATGTTTGTAAATGGGGAGGAGAGGAGGGGGTGAAGGGAGAGCAGGGACAAGGGGAAAAATGAGAACCAAGACCTGTCATGTAAAGGTACAAGATCCCAATAATGAATGTAACTGTACTGTATGCCTAAAATGTTCCAATAAACTCAATGAGGAAAAAACAAAAACAAAAACAAAAACAAAATCCTCACTTCACTGTGTCACTTGATTCATCATTGTAATGTCATAAATTCTGGCCAATTTTAACTATGTCCTTACCTTGTAAGGCCTGCCTAAAAATCCCCTTGGCCCCCAAACTCCATAAAGATATTTCCCCGACTTTGCCATCTTGGCAAAGCTTGTTTGCCTGTGTGAGGGAAGTCTAGAAAATGCAGCTTGGCTTTTTGGTGTTTTTTTTTTGGGGGGGGAGGTTGACGAGATGTTTTCCCTCTCTCTCATATTTTTTTTCTGTCTCTCAGCATCCTTCAGCCTACAGGCTTCTTTTGTTCTTTCACCTAGGAAACTGCTGACTGCTCCCTTCTCCCCAGCATTCTCTTTCACACAGAAGTGGTTTAGATCAGCCCCCCTGGCCAGCACGTAGGTCCTGGAGGGCCCGCTAACTTTCTGAAGCATTTTCCAAGCCAGGTGGGGCTCTCTGCAATGTTAAATAGCACCATGCTTCCTATGGTCTGAGTGGTGTGGGAATCTCCGTGGATTTTTTTATTCCATTTTAATTCCTCCTTCTCTCTACCTATCTCAGGAGGCTGCAACAGCTGCTTTGCTGTGGAATACTGGATAAAAGGTTATTTCCATTTTAAGGTTTTAAGTACCAACTGTGTTTGGAAATTTGAGATGTCCCTTGGGAGAAGGATAATTATGGCAGAGAAAAATGTGCAGAGTTAATCATTGACCTTAACTGCTGGTCATATTTATATGGAGACTGCTCTTTTAAACATTGCTATGTACCCAACTTTCTTTCTTTTCTTTTCTTTCTCTCTTTTTCTCTCTCTCTCTCTCTTCCTTTCTTTCTCTCTTCCTTTCTTTCTTTCTTTCTTTCTTTCTTTCTTTCTTTCTTTCTTTCTTTCTTTCTTTCTTTCTTTCTTTTTCTTTCTTTCTTGTGTTTTACATTATGAATCAGGGCCTCTCTATTTGTCCATGTTGGTCATGAACTCTAGGGCTCGAATGACCCTTGACTCCTCTCCTGGGAAGCTGTGATTACAGGTACATGCCATTGCACCTGCCTTGCCTGTTAGTTTTTGTTTTTGTTTTTTTTTAACAGGAGACAGATTCGTTAGATGGACATCCAGGGATGGCTCTGCAGGGAAAAATCCTTTACCATGTTTATGCCCAGAGGTACCATGAATCTGTGTTTCTCTTTGGAGCTTCTAGGGGCTTGCTTCCTGGAGAGTAGTCAGGCTGCAGGGCTCACTAACGTCCCTTTCTGGTCTCAGATAGGGCTTTCATTATAACTTGGAAGCAGTCTCTCTGGAATATTTTTCTCTTTTCTTAGTGGAACTCATTGTACTTTTGAAAAGCCAGCCCCCCCTTCCCTTCTGTCATGTTGAGAGCGGTGTGTTTTCTACATTGTCTAACCAGGCAGAGCAATTAGTGCCCAAGGAGACAGGAGGCCGACTGGCTGGCAGAATGAATGGTTTTCATGGGAACAGTGTTGAAAGCATGGCACTGAGCAAGGAAGCTTGCCAGAGACCTTGTTTGGTGCTGGCCCTCTTGTTTGGCTGCTTACAAGTTGTTTATAGTTGCCGATGATCTAATAAACAGTCCCTTTCAGGGAGCAAATCCTTGAAATACTTTCACTCTCAGCATGGGATGCTATCACCAGCCAGACGCCAAGCAGAGGATCAGCAGAGAGTCACTGCAGGTCTCTGGGAAATTAATTCAGTTCTTGGCCAGTCTGGGGTGAACCCCAGGTCTTCAACCTCTCGGTCTTCAAATATGCAGCAATCGGCTGGGTGGGTGAGGCTCTGTTTTGGATCCTGGGGTTGGGGTGAGGGATGAGGCAGACCATATCCTATTTGTCATGGAAGTTGCATTCCTGTGAATGTAATCAGACAGCAGAGATAAATAAACAGGAAGTGTGCCAGATGCTGATAGGGATTCTCAGAGCAGCAGACCAGTCTGCTGCCATGGTGGACCTCTGTCCTTGAAGGGATGGTCAAGGAGCGCGTCTCTGAGCTGACTTTGGAACTGCTCCTTGATTGGCATGTTGAAGGCGATGTTGGGGGTGCTGGGCCAAGAAAGGATTTCAGCAATGGGCATAAAAGTCTCCAGGCCAGTGAAAGACTGGTGGTTTGATAAGTGAAAAACTAGGATGAAGGCCAGCATAGAGAGGACTTAATGAACAAGGGGCTGGGGTCAGATATGAGGTTCTATAAGCAGGCAGGGGCCAGATCACAGGGCCTTGAAAGCCAGAGTAAGTGGCTTGGGTTTTATGCTGAGTGTCCTAAAAGTGACTGGAGAGTTTAAACAGAAGCATGATATGTGATAATTTGTAGTTTGAAAAACTTCTTTGTTGTTTGAGTTCTCGCTGTACTGTAGGACAAGAGAGGAAGGAAGAAGCTAGTGAAGCAACCATTCGGCAGGGCAGAGGACTAGAATGGCAGCAGAGGAGTCGGAAAGACATTGGAATTGGAATGTGTGCTTGGTGTTTTTTCTAACAAGTACCAGTTCTCCAACTCCCCAACATCAATGGAGGGCAAAACACTTCAGTTCATTTCTGACACTAACCACACAGAGTTTGTGGAGAACCCACAGGACAAGAGCATTGTCCCATATGATGGTTCCAACTTCAGATATCAGCCATAGGTAGGTCCCCCACTTGCCTACACTTCTACCCAGGCCACTACAGTGTTGGGATTCATGGGATACCTCCTCAGCTTCAATCATTTGGTGAAATGACTCACAGAACATGGGAAAGTGCCATGTTTACTAGTGCTGTTTATTGCAAATAGCACTAAGGGACAGTCAGATGAAGAGGGAGGTATGGTGAGGTATATAAAGATCCTGATCTTGGATGCCTCTGTCCTCAAGGAATTAGGGTGAGCCTCCCTCCCAGCATGAGGATGGGCTCCCTCCCTCCCGAATTCCTTAGCCTTTCCATTTCAGACTTGTGATCCTAGTTGCATATTGTAGGTGGGACTGAGTATATCATTGGTCAGTGAGGACTGGATAAAAGCTCCATGCCCCATCTCTTCCTCAGAGGTTGACGGGTGGTGAAAAAGGTTTAACTTTCTGATCATGTGCTTGGTTCATGACCAGCTCTCATCATGAAGCAATCTGGGGGCCATGTATAAGGCATCCTACTATGATAAGTTCAGGTATGCAGGAAAGGGACTCACTCTGAACAACAAGAGACCCTCTTGTCGTCACTCAGGAAATTCCAAGGGTTTTAGGAGCTTTGTGTTAGAAACAGGAACAAAGGCCAAGTATTTATTTTCCATACTACTGTATTGGAAGTAGAATTAATAGGTTTGAATGTAGTGATTTCAGAAGAAGGAAGTCTGGGTGATTCTTAGCTTTCTCACCTTTGTTTCACCCAAATGAGCTGGTAGCCTTAGCTTATTCAACAGCAGAGACATATGACATAGTTTGAATGGTGGAATCTCAAAGTTTGCTTAGATTACTCTACAAGATTTCATTTTGTCCCCAGAATTTTTTCGAGGGTGGTAAAGACATGTTGGAAAGAAGGGAGAGCTGGAAACAGGAGCTCATATTGTTAGCTATTTCAAACTGACTGGCGGCATCATGCCTACAGCACAGAAGACAGAAGGAAAATGCTGAGAAAGTGCCTGTATCCCTGTGCACAGGGCCAGCCTCAGATTCAGTTGCACAGGTCTTAGACAGGTTTCCATTTAGTAGTTCCTTCACAGTATACTGATTCAGGTGTATTAGTCAGATTTCCCATTTCTAGGGCACAATACCTGACACCTACAACTTAAAGGGGAGAGGTTTAGTTCACAGCTTTGGGATCCAGTCCATGGTTGCGAGGCTGCAAGGCAGAGGATACCTTGGAGAAAGTTACTTAGTTCATGGAGGATGTGAAGCAGAGCAGGGCAACACTGCCAGGAAGAAAGGGGACAGGGAGGATACATGGATCTCAAAGGTCACATCATCATGTCTTACTCAAGCACACCCAGAAGTGTGCCCCACCAAAACACCTGGCAGACCTCAGAGCCAATCAAGCCAATGGCCCATCCTAACCACCTTGTGGAGGGTGGGCTCCGTGTCCTTGAGCTATTGAGACACGGGGCTGCAGGTGTGGAGCCCCTGGAAGGGGAAGGGAGGGGGAAGTGGAGCAGTGCTGTCTTCGGTGAGAGGAGAAGGTCATGTGCAACGTGGCGGTGCGGCCTCAGAAGTTGCTCACGCAGCTCCTCTAAGATTTGAGGGGGTGGTTAGCAGGGTTGAGCAAAGCCCCTTGCCTGCATTCTGTTGGCAGCAGAGCTTCCCTACGTCGTCTCACTAGCGACTCCCACATTCTTCTTTTTAACTACATCATTATTTTCTTAAACCTAGAAGATAGTTTTCTGGTTCTTGGGGAGAAATCCTTTCTTCAGAGATGGTTTTTCCTCCTCTCTCCATTTGGACAGCTCTCAATGTAAACTTGGAAGGGCTTTTGTTTCGATTTGGAAATAAGGCTCGAGGAACAAAAACACTAGCTTCTGAGCTCCCGGAGACAGCTGTTGGAAGTGGGATGAGATGGAGGAAGACGGTGTCCACCAAAGGGCTTTGGAAAAGAAGAGAAGAGAATCATTTAGGATCTCGGGAAGAATCAGTGTGGCCTGTAAGGAATGAGGTCTCATTCCCATATTCTCTTTCAGATATGAAATCAGAAAGACATGAAGCTTTCCCACTAACTTCTGAAAAGATAGTTCTTCTTCCATGCTTTCAGCCAGTTTTTGATGTGTAACTTCTCTATAATGACGTGAAAAGCCACCCAGACATCCGAGGAAGCTCTAACAATGCCTGATATAACTCATAGCCACAGAGAGGAAGGGTGCTGAGAGGAAGGATAAACAGTAACTTCCATTTAAATTTTCCCTCTTTCCACTGGTTCCCCCATCCTCAGAACACTGCCTTTTCTTAGAGACTAAGTTTTGTCATTTGTGTGTGAGAAGGAAATGTAAGGCTTTACAATTTACTTTAATGTCATCATTTTAATTTCCCTAATTTTTGCAATATTAGCTCCAACCATACATGTAATATTAAAAAATAAATAAGCTCAGCAACAAAAATATCTTGAACTCTTGATCTAGAAATCTTACGGGTTCATCCTTTCTTTGCTAAGCTTGATTCCTTGAGGCATTAGTCCTCAAAGTCTGATTGCTTATTAAAACTGCCAATTCTTGCTGCTCCCATTGGTCTTGTATTAGTGAGTTAGGTCCGGTAATCTGCATTTTGAGAAGGTTCAGAAATGATTCTTGAATGAATGGTGGAAAAGACCTCAAAATTTTAATTTCCAGCGGTTCATAATATCTCCATGTGTAACACAAGACTCTATGATGATTCAGCTGCAGGCTCTGGCTACCTGAGGCGGCTTCCACAGATTGGAACTCTTCACAGAGGTCTTTAAAATGAAGCAATGGCAGGCCACATGTTCGTGGCCCCTTTCCAGATTCCAGCAGAGGAACGAGTTGTTTTGAGACATCAATTTGCTGTAATAGAGTTATAGTTTAGGTCAAGAATGACTCTCCAAACTTTCATTATTTAGAGGTGGGGCTTTTGGAAGGTGATTGGATTACGATAATGCTATGCTCACTAGTGGACTAATCCACTGATGAGTTTATAGCTAAAGGTGCTGTTAGGAAATGGGGCTTGATTGGAAGAGGGAGGGCATTGGGGGCGTGGCCTGGAAAGGACTGTCCCAGTCTCTAGTTCCTCCCTTCTTGCTCCGTTTCCTGGCGGCCATGACATGACTAGCTCTCCTTGTTGCAGGTCCTTGGACCATGCCTTTCCTACCTTGTTGACACCTGACTATGGATTGAAACCTCTTAAAAACATAAACCAAGACAAGCTTCTCCTCCTTTAATTTGTGAGTGCTGGGTAGTATGTCTCAGTGACAAGAAAATGACTGAGACAAATAGTTTCAGCCCTTGCCCCACTTTTGTTTCCAGCATTCATTGTACTGTGAACACGCAGCAATGTCTCCACAGTTGTCCTCTGTAATTATAAACAGTATGACAGAGACTTCCAATGATGTTTGCTTTGGCCTGCTTTTCTTGCCCTGAAGCACAAACCTCACATCCAGTAGACGGCCTTCATCATAAGAACCTTAATGCTTACATGCAGCTAGGCCCCCAGCAACATGGAAAAGCAGCATGATCAGGAATGAACTAAAGATGTGACCTTCTACATGTCACTTCTCTTAAGGTCTCAGACTGTGGGGAAAATATCATGTCACATTGTCTGATCAGTGTAATTTACTCCATTTTCGCCAAGGAGAAGAAAACATTTGTTTTGGTCATTGACTCTTTCTCCTTTCAGAGGTGCACAGGGAAGGGGATAGGTGGGAAGTAGATGAGCAGGGTCACTTGTGCATGGAGAAGCACTCCAGTCATGCTCAAGCTGAGGTGTGTACACCTCAGCAGCAGGTGTCAACACTCCAAGGTGTGAATGGAAGCCTGGGGAGTTTGAGTGGATTCAGCTTCTAGATACTCAGTGGCAGATGTTCTCTTTCTTAGAAGATGATCAGCCTCAGAAAAAGATCACCAAGGTGCTAAGTCATTCTGCTTCCCATTTCTCTTTTCAAAACCCCACTTTGCTTTTTTTAATAAAAAGCAACATGACCCTCTTATAGATCAACTCTCATTGTGTGGCCTTATTTATAATGAAAAACTGTTGGGGAGGAAAGGCAAGAGGACAACTCAAAATACTCTACAGTATTGGCATAAGAGAAGTGTCTTTCCATTTAGACACAAAACTCTTGCTTATGTATCTGTCTTGGTTATTTCTCTTGTTGCTGAGACATAATACCCAGTATGCAAAGTTAAAGGGGAAAGGGTTGATTTTTGGCAGTCAGTTTGTGAGATTTCAGCCCATAGTCGGCTGGCTCCAAGGCAAAGTAGCATGGCAGAAGAGAAACCGTTCATGGTAGAGCAGGCAGGAAACAGCAAGCGGGAGCACCAAACCTCCCTTTTCCTTTTGTCCTGTGCAGACTACAAACTTGTTGGCCTATGTTGGGCCTTCCCATTATCCACACCCAGAAGTATGCTAAACTAATCGGTGCACTAATGTAGTTATCATATGTTTAATCTGCATTCACACACCCTAGATCCAGCCACCTCAGAAAAGCCCCACCTATGAGCACAGAAGGCTTTGAGGGGACACCTAGATAGAAGCCGTAATACCATCTCCTTCAGAGACGCCTTTCCAGAATGTTTTTCTTCTTACTGCTTATTAATTGCCAAAATGCATTGTACATTTATGTTGTTTTTATTAATAATGGGCTAGTAATTATAATATTGATTTCTAAAACACCTGTCCCCCTGAATTTTAATGCTTAGACCTACATGAGCACAATGATTTCAATCTTGTATGAACTTAAAGTGAACTAAATATGTTATCACTTACGATAGGGTGATCAATAGAAGTCATTTAAGCCCCAAAATATGTCACTTTCTGGTGAAGTGTATGAGAAAATGAAATGAAAATATGATTTCAAGGAGTAAGGGAATAATCTAAAATTACTTTTACAAAAATGCTGATTTCATGTTAAAAGGTGGGGCCTGGTTGGAAGAAGTGGGTTCCTGGAGCCCTGAATGTAGAGGTTCCTTTCCCTCCCTGGCTCCACTGTGCCCATAGGTGGGGCTTTTCTGAGGTTTTGGATCTAGGATGTGTGAATGCGGATTAAAGGTATGATAACTGAATTAGTGCACTGATTGGTTTAGCATAGTTCTGGGTGTGGATAATGGGAAGGCCCCAGACCCTTGCGCCATGCAGAGGCAGCCAGCCATGGATTACAAAAGTGAGCCAAAAGAAATATCTCCTTCTTTATGTTGTGGGTATCAGATACTGTGTTCCAATGAGGAACAGAAAATGTTGATGAGCATCCTATGAGAGAAGATGGGTCTTCTTCCCTGCATCTGTTAGAAAGGAAGTGAAAAGTGAACACGAATGCAATTAAGTTTGGTGGTGCTGGTTGCGATGGAACAGAGTTCTGTTGAGCTAGGACAAGGCAAATTGCCTCAATCTCCTTGCTGAAAAAAGAAATAATTTTTTTAAATTTCGAGGATGAAGAAAGCAGGACTCGAGCAGTCGGCGAGCACTGTGTTTAAAATTTTGAAACAGTTCCTTGAGATTGGGAAAGGAGCTCACACACCAAGATCTGTGTGAAGATGACACCAAGCAGTGTGTCAGGGTGAGCCTTTACGATGGGTATTTTTGTAAGAGTCAGATCTTGTATTTGCTCTGACCATCGATTTTTACTTTATTTTGCTTGTAGGACAGAGTCCTGCTGATCTGTGATTCTTTTCTTCAAACTGCTGATCTCTAAACATTCTTGCAGAAGTTGATTCTCTCAGGATTTAGAGAATGTTGCTGTTGTCACGTTTTTCTTTCTATTACAAAAGGAAAACCAAACCTGGAGTCTAGCTTGAGGGCGGTGTGGTCTGCACTGTGAAGCAGCCAAAGCTTGGCTTTGTGGGGCTTTCTGGCCACCAGAGCCCTCGGGGCTCTGCCTCAGTATGTTTAAATGAGAAAACTTCAGGGACTTTGGGAGCCACTAAATGGGGACTTACCGTCCAGGGCCACCGGAGGAGGCAGACGGGCCTGGAGGCAGGTCCCAGGCCAAGTCTGAGCTTCTCTGAGAGCTCGGCATTTCTGACTTTTCCAAAAGAGCTTATTTATATGCTTAAAAACTGACAATGGCCTGAAGCAAATTGCTATACCCTTTAAATTGTCTAATATTGGAAAATACCTAACAGACTGAGTCTCAAACAGCTGCTATGCCTTTTAGCCTCTGGTTGCTGAGTTTATAATGCTCTGTTCTTCACCCTCATTTCTCCCTTTCCCAACTCTTCTGCGTTATGAGTTCACAGTACAGTGTGGTAGGGAAAATTAGGTGACAAGAGCATAGCAGCTCGACACTTTGGGGCTCAAATGAAAATCTTTACTTAGGCCTTGGATTAAAAATAGCTATCTACTTAAAAAAAAAAACCCTAAAACGATTTGTACTTGGTGTTACCTTTAATGGACAGCACAAACACCTACGAGGCACTTAGGTCAATTGTTTATTTATTTATTTTAATTTTATTTTTTTGAGACAGGGTCTCACTATGTAGTTGAGGCTGACCTGGAACTCACTGGGTAGCCCAGGCTGGTCTTGAACTCACAGCGATCCTCCTGCCTCAGCCTCCTGAGTGCTGAGATTACAGGCATGCGCCACCACACCCGGCTCCAATTGTTTTAGATTGCCTGTGTCACATGCTTATATTATTTGTTTACCTCTGTCTCCTACATTTGACTATATCCAATATGTATATGATAATAGGCCGTGTTCAATATCTTTATAATACAGATCATATTCTTTTTGTTCATAATAATCCACTCCTAAAGAATGAGGTTACCTTGAACCATAGGCATTGAGAGGAAGGATAGGTTGAATTTGACTTATCTTAAAAATTAGCTTCCCAGTCAGATTGTAGCTGCAAAATGTGGGACAAATTTCAGCTCTCAAATCCACAGAAAAGGAGCCTAATGTGGGGTCTCCGGCCTTGGAAAAGCTTCAAGAGGCGAGAGCTCTTCAGCCAGATGCAACAGTGCGCGCCTGTAATCTAGCTACTCAGAAACTGAGGCAGAAGGATCACAATAGAGAGAGAGGGAGGGAGGGGAAGGGAGGGGAGGGGGAGGGAGGAAGAGAGAGAGGGAGGGAGATTTTGTTACGTTAGGATAGGCTGGCTAAGAGGAATGTCTTCCTCTTGAGCTTTTCTCTTCATTCTCTTTTGTATTCTCTGGATTCGGAAACAAACCTGATGTCCCCTCCCCCAACATTTGACAATGAGAGTGCATATCAAAAGCACAGATTCCTGAGTGTGCAGGATGTGCAACTTACCTTATTTTTCTCTAGTGGTATTCAGTTCCTGTTATAAGCACTTATTCCACCAAGCAGCAAAGTCTGTGTGTAAATTCATTCTGCCCCTTCCATACCTGCTACGCTTTCACTGGGCATCTGGCTATCACTGTCACCACTTCACAGCTCTCTACAGAGAATCTCCTTTCTGTTGCCTTTTCTTTTCCCTCTGGTTGTCTACCCCAATCCTGACAGATATGGCCCACAGGAAGAATATTCCCTGCCTCCCCAGAGTGGCACGGCCCCTGCTGTCTGTGTAGTCATCCTCTCCCTCTACTGCTACTGGGCCACAGGCCAGCCGGTCTGAGGTCCCTCTGCTTCCTGGGGCTCTGTGGGCCCTTCAGGAAGAGGGGCTAGACTCCATACCTGGATCCTCTCCTGAGCCAGGAAGTCCATGGGGCAGGGCTTGGGGCTTCTCAGGTGCCCACCAGCTTTGAGTCTTCCTTGTCTTCTCCTCTGAGTCTTTCTCTTACCTCTTTTTCTGCTTATCTGAGAAAATACAGACATATATAT